>NW_020884893.1:10248600-10377075 GCF_003945725.1 Corapipo altera | reverse complement strand
ACCTGGGCGTGAGGCCGGGGGCTGCAGGCACCGGGCACCGCTGCGTCCGCCGCCGCCGCCGCCCCACCTCCGCCTCGCCCGCCCCGCCGCCGCCATCTTGCGCCGGGGCCGCGGGCCGCGGGCTCGGGGCGCATGCGTGGAGCCGAGCCCGCGCTCGGGGGAGCGCGCGACGCATGCGCGCTGGGGGAGAGAGGTCGCCCCTCCCACCCGGCGCCATCTTTGTGGCGGCACCGCCCCGCGGGGGGCGCGGCCCCGCCCAGGCTGTCCCGGGGCCCCCCGGGCCCCTCCCGCCCGCCGCGGGTGGTTCCCGGCACCGACAGGGCGCGGCTGCGGCGGTCGCCACCAAAGGGCCTTTGAAGCGCAGCGGCGCCGGGGTGGGGCCGCGGCCGGGCCGGGAGGGCCGCATTGATGTGCGGGCGCGGGGCTTCCGCTACCCGCCGGGCACAGCGGCCGCTCCTCGGCCTGGGCCGGCTCCGCCACCGCTGCTGGGCCCTGAAGGTCCTGGCGGTCCCTCATGGTCCCGGGGGTCCCTCGGGTGCAGCGCTGACGCGTCCTTTCATACTCTGCTGCCGTGGCCGTTCCCCCTCCCGCAGATCCCGGCGGCGGGGCCGGGCTGTGAGGGACGCGGTGCAGCGCTGGCCGGGGTCACTCCCTTGCCCCGGGGCCAGTGGCTGGTGCTGCTGCGCAGCTAATGCTGGAGGGTGACACGGGACAGAGAAGGGGGACACGGTGCCCCCGGCGCACCCACGCTGCAGAGTGTCCGTCCTGACGCGGGCTCAGCCCCGATGGCTGGCGCTGGCCCACGGCCCCTGTGGAGATGGGCAGGGGCAGCCGCAGGGCCATCACCCCCAGCCACGATCCCTCTTCTGCACTTTCCCTCTGGGATATCCCCGCTCGCTAGCTTTCCAAGGGGTTTCCCATCTTCCCATCCCACTCGCTCTCCACGGAGTCCTGCCCTCTGCTCCGGGAGCACCGGGGTCAGTTTAATGAGTTAATGCTGGCACAGCAGTTCTGGAGGGGATAAGTGCTGTGTAAGCACTGAGGCTCCCGCGCTGGGCTCCCAGCAGCTCGGTTCTGCTGCCCAGAGCACCGATAACCGCCCCGGGCACAAAGGGCCGGCTCAGACTGACCCCTCGGGGGACAGAGGGAACTCTTCAGAGGGACAGTGTCCTCGGAGAGAGGCAGCTCAAGTGGCCGAGGGGGTGGTGAGAGCAGGGGCAGCCCCTCGGCATGGCTCGCCCAGGCAGGATTTTTGGGAAGAAGCCCCAGGCTGAGGACCGGCCCGTCCTCCCTGTGACGGGTGGGGTGGAGCAGGATGGTGACAAGGGTGCTGCAGGGGACCCTCTGCCAGTGCCCCTCACAGTGCTGTGACCCCCAGGCTGCAGGGGAACGCCAGGCAGAGACACGTCGTGAAGAGACAGAGTTGCCCGGGTGGTCGCAGGGGTCGGTGCAGCAGCTGTGGGGGCAGCACTGAGGGTTCACAGCCTCGGCGGCTTCTCTGCTCAGGCTCATGTCAGACATGTACACGAACCAGACCGTGGCAGCAACCCCGGCCCGGGGCCACAGAGCCTGTGCTGGAGCTGGGGGAGCTCAGCACTGGCAGGGGTTTTATAACCATAGATCGTCCCGGCCCCCGTTTGCACGAGTGCCCCTCGCAAGGGGGTGCTGGGCAGGCCCAGGGCTGTGGCTGGGTGTGTGGGACATGCGAGGAGCGGTGTTTTTTGGGGGGAGAAAGGAGGCTGCGTGGCCAGCCTGGAGCCAGGCGACCGAGGGAGCCGCTGTCCTGCAGATGCTGGCAGCGAGCCGGGCTCGGCGGGACACGGACCTGCATCCTCCCCGTCCGTCCGTCTGTCCCGCTGTCTCCTCCCAGCTGTGGGCCAGCAAGGAGTGGCAACTGGGGGATATATAAAGGCAGGAGAACTTCAGCCAGCTCAAAAGAAACTCCTGGAGCTGGTAGTGTTCTCCCCCTCTCCTGCCTTCACGTGATTCAGCTTCCCCACGCCGGGGAGCCAAAGAAATCCTCGCTGTAAGTACCCGAACTGAGCCGGCATTGTGCGGGGGAACCCCCCAGCCTCGGGCAGAACAGTGGCTCCGGGGACGGGGGATCAACATCCTCTCCCTTTATAGAACTGGGGAAAACACTGTGGGGGAGCCCCATCCGACCCCACAGCCCCGGGGAGAGGGGTCCCCCATCCTCTCCTTTCACAGACCTGGGGGAAAATGCTGCAGGGGAGCCCCGTCCCATCCCACAGCCTTGCAGGGAGCTCTGCCTGTTGCTGCGGGATGGACGGGCTCCAGCTCCCGTCCCAGCCCAGCCTGGGGGCAGGCGGCACATCTCGGGGGTACAGTGAGGACCGTGGGGCAGCCCCGCGGACGAGGGGTCCCTCCTCTGCGGGGTGCTGGGGCTCCCCGCTGCAGCAGCACGCACGGGGCTGGCCGTGCGGTTTGGGGAGCGGGGTGTGTTCAGGGCGGGGGGACTGCTGGAGTGGGTGTGCCCAGGGGATGTGGGACCCTCGGGCCCCGCAGGGCCAGTGCTGGGGCTTGTGCGCAGCACGCTGGGGCGGGGGCTCTGGCAAAGGAGACCTGGACAGCACTGGGTGGTTTTAGGGGTAACAGTGAAGCCGTGGAGTGTTCCTTGCGGTCATCCCATGCTCCGGGCAGGTTAGGAAGCAGCCACCTCCCTCTCAGAGTGGCCAGGAGCGCCCTGTGTGCCCCGCGGGCCAGCCTGTGCTGCCCCCCGCGCAGCCTGCCAGGCCAGCCCGTGCTGACCCTGCTCTCTGCCTCCAGGTGTGAGATGGCTGCCGGCAGCTGCCTCCTCCTCCTCCTCCTGCCCTGGCTGGTCACAGCCTCGCACAGCCCCCCCGGCTGCAAGATCCGGATTACTTCCAAGGGGCTGGATTTGGGTAAGGGGCCGGACTTGGGTTAAGGGGCCAGCCGGGATCCCGGGGCCTGGGAAAGAGGGAGGTTGGACACCTGGCTCCTGGGATCTGCATTTGTGTAGGGCTCTGCCTGCATTGCCCACCCGTGGGATGGCTGAGGAGCAGGGGCTGGCGGGGGCGATGCTGCTTGGAGGGCAGCACAGCCCGGCTGTCCTAGCCCGGGCTCGCTCTGCCTTGCAGTGAAGCAGGAGGGGCTGCGCTTCGTGGAGCAGGAGCTGCAGAACATCACGATTTCAGACCTGCACGGGAAGGAGGGGCAGTTCCACTACAACATCAGCCAGTGAGTGCTGCCCCTGCCCACGGCTCCCTGGGTCCATCTGTCCATCTGACCATTCCTGTCCCCTCCCCGCAGGGTCAGGGTGACGGACCTGCAGCTGGCATCTTCAGACCTGAACTTCCAGCCCCAGCAGCACCTCGCCTTCAATATCAACAACGCTTCCATCAGCCTGCGCTTCCGCAGGCAGCTGCTCTACTGGTTCTTGTGAGCTGCCTCCCCTCCTGCTGCCCGGGCACCAGCCCACCCCACAGCTGTGCCCACTGGGTGCCACGGATGCCTTGCTGCCCTGCAGGTGGCAGGAGCTGTGTACTCCTCTCATCTGCTTCCCTGGCTTTCAGCTATGACATCGGGTCCATCAATGCCTCTGCGGATGGTGTCCAAATCCACACGGTGCTGCGGCTGGCCAAGGATGAGGCTGGGCGCCCCAAGATCTCCAACATCACCTGCAATGCCTCCATTGCCAGAATGCACGCCGGCTTCTCCGGCACACTCAGGTACACCAGACCCCTCTGCCTGTGCCTGGCTCCCTGACCTCCTTCCTGGGGTGCTTCCCCAGCCCAGCTGTGTGCTGGAATGAGGACGGAGCTACAGGGAGGGCAGGCAGTGCAGAGCTGCTCTCATGTCCTGCAGGAAGGTCTACGAGTTCCTGAGCACCTTCATCATCACGGGGATGCGCTACCTCCTCAGCCAGCAGGTAGGGCTGAGCGCAGACAGGTGATGGAGCCTGTGCACAGGCCTTGCCCTGCCTGTGCAGCTTTTCATCCAGTCCTGGGAGTGATTCCCCTCAGCCCAGCTCCTTGCCTTGTAGATCTGCCCGTCCCTGGAGCATGCCAGCCTGGTGCTGCTGAACTCCTTGCTGGACACAGTGCCCGGTGAGTGTTGCCCTGGGGAAGGGACTGGATCCTGCTCACCTTGGGGCAGGCAGGGTTGGGCATCGGGCTGCTGGGCAGCTCTAGGCTTGGTCACACCAGCACATCTTCCCTGGCAGTGAGGAACTATGTGGATGAGCACATCGGGATTGACTACTCCCTCCTGCGGGATCCATCCGTCTCCAGTGACACCCTTGACCTCGACTTCAAGGTGAACACTGGATCCTGCCCTGCTGATCTTTCCCATCCCTGTAGGAATGGCTGTGTCAGCAGGCACACTGGGCTCCACGGAGCAAGCAGGGTGGGCTGCCCCATGGTTGTGGGAACCTCTCCTGCTCTTGGCCCAGGGCATGTTCTTCCCACGGGTGAGAGAGGACCAGGAGCTGGAGAACCATGCAGTGGAGCCAGTGATCAAGGAGACTGAACGCATGGTCTACGTTGCCTTCTCCGAGTACTTCTTCGACTCAGCTATGCTCTCGTACTTCCAGGCGGGAGTGCTGAACATTGAGCTCCAGGGGGAGAAGGTAAGGAGCGCCGGACACTTGGCTGTGCGCAGGCAGGAGGGAGGGCTGGGCTGTGCCGCAGAGCAGAGGAGGTGCAGTTTAGGGAGCGGCTCTGCTGGGACCCACAGCAGCGCCTCACTTCCCCTCTGGTGGTCTGTTCTCCTCGCAGGTGCCCAAGGATCTGGAGGTTTTGCTGAGAGCCACCTTCTTCGGGACCATCTTCATGCTGGTGAGGAGCCCCCGCATGGGGTGGGAGGCACGGGAGAGCCTGGGGGCAGAGCACAGCCCTGCCCTGCTCCCTGCCTCCAGCTCACCTGCCCTCCCCAGAGCCCCTCTGTGGATGCTCCGCTACGGCTGGTGCTGCAGGTCTCAGCTCCCCCCCGCTGCACCATCAAACCCTTGGGCACCTCCGTCTCCGTCTCTGCCTTCTTGAACATCTCACTGGTGCCCCCGGACCGCCCGCCCGTCCAGCTCTCCAGCATGACTGTGGTGAGGGGGAGGCCAGGGCTCTTTGTGAGGCTACTCTGGTGCACACAGGAGGAGCATCCTGTGTGGGAAGGCACCGGTGTCCCAGAGCAGAGGGACACTGGGCTGGCCTGGCTGTCCCTCTGCCCGCTGTGAGTCAGCCCTCCTTCTCCCCAGGAAACCAAGCTGAGTGCCAAGGTGTTTCTGCAAGGGAAGGCGCTGCGTGTGCAGCTGGACCTGCGACGGTACGTCTGGGGTCCCGTGGGGGCATGGGGACAGTCCTGTCTGCACCCCACTCACGGCTGCTTCCTCCCCTCCAGGTTTCGCATCTACTCCAAGCAGTCAGCGCTGGAGTCACTGGCGGTGAGCGCATGGTGATGGCCTGGGGACCCTTCCACCCAGCCACAGTGTAGGGTGGGCTGGGGAGGTGCTGCCCACCCAGGACTCCCACTTGCAGTCCTCCCCACCCTGACTGGCAGCTCTGCCTCTGCACTGACCTCAGCTCCTCTCCCGCAGCTGTTCTCCTTGCAGGCCCCACTGAAGACCCTCCTGCAGTTGACCATCATGCCAATCCTTAATGGTAGGCATCGCTGCTCCTGTGCAGCTGGGCTGGGCAGGGACTCAGAGGGGCTCAGTCTCACCCTGTCTCTCCCTCCCCGCAGAAAGGACAAAGAAGGGAGTGCAGATTCCCCTGCCTGAAGGCATGGACTTCACCAGGGAGGTGGTCACCAACCACGCGGTATGTGGCGAGATGAGACAGCCCAGGCCCCCACACCCTGCTGGGCAAGGGACTGTCACCCCCAGCTTCACACTGACCTTCTTCCTCCCCCAGGGATTCCTCACAGTGGGAGCTGATCTCCACTTCTCCAAGGGGCTGCGGGAGGTGATTGATAAATACCGCCCTGTGCCCACCGCCACTGCCTACCCCAGCTCCCAGCCTGCAGAGCCCAGCCTGGACCCTGGCTCACTCTAGCTCTTCTCCCTGGACTGAGGGCAGATCCTGGGCTGGACCCGTAGACTGTAGGTAGGAAGCAGCTTCCCTGGTACCACTGGCACATCCTCAGGGTGCCCATGCCCTGGTGGGACGCAGCAAGGTGGAGAGGGATGCTCTGGGAAACCCTGCTGCACCCATTCTCATTACACTAATAAACCACCTGCCTCCAAATGCACAGGCCTGTTGTTTGGAGGATGTGCCCATGTGGGACACACGGCATGGAGATGGGAAGGAGGCAGCCAGCACTGCTGCCCAGCTCAGGTCCTTGGGAGCAAACGGAGCTCAGAGTAGTGCCAGAGGGCTCAGAGTAACTGTACTGCTGCTGCTCAGGCAGTTCACTTGCTTCAAGCTGCAGGGACCCCTGCAGAGGGGGTCAAGCCCAGAGCTCCCTGGCACAGGGTGTTAGCACTCACTGGTACTCCTCAGCAGAGGAAAGCTAAGCAGGGGCTGGCACAGGGGTGTGAGGAGGAGCAGAACCACCTCGGTCAGAGAGTTTATTGCAAGTTCCTGAAGCACTGTGTGCTCTGGCAGTGGGATTGTTGTGGTGGTGGTGGTTGAGCCTCCTTCAGTGGGAGCAGAGGTGGGAGCAGGGTAGAAAGAGCAGGGCCCAGCCATCCTCCACTGCTGCTCCTCAGAGCCTGCCCAGGCCCTGTGTGTGCAGGGCCACGGGGACGTGCCAGGACTGCTCCCTGCCTGGGAAGGGTAGCAGCTGCTGCTGCAGACAGGGGGGAGGTAAGACAGGAAGCCACAAGCGAGGAGGCGGCTGCAGCAGGTACATGACTCCTCTCCCATAAACGACAGAGCCCTCAGGACTCAATCCCATGCCCCCCACCCACAGCAGGCAGCCCTGTCCAGCTGGGAGGAAGGCTGCAGGTGTGACAGGTCTGTGGTGTAGCCGAGTAGCAGCGAGGACTGGGCTGTGCAAGGTGCCGGTAGTGAGGGCAGTGGGGTGGTGAGGGCAGCCGGCGCACCGGGCGCTGCCCCCGCAGCTCCTAGTAAGGCTGGTTCTTAATGAAGCGGCAGAACATGGTGAAGGCAGCGAGCGGCCGGTCCGTGGGCACCATGTGGCCAGCTCCCTGCAGGAAAGGGGCAGCAGCAGTCAGCATGGCTGTGGTGCTGCCACAGTCTAGCCAGCACCACCCTACCCTGACTGCAGCCTTGGTGTCCAGCACACCCACCCGCAGCCCCGACCCTGGCCCCCAAAGCCCTCAGTCCTACCTTGACAGTGAGGAAGGCGATGTTGGCGAATTCCTTCACAAAGCCCCCAATCTGGTTCTCACCATTTTCAGTGTAGAGCCAGGGCCGTCGAGCCACCTGCACCTGGGAGCGATGGCAGCGCCCTCAGTGCCTGGGGCCAGCCCTGCCCACGCTCCCACCGCAGTCAGCCCCAGCACACAGCCTGGAGCCAGGGACTGGCCTGGCCTGGGCCGTGCCCTGCCCATTTACCTTCTGGCACAGGGAGTCCACAAACCACTCATCCCCGAGGAAGTTGCAGGCCATGTCAACATCCCCGTTGTACACTAGGATCCGGTATTTCTGTGGAGCAGACAGAGGGGGTGAGCCCTTGGCCAGGACACCAACCCCAGCCAGGCTGGAGGCTGGGCTGGCAGAGCCACTCCCAGGGTCCGTGGGTTCCCCCGCACACACCGTGGTCCCGAGCAGCTTCAGGTACTGCTCGTTCATCTGCATGTACAGGCGCTTGTAGTTGCGGTTCACCTCAAAGCTGCGGAGGAAGTGTTGGCATCATGCAGCTGCTCCTGCTTGTGTAGTCCCTGCCCACCCACACCTCTCTCACCTGCACACCTGCCACTCCGGGGCCTCGGGGGAGATATGCAGAGCCTTCCGCACCTCCGGGGAGTTCAGATACATGCTGGGGGCTGTGGAGTTGGTGCAGGGCGGGTCCATACGGACCTTCCTCCGGGCTACTGGCATCCGAAACAGGTTCTGGGAGAGTCGGGAGAGTCATTGTCACAGCAGCACCACTGGCCAGGCACAGGCTGCTCTCAGCCCAGCAGCACGGGCACCTCAGCTCACCTGCCGCCAGGAGAACCTCAGAGGCATCCGGATGAAGGAGTTGCCCAGGTCGTGTGTGATGAGATAATCACCCTCATACCTGCAGCCAGGATCAGCACGAGGATAGGCTGAAAGCCCTGGGGAAACAAGGGCTCAGGGCCCTCTCTGGGCAAGTTCTTGGCAGCAGCCAGACACCATCCACCTGTCCCAGAAGGACCCCCTGCCCAGCCCATCATGTCCTTCTGCCAGTGGGATCAAAGTGAGCCGGTGCCTGGAGACCCTTTTTCCCTGAGGCCACTCTTACCTCAGACTCCCAGGGACACCTCCGTCACACGGGGCATAGAGGTTGTAGATGTTGAGGCCAGACTCCTCTACAATCTGAATCATCTCGCCCATCTGCAAGGAGCCACAAGAAGGGCTTGGGACTCAGCAAGACCCTCTTGGGACCGTGGACCCACCCAGAGCCAGGTGGGTGCTGCTCACAGACACTTTCGCTGGGCACATGTACAGGGGCTCCACCTCCCCTCACCTTGAGCGTGCAGTTCAGGTTGGAGTTGTCGTGGAAGTTGCACTTCCCCTCGGAGCAGCAGAAGGCCTGAAGGTCCTTCCACAGCCTGTGGGCAGAGACCAGGGTTTGGACTGCACTGCCCAGGCAGCAACACTGACGTGACGGCTGTGCTGCAGCTCCCTGTCCAGCACCCATAGGGCACCTGGCTTGGCCTGGTGCCCTCTGCGCCCCACAAATACACACCTGGGAGCTGCCTGGGATGCAGGGCAACCTCCACAGGCTGACTGCTGGCCCAGGGCAGGCTGGAAGCCACCCTTGTCCCAACAACGCCAACCCACCAGCCCAAGCCCTGGCCGTGCCCCACTCCTGCTCACACAGGGACAGTACACTGAGCACTCCCCCTGCTCTTACTCGGTCCCCAGCAGCCCGTGGTAATAGGCAAAGTAAACCAGGGAGTTGTCATTGATCTCATAAGATGAGAGGCCGTTTCCCACAGCGATTCCCTGCAAGGCAAGAAGAAAACAACCCTGTTGTGTTCCAGCTCCCCGCGGGGCGGCTGCAGCACAGCGGCCCCAGGCAGGAAGCAGATGTGGCACTGTTTACTCCACAGAGGGAACAGGGAGGGTCGGGGGTGCCTGAGGACGCTTCCCCAGCAGCAGGGATGGACACGTCCACCAGTAGCCTCTGCCAGCACCCCAGGAGGACGTGAAAGGCCACAGGGCCAGGCCCGCCCTCTGTCCTGGAGGGGACCTTGCACACTGAACGCACGGCCAGTCCCCACCCTGGTGCTGCTCAAGGGCCCCAGCGAGGCTGTGCTGAGCTCTCTGCTCCCCAGCAGAGCCCAGCCACCCACCTTCAAATTGAGACTGGGGTCCTGCATCACCCACTCTGCCAGCGTGGGGATGTAGACCCCCCCATAGCTCTCCCCTGTGAGGAAGAGATCATTCTTGGAGTACTCAGGGAACAGGCGGAGGAAATCCTTCAGTGCCAGGTAGTTGTTGTGAGCAACCTGCAGGGAGGAGGAGGAGGCAGGGTCAGGTGGTGAGGCTGGACACTACGCAAAGGGCAGATGGGGGGCAGGGCCTTCCCAGCACGCCAGTCACTCGCCTCTGTGTCATTTGTGCCGTACTTCTTGTCATCAGAGTATGAGAAGCCGACCCCAGCGGGAGACTCCAGGTAGAGGATGTTGGCAATCTGCGAGGACAGCAGAGGAGCCGGCGGTCAGGGGACACCCTCCTCTGGCTCAGCGAAGCCGAGGGCCGCTGGCCTCACCCATGGCAGCACCCACGGGTGCCTGGCCCGCCCCAGGGCTGTGCTGGGGTGGCCACATTCCTGTGCTGCTCAGCAGACTGGAGAAGAGGGTGTGTTGGGCGGGGTGGGGTAGCAGGAGGTTTGGCTCCATGGAGAGGGCAGGAGGAACTGGCTCAGGGCCACCCCATCCGGCAGCCACGGAGGGCGGCAGCGCCTGCACCCGTACCTTGTTCCAGGCGTACTCGTTGTACTTCAGCGTGACCCCATCGGGCTGGATCTGGAGAAGCAGAAGGCGGTGACCCATGGGCTAAGCCAGGCTGGGGACAGCAGGATGGCTCATGCCATGCATCCAGTCATTCCCTGTGCTCCTGAGTCACAGGACAGCAGTGACTACTAACCAGGAAGGGGCCATGCTCCTTGAGGAAGCCTTCCATGGAGCTGCAGCCGGGACCCCCGTTCAGCCACAACACCAGGGGGCTGCCCTGGGGGTTGCTCTGGGCCTCCACGAACCTGCGGACGCGCAGCCGTCAGTGCCCAGTGCCGGCCGATCCCATCCCAGCGCCAGGCACAGCCCCACGTACCAGTAGTGCAGGTGCTTGCCCGGCCCGGCGCAGAGGTAGCCCGAGAAGTGGCGGAAGGAGGGCTGCTTGGGCAGCCCGGCCAGGTAGGTCACCTCGTGTTCCGGCGGGGCGGCCCGGCTCAGCCCCAGCAGCAGCAGCACCGACGACAACAGCAGCAGCGGCCCCATCTGCGGCGGGCGAGAGGCGCGGTCAGGGCGCTGCCGGCCACGAACGGCCGCGGCGGCGCCCCGCGAGCGCCCCGGCACGGCTGCCCCGGGCCTGACCCCTATGCGGGGCTGACCCCTGTGCCCGGCCCGCTCCCCTGGCGCCAGTGGCGGCCCCCCCCCGTGCCGTGTGCCCCGCTCCCCCCGTGCCCGCTGACCGCGGCCGCTCCCGGCGCGGAGGTCGCAGACTCCGCTCCCGCCGGGCACATGACACGCGCCCATATGACCTGCGGCGCTCACGTGAGCGGGGCGGGGCCCGGCGGCGGCCAATCAGCGCCCCGGGGGCGGCCGGCCCCGCCCCGCCCCCGCCCGCGCACGTGGGAGCGGCTCCGGACCGGCCCCGGGACCGGGAGCGGGGGATGGCGAGGTGGGGGGGGAGCGGTGGAGCCCCCGCACCACAACGGGAGCAGCTGGCGGCGGGGTGGACACAACCAGGCACCACCGGTTACAGCCGGGTGTCACCCAGCACCGCTGGGTACCGGGCACTGCTGGGTATGGCCGGTACCGCTGGGTACCACCGCACAGAGCTGGGCGCCACCCAGCACTGCTGGGTACAGCCGGGCATCACCAGGCACTGCCAGTCATCGCCGTGTACAGCCAGCACCACTGAGCACTGCTGGGTATAGCTGGTACCGCTGGGCACCACCAGGTAGTACTGGGTACAGCCAGCACCACCAGGCACTGCCAGGCATCACTGGGTACAGCCACGTACAACCAGCACCACCAGTCCCTGCTGACCATCACAGGCACAGCCAAACACCCCGGCCCAGGTGGCAGCACTGGGCAGGCACTGTGTGAAGTCTCTGTGTGCTGGATTGGGCCCGGTTGTGCCCCAGCAACTGCAGGGTCCCCTCCACTCCTTCCCCTGCAGCACTAGGATCCCCCTGAGCCCTCTGGTTGTCCGTCCCAGACAGGCTGTCACCACCTCACAGCAGCTGTGACAGGGACAGCTAAAAATAGCATTGCTGGTGATGGCTGCCCGGTGCCGGCTCGCTGCGCGCTTCCACCACGTCCACGGCACCAATGTCCGCCTGGACGCCTCGCGCACACTGGCCACGCGGGTGGAGAGCTTCGCCAACGGGCTCTGCTTCAGCCAGGAGCCGCTGGCACCTGGGCAGATCTTCCTGGTGGAGATTGAGGAGAAGGAGCTGGGCTGGTGCGGGCACCTGCGCGTGGGGCTGACGGCCCACGATCCCCAGAGCCTGGAGGTGGTGCCTGAGTACTCGCTGCCGGACCTGGTCAACATGGGGGACACCTGGGTGTTCGCCATCACCCGGAGCCACAACCGCGTGGTGGTGGATGGGGAGGAGACGCGGGAGCGGGGCCCGCCCTGGGAGCCCTTCCTGCTGATCGAGCGGGTGCGGATCCCCCGCGACACCCTGGTGGGGCGCAGCCGGCCCGGCCGCTACAGCCACATCCTGGACGACCTGTACAAGATGAACGTGCTGCCCGCGACCGCCCGGTGCAGCCGCATCGGGGTGCTATACGCACCACAGCCCGACGGCACCGCCGACATGCACATCATCATCAACGGCGAGGACATGGGGCCGAGCGCCAGGGGCCTGCCCACCGCCCGCCCGCTCTACGCCGTCGTTGATGTCTTCGCCTCCACCAAGAGCGTCCGGGTTATCCCAGTGGATTATGGCTGTAGGTACCTGCCCCCATCCCTGCGGCATGTGCTGTGTTGGCCAGGAGTGGGGGGGCTCTGGTGGGGTCACCCCGTAGTCCCCAAGAGTGGGAATGTCAGAGCATGACCCTGGTCAGAGGGACATGGGGTGCAGGGCACAGGAGAGCCCGTGGCTCCTGTGGAGCACAGGTGAGACCCACAGTGCCGCTGATGGGCAGTGTCTGCTGAAATCTCTGCCTTGGGGGCTGCGCTGGGGCCAAGGGGAGACTTCCCGTGCAGCAGCCCTGCTGGCCACCCTTCCTGAGTCAGGCAATGGGGGTGGCTGTTTGGGGCTGCCCCAGGGCTGTGAAGCTTCACTGTGCCCAGTCTCATCCACACCACGCGGCAGCCGCAGTCAACCAACGTCCTGCCCTGGCACCAAAACACCCACCTACACCCACCGCCCACCCCAGTATGACACACTGCACCTCCGCATCTGCCACATGCCAGGGACATGGCGTTCCCTGGGCAGAAACCCCGTGATGCCAGGCAGAACCTGGGCATTATCCTGCATCCCTTGGCTGGATGGGAGGGGCCAGGCTAATGAGGGCTAATTAGCGCTGGAAAAATCAGCAGATGCTGAGGATCAGGTGAGACTGAGCAAGAATGAGAGCAAGCACCAGGGTACCAGCTGCTCCCACCACAGGGAGCCACTGCTTCCCTCTTTGGTGCCAAGGACAGCTGCTTCTGTCCCAAGGCTGGGATTCTCCATGGTTTAACACCTGAGGAGAGTGTTGACCACAGTGGATGGCACCTGGGCTGCAGAGCCACCTGAGGCTCTGGGAGGAGGAATCCCACAGGGTGTTGTGTCACAGCAGCAGGAGCCAGGCAGAGCCTGGGCAAGCACCCCGGGAATAGCTGATGGTGGTCTGTCCCAAAGGCACGGTGGGCACTGTCTCTGCAGGCAGCACAGCCCTGGCCAGTGGGTACCCACCTGCCAGCCTGGTGCTGGTGCCAGTGGAAGCAGACTAAGGGAGTGGGATGTAAGGGAAGTGCAGTGTGGGCACATGAGACCCTGGGGAGTTGCTCAAGAGCCGCCAGAGAAAGAAATGCAAACAAGCCACAGTCCTGCACAGCTTGGGAGCATAACTGTTTCCCAGCCTTCCTCCTATTAATGGGAAGAGCTTTGCTGCCTGGGGCCCTTAAGCTCTCAGCCCTGTGGGAGCAACCAGGTCCTGCACAGCTGGCTTGAGCCCAGGGCAGGGTGATGCTGCAGAACAAAGTCACCCCACCATTGCCCTTAACTCCAGTACCTCTGAGGATGCCCAGACCAGCTCCTACCCCCCTCTGTGCTCAGCCTCACCACTGACTCGCCCAGCTCAGCTGCTCTCTCTGTTCTCTTCCAGTTCCCTCCCTGCAGACGCTGTGCCGGCTGGTCATCCAGAAGCACATCGTGCACCGCCTGGCTATCGAGGGCCTGGACCTGCCCCAGCTGCTCAAGAACTTCTGCCAACATGAGTGAGGTGTTGAGGGCACTGCTGGGCTGTCCCCACTGCCAACAGGTCCCCAGTGATGGCTGCCTGGTAGGATCCATGCCCTTTGTTGCCCCCTCGCCCCGGTACGTGCTGCCAAAGGGCCAACATGAGAACAGGCAGCATGGTGTTGGGATTTTCCACAGGGACGGTGCTGCAGGGCCAGAGTGTGGGCAGGGAGCTGATGTGGTTCAGAGAGAGCAATAAAGCACTTCCAGACAAGAGTCTGTCAAAGGAGGCTTGGGGCGCTGAGACCTCCTGTGCTTCAGCAGCCACTTGTGGAGCAGTTCCCCCGGCAGCAAGGAAAGGAGCACAGGCCACACACAGCCCTATGGGGCTCGGGACCTGTCCGTAGCTCTGGAATGATGCTGGGATTGCCTTGGTGGATCAGAGTGAGCGCTGGGGTGGGTGGAGCGTGGGAGGGCACTCACGTGGAGGTAAATTACAGCCAGACGCTCATCCTGGCTGGGCAGTTTCACTCTTGGGAAATATGTTTACCCGGAGAGCGATGAGTTATTTCCTGTGTGCTCAGCTAGGAGGGGGACGGGGGCGGACGCCGGAGCACCCAGAGAGCAGCGCTGGCAGCAGCCGTTGCTTGGGCACGTGCCTGTGGCCACAGAGCCAGTCACGGTGACCCTGTGCAGGGCCCAGCCATCCCGCCTCCCTGCCTGGGGAGTGGAGCCCAGCACTCCTTGGCTCTGTGCCCTCAGCCAGACTCCTCATCCACCGGCTGGTGGGGATGGCAGCCAGGATCCAGCAGCGCCTGTACTGGGCTGGAGAGGGGAGGCAGGGTAGGAGTTGTGCAGAGCAACAGGCAGGGTGGGGAAGAGCCCTCCAAAAACCAGAGGGGTACCCAGAGGTGCCAGAGAGATGGTGAGGGGGCTGGCAGAGCCTTCCAGGCCTCTTCCACAGCACGGCCAAGGGGAGAAACAAGCAGCTCCAAGCTTACAGAAAGGTGTTTTAGGAAACACGATGCTATATTTAGTCAGAGACTCGATAGTATCAGCTCATGTTACAAAATTCTGTCTCAAAGGAAATCCCCAGCCCGCAGTGACGGCTGACTCCATCAACACCAAAGTGTTAATGAAAGGAGCGCTGATCAGGGAAAACATGGATCGTGACCAAACCATGCAACAGGAGCGAGGTCTCTGGCATTCCCTGCCATGTCCCACCAACAGGCTGGGAGCTGCTGGAGCTGCTCTGGCTGCAAGAGGGCCAGGGAGCTCACCCCAGAGCAGCAGCCGTGGGCCAGGCGTTTGCTCTCCGTGCTGTTTTCCCTCCCCCAGCCGTGTAGCCTTTGCTCCCCACCTCCCCCGGCGTTATCTGCCCGGCAGTGACCCCTGCACACGGGGGTGGGTTCCTCTTTCTTGAGGAATTGAGAGCAGCTGCTGAAACCAGATAAACCACTCCCCTTCTCCAAAGTGGGGCTGCAGTGCAGTGGGATTGCCACCCTCAAGAACTGCCACTTCCCACCACCCGGGGCACTGCGGTGGCACACGACCACCAAGCAGCACTGCCTGACGCCTGGCACCCCATCCCCTGGCCAGGGAGGGGCATCTGCAGCTGGCGCAGGGACAGACACAGCTCCCAAACAGCACAAGGCTGATTTATTGGCTCTGTTGCACAACACCCCACAGCTGGATGGTGCAAGGACCTGTGAGCGCTGGCCACAGATGAAATGATTTTGTCACATGTTATTATGGGGCCTGATGGGATTCATCTGAGAATCCTCAAAGAACTAGCTGATGTCATTGCAAAGCCTCTCTCGATGATTTTTGAGCAGTCCTGGAAATCTGGAGAGGTCTCATCTGACTGGAAGCTGGTGAACGTTGTCCCAATTTTTAAGAAGGGCAAGAAGGAGGACCCCAGAAACTACAGGCCTGTCAGCCTCACTTCAGTACCTGGTAAAATCATAGAAAAGATTATTCTGGAAGGTATCAAAAAACACCTGGAGCACAAGGTGTTTTTGACATTGGTCACAGGCAGCATGGCTTCAGGAGGGGGAAGTCCTGCTTGTTGAACCTGATTCCCTTCAACAACAGGGTAACTCACCTAGTTCACCTAGGAAAGCCAGAGGACATAGTCTTTTTGGACATCAGCAAAGCTTTTGATACTGTCTCTCACAGGATTCTTCTGGACAAGATGTCCAGCCCACAGCTGGACAACCGTGTTATGTGATGGGTGAGCAACTTGTTCACAGGTCAGGCGTAAACACTTATAGTGATTGACATCAGGTTGGGATCTGGTCACTAATGGGGTTCTGCAGGGCTCCATCCTTGGCCCAGTTCTCAACATCTTCATTAACACCTTGGACACAGGATTGGAAGGAATACTAAGTAAATTTGCCAATGACAGCGAACTGGGAGGAGCTGTTGACTCCCTCCAGGGCAGGGAAACCCTGCAGAGAGACCTCGACAAATCAGAGATGGGCAATCACCAACTATATGAAGTTTAACAAGGGCAAATGCCAGGTTCTGCACGTGGGATGGGGCAACTCTGGTTGTGTGTATAGACTGGGAAACAAGAGGCTGGAGAGCAGCGCTCTGGGAAAGGACCTGGGGGTCCTGGTTGATGGCAACTTGAATATGAGTCAACAGTGCCCTGGCAGACAGGAGGGCCAACTGTGTCCTGGGGTGCATAAGGCAAAGCATTGCCAGCCACTCAAAGGAGGTGACTGTCCTACTCTACTTATCCTGCTCTAATATTCACTGGTGCAGCCTCACCTTGAGTCCTGTGTGCAGTTTTGGGCACCACAATATAAAAAAGACACTAAGCTATTAGAGAGCATCCAAAGGAGGGCCACCAGGACGGTGAAGGGTCTGGAGAGGGAGCCGCGCGGGGCGTCATCACCGCGGTAGGACTCGACCCCGCCCGCCGCGGCGGGACCGGAGCGCTCGGGCGCCGCCCGGAGCGGCCGCCGCGCATCGCACCGGGAGCGCACCGCTCCTCGGTGCGTCCGGCCCTCCGGCACCGGTTCCTGCCCGGCTGCCTCCCCCGGTGACCGAGCCCAGGTGGCCGCCAGCGCGGAGCTGCGCTCCTTCAGCTGCTCCCCGTTGCTGTGCAGCAGCAGGCGGGTCAGCTCGAGGCTGAGCGATGGACTCTCTCCTCCCTGCTCTCGGGCCCGCTGCCCGCCGAGCGCGGCCCGGGGAGCTGCCCCCAGGGGGATGAGGGGTGCCGGTACCGCCGCTGCCAGCGCCTGCATAGCACAGCTCCCTCCGCACGGCCCCGTGCTCCGGCAGCACGGCCAGGATGTGCCGGCAGGGCAGTTGGTAGCGGCGGTGGCAGTCCTGGCTCACCCAGTGCACATCCTCCAGCTTGTAGGCGCGGAAGCGCTCCTTGAAGTCCCGGAAGCTGAGGAAGCGGGCGCCCAATTCCGCGGCGGGACCCCTTCGGTCCTCTCGGTCTCTCCGGGACCCGTCCCGACCATCCGCCGCCGTTAAACCGTGGGGCACCGCCCACGCCCTGATCGTGGCCAGTCAGCGCCGTTCTCTCCGGATTGACAGGAGGCGAGCCAACCAGCACAGAGCATCCTGCTCCCGCCCTCTGACTGACAGCTCTGCCATCCAATCATCTGGCGGTGCGCGCCGCGCGGGCGGGCGGAAGTTGCCGCCGTCGGGGCCGCCGGTCTCGGAGGCGATGGAGGCTGCGGGCGGCACCGGCGGGGCGGGCGCGGGGCCGGGGCGGCCGCCGCCGCCTCCCGGGGACCTGCGCAGCGTGCTGATCACCAGCGTGCTGAACTTGGAGCGGCTGGAGGTCGACCTCTTCAGGTGCGCTGCGCGGGGGCGCCGGGCCGGCGGGACCGGGGCGGCCTCTCCACACGCTGCCGCCGCCGCTCACCGCCGCCACCGCCTTCTCCCCGCAGGGGCCGGCACCACTGGGTGCCCGCCACGCAGCGCCTCTTCGGCGGGCAGATCGTGGGGCAGGCGCTGGTGGCGGCCGCCCGCGCCGTGAGCCGCGACGAGCAGGTGCACTCGCTGCACTGCTACTTCGTGCGGACAGGTGCGGATCCGCGGCTCGGGGGGCGCCGGGACCGGGCGGCGGCCCGGAGGCTGGGGGACCCCGCAGGGTGAGCAGGCGCCCCATCCCGGCCCCATCCCGGCAGGGAGGGTGCGGGTGGCACCGCCGGGCTCGGCCCCTGCTGGGCAGGTCCCCTCCGTGGTTCGGCGGCAGAATGTCGCTGTGCTGTCCCAGGGGACCCCAAGGTGCCGGTGCTGTACGAGGTGGAGAGGACTCGTACAGGGAAGAGCTTCTCCGTTCGCTCTGTGAAGGCCATCCAGCACGGAAAGCCGATCTTCACCTGCCAGGCCTCCTTCCAGCTCTCCCAGGGGAGCCCGGTGCAGCACCAGTTCACCATGCCCACCGTGCCGCCCCCCGAGGAGCTGCTGACACAGGAGGAGCTCATCCAGAAGTTCCTGCAGTGAGTGGGGAGGAAGGGGCATGTTGGGGACGCCCTTCTTTGTGGCTGGGACAGAGGGAGGTGCGGAGGAGGATTGTGGTGGCTGCCTGAGGAGTTTCCAAACATGCCTGGGAGGAGAGCAGAGGGGCAGGACAGGACAGGAGCCGTGCCCCTCCTCTCTCTGTGTGCCCCTGGGTCTGTGGGCTGGAGCTGCTGCTAGCAGGACATGCCTCTGCCTGCCTGGCATTAACCTCATTTCTCCATGCTGCAGGAATCCTAACCTGGCTGAGAGATACAGGAAACATCTCAACAAGATCCAAGCCGAAGATGTGCCAATTGATATTAAACCTGTGAACCCACCAGATATATTCAGCTCAGAGCCACAGGAGCCAAAGCAGCTCTTCTGGGTGCGAGCACGAGGCTACATAGGTGGGTCCTGCCGGGAAGGTGGTCCAGGTGCCTCCTGAGCCGAGGGCTCAGACTCTACCTCACCCTGTGGAGCACTGTCACGACAGAACGGGCTGGGAGGGCTGTGATTTGGGGGCTGCCTGCACCCCAGCCTGTGGGGAAGCCTGGGCATTTCGAGGCTGAAATGCAGATGTGGGTGAGGAGCATAAGGTGATGCTCCCAGCTGTGCTGGGGGGCAAGGGGAGCTGGTCTGGAAGAATCTCAGCTGTGCTTGGCCAGCAGCTGTCCCTGGGGCAGTGGAGCTCTGTGCCCCAGACGTGTCCCATGGGCACCCACGGGACGGGCAGTGCTGGTTGCTCTGCAGGGGAGACAGACATGAAGGTGCACTGCTGTGTGGCCGCCTACATCTCCGACTATGCTTTCCTGGGCACGGCCCTGCTCCCGCACCGGCAGTACCACATCAAGTTCATGGTGTCCCTCGACCATTCCATGTGGTTCCACGCGCCCTTCCGAGCTGACCACTGGATGCTCTATGAGTGCGAGAGCCCCTGGGCTGGTGAGTCCTTGCTGTGTCCCCTGGGGATCCACAAGGCCAAAGCCAGCCTGTCCCTGCAGCAGGCTGGGACACGAGAGGGGAAGGTGCTACTCTGGCACACGTTGCTTCCCCTTCTCACTTCTCCTGCCCTACCCATCCTGGGGGTGGTGGCTGCACTCTGACAGCTCCTCTGTGCAGGCGGGTGCCGGGGCCTGGTGCAGGGACGGCTGTGGCGCAGGGATGGGGTCCTGGCTGTCACCTGTGCACAAGAAGGAGTCATCAGGGTGGAACAGAGACCAAACCAGAGCAAGCTGTAGCTGAGGAGTCACAAGCTGGGGCTCAAGCATGCCAAGCAAAGGACCCTGGGATCAAGACAGGACCTGGACAGCAGCAGGAAGGAGACTGGGCTGGATCCAGCCCAGTGGGGAGTCCAAGTGCCAGAGGTGTCTGCGACGGACGGTGACCCACAGAGCATCAGTGTGACCAACTGGGTGCCATCAGCCACCCTTCACCCACTTAAAATAAAGCTGTTGGGTGAAGAGCTGGACTCTCTGCCTGGAGTTTGTCCCCTTGGATCTGTGACTGTGCTTGCCCAAGGGCGGGCAGCAGTGGAGTAATGGGGGACCAGCTCTGCCCCTGCCACAGGCTGAGTCAGGAGGGGAACCTGTGCCACGTGTGCTGCTGTGGCACACGTTGCTTCCCTTTCTCGCTTCTCCTGCCCTGCTTGTGCCCCGGTGCCTCAGTTGCTGCTTCTGCTTGCCCTTGGGCTCCTCCCCAGGGCTGGGCTCAGGCTTGGGCCCAGCTGGGAGCCAGGGAAATGGGATGAGGCAGCTCCCACCTCCATGTGGAGGCTTGAGGCCTCCCCCTGATGGTGCCCTGGGGGCATGGGGTGGAACAGACACAGCAGGCACTTTGCTCTTCTTCCTGCCAAGACTTTATTTAATAAAGTCCTTTTTATTATATAAGTTTTATGGGAAGTTCCCGGCAAGAGACCCAAACCCTGCCAAAAGCCTTCCCGTTCCCTTGTGCGGTGCCAGTATGTCCCAGCTAAAGTCCCAGCCACTCCAGGATCCCCCACAGAGGGGGAGTGGCTCCAGCAACGTCACTGTGGGCGGTGGACCTCTGTGAACCCCTGTGAGCCCCCAGTCCCACCAGACAGACTAACCACAGAGAAAGTGCATTTAGGAGGCAGCTCCAGGCACGGGCCATGCTGCCATGGGAGTGTGGCACTGCATCCCTGCCACATCCCCACTCACGGCAGTGCCCTGCTCCTGGCCGCCATGGGTGCGAGTCCCCTGCAGCCCCTGCCCTCCTGCCCAGGCAGGCACGGGCTGCTTCACTCCAGAGGCTCCTTGATCAGGCACTCCTTCAGGGAGGGCTGCTGCTGCAGGGGCAGCCCAGCCTCCCGCAGGTCCTGCAGCCGGGCCTCCGAGCGCCGCTTGTCCTTGCCCACCTTCCAGGCCAGGTGGATGTGGGCCTGCAGGAAGGGCCCCAGCAGCGGGTGGCTGCCCTGGGCCTCCAGCAGCTGCAGTGCCTGCTCACAGCAGCTGTGGGCCTCGCCGAGCTGGTCCAGCTCCTGGTGGCACACGGCCAGCCCGGCCAACGTCAGGAGGAAGCGGCCGGAGCTGCAGACCCCCAGCCGGTCCTGCAGCCGGTAGGCGTTGGCCCAGGTGGCCAGGGCCTCGCGGTACATGCCGGTGCAGGTGAGGCGCTGCGCGGCCCGCAGGTCCGGCAGGAAGAAGAACTCGAGGAACTCAGGGGAGCGGCGGATCTCGTCGATGGAGTGCAAATGGGACAGGAACTGCTCGAAGGCTCGGCTCCGCTTGGCAATGGTCTCGGCGGTGAAGTTCCGGCGCAGCCTCTTCCTGGGGAAGGCAACGCCGGCCATGTCGCAGCCGAAGCGGCAGCGCAGGCGGCGGTTCAGCTGCTCGAAGTCTGAGTAGCGCCGGGCGATGGTGGCGGGGGCCTTGTCAAACTGGCCGGTGCGGATCAGGTAGATGGTGTAGAGCTGCGGGGGAGCCGGGTGTCAGGCAGTGCCACGGGTGCGCTGCTCCTGGGGCTGGCAGAGCCAGGTGTGTGGCCACAGAAGGGCTGGGGGGGTTTGCCTGGGCAGAAGGGAGTGGGCTGGGCTGCCACAGCCACAGCACCCACCAGAGATAGTTACCTGAGGCTCATCTGAGCCGCCAACACCATCCAAGCAGCAAGGGGAAAGAGAGAGAAATAAGCACCAGCCCCGTGGGACCCCTGGCCCGGAGGAGAGCCAAACCCACACCCACCCTGTGCCTGCCCAGCCATGCCGGGCTCACTCACCACGTACTTGGAGGAGCGCTCGCTGACCACGCTGGCGCTGGTGACCTCGAAGAGCAGCCGCTGCGGTACCAGGCTGCCCCGCGACCTCCGCCACAGCTCCTGCAGCTGCCGGGTCAGCAGGCTGCCGCCGGGGCGCTCCGCCGCGGGGCCCCACTCTGTGCGGGGAGAGGGGTGTCATTGCCCAGCGTGGGGACAGGGCTCTGCCAGCCCCCCGACACCTCCGGGCTGCCGGACCCCACCATCGCACGGGTCCCCCCGGGGTGCTGCTGCCCTGGGGAGGGGGGTCGCCCCAGTCCCCCCAGCTCACCGCCCCAGCACTTGCCTCCGTCCTCCGTGCCTGCTGCCGCTCCCTGCGCCTGCGGCGGCTCCTCCAGCTCCTCGCTAGCTCCGTCCTCCTCCTCCTCCTCCTCCTCGTCCTCGTGGCTGGTGAAGCTCAGGGTGCCGCTGAGGCGCGTCGACAGCCCCTCGGTGTCGTCCTCCAGCTCCGAGCTCTCCGGGCAGTCCTCGGCCTCGCCGCCGCCTCCCGCCGGCTCCTCCCGGCCGCCCTCGCCGGCCAACGCGTGCCGCAGCCGGTGCAGGATGCGAGCGGCCATCGCTGCCCGGGGGTCCGGGCCGGCTCCCCGACACGGGGGGACCGGGGGCTGCCCACCGCGGCACGGCCCCGCGCGGGGACAGCCCGGCCCCGGGGCACCCCCCGCTGCTGCCCCCGCCCCGCTCCGCTCGCGCTGCCCCGGGCCGGACCGGGCCGAGCCAGGCGGTGCCGAGCGATGGCCGCTCCGCCACGGCTCGTCCCGGGATCCTCCCTGCGCGGCTCCGCCTCCGCCGGGAACCCGGATCGGGGCGGCGGAGCCGGCACCGCCCGGCACGGCCGGGATCGGGATCGGCCCCTGCGGCACCGCCCGGCGGGATCGGGATCGGCTCCTCCCGACACCGTCCGGCACGATCGAAATCGGGATAGGCCACTCCGGCATCTCCTGGCACGATCGGGTCAGAGTCAGGGCTCAGCCCGGCGCTGCCCGCAGCCCCTGCCCGCTGCCGCACCAGCTGCTGCCGCTGTCCCCTGTCCGAGATGTCCTGGTCAGCCCGAGCCACTGGTACCCGCCCTGGGGCCACAGGAGCCCGCACTGAGGTGCCCAGCACTGTGGGGCCCCAGGGTCTTGATACCCCATACCCTGGTACCCCAGTAGCCTGGCACCCCAGTAGCCTGACATCCTGGTACCCCAACACCCATGTATCCTGGTACCCCAGATGCAGGCTCCTGATTCCACTGGGCTGCAGCCCAGCAGGACATCTCCCAGGCCACCCTGGCACCCTCCGCCCTGGCCCCAGGCAGCCTCGCCACGCGCTCTGTGGCCAGGCTTCACCCTCGGCACTCGCCTGGCCTTTTTTAGTGCCCGCCCGCTCACTCCTCAGCACTTCCTTGGGAATGTCTATTAATATCGAGGAAGCAGCCCAGCTGCTGCCATCACTCTGCCCTGCTTGCCCGTTGCACGCTGCTCCAGCACCCTGCACCCCACCGGTCAGACGAGACCCCTGCCCTCCCCTGGGCAGGGTGCAGTGCATACGGGGCTGGGCTCATGCAGTCCCCAGGTCTCACCTGGGGAATGAGGGTCCCAGCAAAACCACGAGCCAGAGAACCCCTGTGTGTCCCTGTCACTGGGAGCTTATGGGACAGGGATCCATCAACCTGACCCCACTGCACCCCTGAGGCCCAGAGCACTGCAGGGCACGGGTCATTTGGCCAGTGCATTCCCAGAGCCACCAGCCCCTGGCAGCGGTGGCTGGCACGGACTGCAGGTGTGAGGGCTGAGCCTTCCAAGAGGCAACGGGCATAATTCCCACTCCCCTGAAGCACGGAAAGACAGAGCCTTTTCCGGACCCAGGTGCCAATGTTGCTGGGGACTCTAAACTGCAGGGCTTATTTTCCAAAACCCTCCAGGGACTTTGTGCCCCAGGTCCCACTGGGGACCCTTTTCTCACCGGGGGTAGAGGGCTGCAGCATAGCTCTACCGTGGGCTCCCAGAGCAGAAAATGGGGTTGCAGGGAAGGGACACTGCTCCTGGGAAGCCCAGGTTCACGCTGAGAGCCTGTCCCAGGCAGAGCTGCTGGTCTGGGGGACAGTGGGCAATGTTCTGTGCCCCCCGGGTGCAGGGGGGACCCTGACTCCCTTGCCTGGGTGATGCTGACAGCTCCAGGGCTATTTTTAACCCCCTCATTGCTGAGTTTCCCTGGTCGGGAGGTGCTATGGGGGTGGGCAGAGCCGCCCTCCTGCCACAGCTCCAGTGTCCCTCCTGGAGGGCTTGAATTTCCATCCCAGCCTCAGCCCTACGTTAATCCCAACCCTTGGCCAATAAAGCTTTGGCTAAATTAGGTAAAGGCGCCAGTTGCCGGTGAGCGGGGCCGGGTGCTACCAGGGTGCTGATAGGCTGTGGGGGCTGAGGGGCAGCAGCTGGGGGCACAGCCCACAGAGCAGACGCTACAAATTGGGGTGCCAGGGGTACCGCGGTGCTTCTGGGAGTTCCTGCTGCAGGAGCTGGTGATTCTCTGGGGCTGGGAAGCACAGTAAATTCCCACAATGGTAAGAGCCCCTGTGTGTTGTGTGCTTTGTGCTGCATGCCAGGATGAGACCTGATCGGGCAGGAGGCACCAGGCACTGCATGCTCCAGGGAATCTGGTCTGCGGAGGTGCCTCTGTGGAGGGCAGCGGGGAGAGAGTCCCCAGGGCTGGGCTGGCCGTGGCGGTGAGGGCAGGAAGGTGTTGGGGAGGTGCAAGGTCCCCCCAGGACATGCCTGGGGGGCACTATGTTCCTGGGGACTCAGCCCTGTCCGGAGCTCGGGGCTGTGCAGAGGTGGCAGTGGCAGTGGGTGGCTGAAAGCCGAGCGCTGGGTCATACGACACGGTGTCACCGCCGGTTCCACGGCCAGCCTGCGCCTCCAGCAGAAATTCGATCGGGGCCGACAGGTGCCACGGCTCCAGTTCCAATGATCCCTACAAGGGGAGCTGAGGAGATTCCAAAAATAGTGTTGCATGCCTAGGATGCCAAGGCTGCACACAGGGACCATGGCCCCTGCACTATGGAGCCCTCCACATGGTGGGGGGCCTGGGCAGGTGGCTCCCTGCAGCCCCCACGCTCATGGATGCCCGGGAAGCACTGTAACCATAGGGATTGCTGAGGGCTGTGGCTCATCGTCCTGCAGCAGGGCAAGGGCTCTCCCCACAGCCCTGTGCTGTCAGGCCACACTGTGCAAGGGGTCTCTGGCCTGATGTGGGTGGCCACGATGACCCCTTCTCCTTCGTCTGGCAGACGGACCAGCAGGCAGAAGCCCGTGCCTTCCTCAGTGAGGAGATGATTGCGGGTGAGTGCAGGGGCAGTGGGGAGAGGGGCCAGACATGGCCATGGCTTGGGGCCCAGATCTGCCCCACTGCCTGGCCCTGACCTCCCTCTCCACAGAGTTCAAAGCCGCCTTCGACATGTTTGATGCTGATGGCGGTGGAGACATCAGCACCAAGGAGTTGGGGACAGTGATGAGGATGCTGGGCCAGAACCCCACCAAAGAAGAGTTGGACGCCATCATCGAGGAGGTGGATGAGGATGGTGAGCAGCCCTTGGTGGTGGGTGACAGGAGTGAGCACTGGGCACTGGGTGGGCAGCCTGACCTGTGCTCAGCTTCCTCCCTGCAGGCAGCGGTACCATCGACTTCGAGGAGTTCTTGGTGATGATGGTGCGCCAGATGAAAGAGGACGCCAAGGGCAAGTCTGAGGAGGAGTTAGCCAACTGCTTCCGCATCTTCGACCGGTGAGTGGTGGGGGTGAAGTGGCCCGTCCTGCCTGCAGGGATGAGCAAGGTCACATCCCACCCTCACCCTCCTTCAGGAATGCCGATGGGTTCATCGACATTGAGGAGCTGGGTGAGATCCTGAGGGCCACCGGGGAGCCTGTCACCGACGAGGACATAGAGGACATGATGAAGGACTCAGACAAGAACAACGATGGCCGCATCGACTTTGATGGTGAGCAGCAGCCCTGGACGGGTGCCTGTGCTGTGCATCAGGGCAGGGCCGTGAGCTGAGGCTGCCCCTCTCTTGCAGAGTTCCTGAAGATGATGGAGGGTGTGCAGTAAGGGACCAGACATTCCTTGGGCCGGCTGCTGCACCCAGCCCCGCTCCCCCACTGCCCAGGGAGCAGCAGCTCTGCAGCACCTGGCCCCCAGCACTGGCTGAGACCCTGCTCCGTGCCAGGGCCTCGGTCTCATCCCACTGCCGGCGGCTGAGCTTTTCCTCCCATCTGTCAGCTGTGGCTTTGGTTCGAGCCTCAATAAAAGAGGAAAGGCTTGAATTGCTTGTGCAGGACTTCACTGGGGGTGCACGGGGAGGGGGCTGCGGCACTGTGCCCCTGCCCTGCTCCCCAGGGAGGGGAACATGCCTGGCGGGTGCCCTATGCCAGGCAAGTTCACATCGCAGTCCTGTGCTGGAGGGGCAGCACAGGGCTGTGGTTCCCACGGGCTCTTGGGCAGGCGCCAGCGCTGAGCTCAGAGTTTCCGTTCGGAGCAGCTGGTTCACACGCCAGCGGGTGAGGGAGCACAGCCCCGGCCCCAGGGGTCCTGCTCCAGGGCAGGGCTGTGGGACCACAGGGGTTCTAGGGAGCCACTACCACCTGCCCCATTGGAACCCACATCTCCCCCCCAGAGGACTGGCATGTAAGGTAGAGGGGCAGCAGTAGCCCCCTCCCTGTGAGGTCAAGATGACAGTGGAGTCTCTGTGTCTGGACAGGCTGTACCAGCCTGTTGGACAGCACAGCTCCCTGGGGACCAACTGGGGCGGAGCACAGCAGGGGTGGGATGAGGGGAACACAGTCCCCAGCTGGCGTGGGTGGGACTGTGGGACCAGCACAGTGCAGCTGGCAGGACACAGCTCAGAGCTGGTCACATCCCTTCTGCGCAGCACTGTGGCACAGGGAAACTGAGACCCCAGGAGGGCCAGGGACCACCCCGGGCATCCTGACCTTGCCCTGTTCTCACGGGGAGCAATGGCACCAGGCAGAAGGGACGGGTGCCGTGGGCGGGGGGCAGTGGGGACATGTGCAGCAGCACAGGCTGCCCTCTGCAAGGCCACAGCTGGACACCGGCAGCTGGTGCTGCAGCTTGGGGGCAGCGGTGACAGCCCTCGGCTGCGCGAGGAGCGGCGCAGGAGGAGCGCGGAGGCCCGTGAGCTCAGCACCGGTAAGGAGGGGGCTGCTGCAATGGGCAGCAGGCACAGAGCCCCCCTGGACCCACACCAAGGCCACGGAGGGGCTCCAGGGCCACTGTGGCTTAGCATCCCGTGTCCCACAGGGCTGCGGCAGGTGCTGCTGGCAGGGGTGAGGCAGGGACCAGCGAGCCTCCCGGAGCGGCGGGAGCTGGAGCGGCTGTGGGTGCTCTTCCTCTCCGCTCTGGAGCTCTTCCTGCAGGATCTACGCAGAGCCCACCACCTCTGCCAGCTCTTCTCCATGCAAGAGGGTGGCGTGGCCCCACTGCGCACTGGGCTGGGGGGCTGGGGGCTGCCTGGCCGGCGAGGGGGGGTTTCCATGCAGCCCCCAGCTGCCCAGGGCTTAGAAGAAGAGATTGAGCAGGTGAGGGCCACATTGTCAGAGATGGAGAGTGGAGCCAACATTCCACTGTGGACGGTGGAAGCCACGGAGACCACACAGCCAGCAGGGATAGGTGGCACTGCAGCCAGGGGGGCTTGGGCAGGGCCCTGCACTGGGCACTGCTGTGGGGTGCTCTGAAGGGGAGGCCAGGAGGCAGCAAAGCTGGCAACCCCTGGCACAGAGCAGGGTACAGGGGCCCCCATGTACCCCCACAGTCCCCAGTCCCCTGCCCATGCAGGCATTGCTGGAGGCTGCCCCCACCCTGCAGAGGGAATGGGACCACTCCAGGCCCCCTAAATGTTGATAGAGCCCCTGTTACCTGATGGGGGTCGGTATCCCTCCCTGCCCACACTTGCAGAACCCCCTGCAGAAGTCATAAATGTGCATTTATTTATACATTAACCGTGGCTCGGACTGCGACATTAATTTAAAAACAGCCTATGATACAGAATGTGGGGGGCACCGGGCAGGGGAGGGTGGTGGGAGGCGGGGGTGATGGTCAGGTCTCCTGGCCCTTGGCCTGCTTGTTGTATGTCTCCCTCACGCACTTCTTGTAGGCTGAGGAGAGAGGTGGGACATGGTGATGAGGGTCCTGGGGCAGCTGCCAGGGCTGGACAGGCAGTAGGACACAGCAGGGTTGGGGGCTGTGCTGCTGCCCACCCCAGTGGGGAGCGGGCAGGGAGGTTCTGCCCCAGGCACTCACCGACTTGGTTCTTCCAGAGCTCGGCCGCGTGTGTGTTCAGGGGGCTCTCGATGTTTGGCTCTGGAAACAGGGGCTGGGTCAGCTGGTGGGGTGACTTGGACACCTCGGAGCCCTGCTCTGAGCAGGGGATCCCCAACCCCACACCATCACACCCTCCCTCAGTACCCCATGGCAAGTGCAGTTGTGGGACCCACCTGCCAGCAGGCTCTGGACGGAGAGCAGGATGGTGCGGACGTCGTAGAGTGCCGACCACTTTTCCTTGAGGATGTCGAGGCAGATGTTGCCCTGAGTGTCGACGTTGGGGTGGTAGCAGGGAGTCAGGAACCGCACGGTGGGCGCCGTGTAGGGGTACCCGCTGGGGAACTCCAGTGACAGCTTGTACCGCAGCTCCTCGTAGGGCTGCGGGTGGGAGTCACAGGGGCTGGAGTCAAGGGGGTGGGAGGGAAAACTCGAGGGGAAAAAAGGGGCACAGGGGGAGCAGAGGACTGCGACCACTCTCAGCTGAAGGGAGGAGGGTGGAGCAGGGTCAGGGTCCCCCAGCCCGGGATCCAGCCTCTCACCGTGCCAGCGGCGCCGTCAATGGTCCCAATCCACTTGAACAAGTTGTCGGACTCGGGGAAGGCGGAAATGCCTTTGTCACCGGACATCTGCGGGGCAGTACGTCAGGGCGGCCGGGACAGCCCGAGACCCTCCCGCCCCGGGATCCCCAAACTCCGACTCGGCCCCACGACCCTCCGCGACCCCACTCACCATCAGCGCCATCAGCTCCTGCTGCAGCCTGCGGAGGGGGAAGAGCACGTTACCGGCCGGCCCGGCGGGGCATCCCCCGGCCGCAGCCCCCGGTCCCCGTCCCCGCTCACCTCTTCCCCACCGCACCCCGGGCCGGCGTGGCCCCCGTTTCGGCCGCTTTGCGAGCGGCTGCGCTGGACACGGCGGCGGGGTCGGCGTTCTGCGAGGCCATGGCGGCTCCGGGGGCACCGACTGGCGCACCCGCCTCCGCCGCCGGTGGGTCACGGGCTGGACGCGGCTCCCCCTCCCGGGCGGCGCCGCACCAGGCTCTGCCCGCTTCCTCCTTCCTGCGCTCGGGGCAGGACTTGGGCCCCGCTGCGGCTCTCCCGGTGCCGCGGGCTCTCCTAGCGGAACTCCCCGGTGCGGTGCGGAGCGACGGTGCTTAGGGCTCCCTTGGGGCGGCGCAGGACACTCTCCGGTTGCGGTGGCGGCCCGATCCCGGACACCCCGGTGCAGCGGCGGCTCGGTCCCAGTCGCTCCCCCACACGATCGCCCCGCGCGGCCCTGCCCGCTCCCGCGCCCCGTTTGAATGTGTCCCCGTGCGGCCCCTCCGCCAATCAGCGCGCAGCCCCGTTCGAGCCGCCCAATCACCGCCCGCCGGCGATGCGGCTCCCACGGTAACGGTCAGCGGCCGCTGATTGGCCGTCGGGCTCTGACGCACCGCGCTGTGATTAGTCGCTGCCCAGCGAGGGGCGGGGCCACGAGTCCCTGATGCCCTTAAAGGGCCAGACGCCCCTGCCCGGTGCCCAGGAGGCGGCGAGGTGGGTGCGAAGCGGTTTTATTGGGGGACGGGGGAGGGGGGCGGGCCCTCGGGGGGCGAGGCCTCAGGGTTCGGGGGGGTCCTCGGGGGGCGGCGCGTCCCCTCCGCGACGAAGCGTCTCCATGTGTTTCTGCATCTTCTCTGTCATCCAGGCCGGCGGGATGAAGGGCTTCAGCTCCTCCAGCCGCAGGTCCACCGAGTCCCTTGGGAGGGAAGGGGCTGAGACAGAGGGACCCCGGCACCCACTGCGGACCCCAAACCCACCATGGACCCCAAGCAGTACCAAGCCCAGATCCACCAAACCCGCTATGGACCACAACTAGCACCACGGCCAAACCTACCATGAACACCCAGCCAGCACCAAGCCCCCCCAACCCTTGGCACCAAGCCCCCCCAGCTGGCATAGAACAGGATTCCTCCAGCACAGGGGCCCCAGGGAAGGATCCCTAGGCAGCATCTCTGCTTTGGTCCTCACCTGTAATCCTCACTGGCAGCCAAATCCCGAATGTCCTCTTCGATGAGGAGGTAGGCCTGTGGCACAAGGTGGGGAACACCTCAGGGCGCCTGTGAGGGGTGGCTGAGGCAGGATCACTCCCCCCATCCCTGGCCAGCGCTGTCCCTGCGGGATCCAGCTCTGCCCCTCAAGCCTGCACCCGAACCCCACAGGGCAGGCAATGGACCCTGGGGGCAGGTGTGCCCCCGTGCCCTGCCTAACCTCCTGCCACAGCTGCCCGTGCTGGCCCTGCGGCGGGCCCTGTGCCCGGCCGTACTCACCATCTTGCCCCCAGTGGCCCTCATGTGCTGCTGCTCTGCCAGCCAGTGCTTATCCTGCGGGTCGGCCGCGTACTGCAATAAAGCAGCGAGGACCGAGCTGAGCAGGGGCGACAGACCCTCGGCTCAGGCCCCCCCTCCTGCAGGACACTGTGCCCCCCATGTGCTGCCCGCGGGGGGAGCGCTCGACTGCACCGCCTGCCCTGCTCCAGCCTCAGCCCTGGCTCCAGCAAAACCTGCCATGTCGGCTCATGTTCCGTGTGCTAGCCAAGACCTTGGGAATGTGATCCAAGATAACAAACGAGGGCAAGGGTGAGGGAGTGAACAAACGAGCCAAAGCACGCGCCCCCGATTCCCATGGGAAACCGTCTGGCTGTGGCGTCTGACCTTAAAGAGGTGGGGATGCTTGATGTAGAGTCGCCCTCTTGTTCCTCCCATCCCGAGAGCTCTGCAAGAGAAACACGAAGGGTGTCAGGGCTGTGGGGAGGGCGGCTGCGGTGGCACGGGGACACCCCTCTCCTCCCCAAGCCCTTCCTACTGCTTTGGAGGCAGAGAAGCGAAGTGACGGGAGGAGTGTCACGGGCTCCTGCCTGGGGACACCACCCTCCATCGACAGGGCCGTTCCTTACTTGTTTGCTCGAGATCCCAGCACAAAGGTTGTGGTTTCAGTCAGTCGGGATGGATCCCACTACAGAGCAATTGGAAAAGGGGCAGCATTAGAAATTAAGCTGGTGCCGGCCACGCTCCATGAGCCTCGGCTCTCTGACAGGGAACCTCGGAGCTGCCCCCGGCCTGGAAGGGAAGGAGCTGGCCACAGACCTCCAGCTCCTGCAGGGGAGGGATGTTACATTCTGTCTGGGCTGATCTAAGCAGCTTCCCTTGTGGGAAACGCTTGTGGGATTCTCCTGGCTACTCCTACTCTCCCCAGGTCTCCTTCAGCAGCACCACACTGCACAGCTACAGGCTACAGTGCCTGGGGAGACCAGCAAAGGCCTCCGGGCACTTCGCTCCTCGTCCTGCCCCCCCCCCCAATGGCCCCATCGGGGCAGAGCACAGCCTGCATTGTCCTGTGCTCCTGCAGCCACAGGCAGGAGCAAAGGGGAGGAGAGGGGGAGCCCAGCAGCCTTGGCCAGCCAATACCTTTGGTCCATCCCTTCTCACAGGCTCAGAGACTTTGAGCTTCCACCTGAGGGGAAGGAAAATGCTGTAAGAATGAGGCCCTGCAGAACCAGCACAGTCACCAGCAGCAGCAGGGATTGAGCCCCAGCCCTTCCAGATCCACCCTTGTTCACATCTTGCATTCCCCACAGCGCCCAGCTCTGGACCCTCACCTTTGATGCACACTCTCCTCTCCCAGCTGCCCAGATCCCACCCATCTTGTGCCTCACTGAATGGTCCATCTGGATCTTTTCACCCTTTTGGGCCTCTTTAAAACCTTGAAGGTCTTTGCCTTCTGGAGAGGCACACCTCAACCTAGGACCCCTCCCTGCCCCCAGAACTCCCACTGCCTCTCTGCAGGAGGGAAGGAGATCGTGGGGTTTCTGTGCCTCCCCCATTTGGGCAGCCTCATTCCCCCTGCCCTCCCCAAACAGGGGCTCTAGCTCAGGACCCGTACTCACGCTGCCATGCCCGAGACCCCGCGGTCGTTTGACAGGCTCTGTCCTGGAGGCCGCCCCTTTCTCTGCATGGAAGAAACCCTTCTGTGACTTGGCTGTGCTGGCTCAGGGAACCCTCTTGGGGACCCTCCCCATCCCAGGGAAGCTGCTCCTTTTGTCACAGGCAGAAATGCTCCCTGGCACCAGAGCAAGCACCTCTCAGGCCTCACAAAAGCTGCCTGTGCACCTGCACGCATTCATATGGTGGGAATGGCCAGGAAGGAGGACCAGGCTTGCCAAAACAAAATCCCTTGTGCAGAAAACCCTCTTACCTTTTTGGGAATGGGGCTCCCTCGACGGCTCAGCTCCTCTTCCATCTGTCGGGCACGCTGGAAGAGGAAGGGCAGTGGGATGAACAGGGCCCTTCTCCCCTCCTGGTCGTGTGGGGCCCCCTGCATCCCAAAGGCCAGGTAAATGCTGACCCTCTCTCCTTTGCAGGTAAACACTAATCCCAGCCCATGCTGGTGAGCAGCACCACACCATAAGCAGCAGCACCTGAGGTTCTCCTTGCCCTATATTCCCTCCCAGCCCAACAACCCCCTGCTCTGCCTCTGCACTACAGTGCTGGAGGACAAGAGGTAGAGAACAAAAGGGATTCCAACCCTTCTCCTCCTCCCAGCTCTCACAAATTATTTAAGCCTCTGGGTACAATCACAAAGTTTACCTTTGTCCCTGCCTGCTCATGGGGCAACCTGGGAACCACCTTTTTGCCATCAGAGAACAGCAGTTTGGCCTGCAAGAAGAGAAAGAAGGTTCCAGGGATTCTGGGCCCAGAGAGGGCCCCACCAGTAACCCCCATCTCCATGTATCTGCACCAGCTCTGCTTTTGGAGTGCTATCAAGCCATGCTTCCACAGATGGCCAGATGCAAAAGCACAATCTGAGCATCATAACTCTGGTCAACTGGCAGAAAAGCAAGATGTGAAAAGAAAGCATCCTGCCCCACACCACCAGGACCCTCTGATGGGTGCTGGGGGCTGGTCTCTGTGGGAGGTCCAGCCGTGTGCCATGTTCTGACAGCACCAGTGAAAAGTGGCAGCACGAGCTGCCCAGCTCTGACCACTCCCCTCTTCCCAGTGAGAATGAATCCCAGCACAGCAGCCACAGAAGGGCTGTGGATGTCCCCTCACAGTGACAGCAAAGCTGTTAGACGGACACATCCTGGCCGGGCTGCTCTGCTCAGTCACGTGCCCAAGGAACCCCTCGCCAGCACCCACCTGCTCCAGGCAGCTCCGACAGGTCTCCTGGATGAGCTGCTCTGGGTCCACCTCCTCCCCAACATTATCACGCACGTTGATTGCTGCTGTCTGGAAAAACTGGAGAGGAGAAGGCAGGAGAGGGTGAGAGTCTGTGCAGTGTCAGGGCAGGCGCAGGGCCCAGCTGCCACAGACTGGCACGACGGCCTCAGTGACAGCCCAGGTGCCCCCACACACCTGCTGCCCACCTGTGCCCTGCACTCACCTTCATGTACTTGTTGAAGACACCCCGGATCTCCTCGTTGATGCTGGGCTGCAGCACAGCACGCAGCAAGTCCATGGACACGCTCGGGTCCGTGAAGCTGCGGGTGGAGGGGTCAGACAGGAGGGCGCGGGACCCCCCTGCCTCGGCCCGGTCTAACCCAGCTCCTCCCTCCGGCCCGGTGCCCGGCCCAGTCCCGCTGTTCCAGCCTGCCCTGCCCGCCCATCCCGCTCCCCCCGTACCTGGTGGTCATCTGGGAGCGCCGCCCGCGCCGCTGCACCTGCCGGTGCTTGATCATGATGTTCCAGGGGCTCTGCGGGACACACGCGTCAGCCGCGGCCCCGCCGCCCCCCGCCGCCCCCCGGCCCGGCCCGGCCCGGCCCCCGCCTCACCGTGCTGACCAGCTGCTCCTCGGCATCGCCCGGGCCCTCCTCGCCCGGTGGCCCCGGCTGCTGCTCCGCATCGCGGGCGGCGCCCATGGCCCCGCTCCCGGCTGCGGTGCGAGCGACCGGATGCGCGGGGATCCCGCCCTACATCATCGGGCCCCGACGGATGTGACGCCGCTGCCACGGCAACGGGGCCGGTCCGAGCCCGGGGCGGGGACAGGGACCCGCCCGGGGGGACACACGGCGTGTGCTCGGGGCAGGGGCAGCCCCGGGGACGAACACGGTGCCCGCCCTGGAGGCGCCGCCGGAGCGCGGGTCGCAGCCCCCCGGGTGTCCCCGCCGGGTCCTCCCCGGGGGACCGTGTCTGTGGCAACCTCCCGTGCTCGGCACCTCCCTCCGTGCCGCCACCGCTGCTTGTTCCTCGCGCCTTGTTTTTAAGCCTCGGCACCCGGTTTGTGCAGCCCCGCGGACCTTTGTGCAGCCTGGTTTGTGCAGCCAGGTCGTGCCCGAGCAATAAAGAAACCCCTCGTTCCAAAGAAGTGCAGCTTCATGGATCAGTGCGGTGATGGACGGTCGGCTCCAAATCCTCAGTCCCAAAGCCTTAAACTCACCCTGTCGCGGGTGGAGCTGTCCCAGCCCCTGAGAGCCGAGTACTTGCAGCTGCAGGAGTGTGAATGCTGGTCCTTCCATGATCTTTGTGTTCCTTGTGTAATTTTCCACCTCATCTTTCTGGCATCTCATTGTTTCTCTGAGCAAACGCCCCAAACCAGCATTTCCTCATCTTGTTTAACGTGTGCAGAATAGTCAAAACAACTTGTCTGTCGTTTTCTAGATCATCTTACCTTGGGTCCTGGTTGGGTTTCTGTTGGGTCAGCTGGATATCAATTTGCATTAAAAAGCATTTGCTGTTTTGCTGGTAATGTTTTTCCTCGTTCCAAGGTGATTTGGTGAGATAAACAAAGCAAAGGGGATTTCCCAGAGTGCAGGATGCCAAGGCTGCTCGAGGTCTTGCTACGCAGAGCAGAGGTTTGTTCCAGCAGCCATCTCTGGGTGCTGGCCCGTCCTTTGTGCCAGTGGAGCAGCCCTGAGCAGGAATTGGGATCTCCTTCCCACTGGCCTTCCCACACACTTTTCATTTTTGTTCAAGAAGCGACTGGACGTGGCACTTGTTCCCATGATCTACTTGACAAGGTGATTGGTCAAAGGTTGGACTCGATGACCTCAGAGGTCTTTTCCAACCCAAATGATTCTGTGGTTCTGTGATCCCAGCGCTGGCACTACCTGCTGGTGCCTCCAGAGGTTGCTTTGCTGTTGTCTCTCAGCACCTGTCACTGCAGCCTGTGGCTGTGTCCCCTCACTGTGACTCTCCCTCTGTAGCTGTCAGCCCAGCAGTGACCACACTGGGCTCCCGTGGGAGCCTGGAGTGGCTGTGGGAGCAAAGGCTGCTGACTCACAGGGCTCACATGCTGCAAAAGGCTCCTGCCCTTATCCCCTTCCTGCCGCTTTGGCCAGGGCTGCACAAGCCCAGGGTGAGCTCAGGCTGTTACATAAATCCAGCAATGGATGTGGGCCAAGAGAGTCACCATCAGCATCAACATGACTTCATTATCAGCAGCACTGGGCTGCTTGTGTGCTTATTTTGGTTGCTCCAAATTGTTAGCAACAAAAATTGGACATTGCCCAGAGAAGAAAAATAACTGTGGCTGTAGGAACTCCCAGGGGAAAGGTGAGGAGAATGGTTCTGTTAACCTGTGAGAGTGGCTGTGCTCTGTACCCACTGTGAGTGGACAAGTTGTCATTGTATTGGTTTGAATCAAGTGAGACTTGGGCCAGATCTTTCCAATTAACAAGAAGACTTAAATCCCAGAACAAATTCTCAATGAAGGAGTTGCCACCTTTGCAGGGAGAGGGATGTCTTTTTAAGAGCATGTCAGAACAACGTCTGTCAGGGATCACCTTAATGTGACATACATTTATTTAGTGGTTCTAAAGTCCAGGCCAAATTCTACTGACTTATGTGTCTTATGGAAAGGGTGATTGGGCATTGAAATGGGCTACCCAGGGAGGTGGTGGAGTCACCATCCCTGGAGGTGTTTAAGAAAAGACTGGATGTGGCACTTAGTGCCATGGTCTAGTTGAGGTGATATTAGGTCTTATGTTGGACTCGATCTTAGAGGTCTTTTCCATCCTAGTTGATTCTGTGATTCTGTAACTGGTGAAATGCCTTGTGGAGTCTCTTCCAGTCCCTGATTTTTAATGGTGATTTTTCCATGGATCTGTGTGGTAGGTGCACATGACAAAACACGCCAGCCTGTGCATGCCCCTGCCAGACATGAATGGCTGGTTCACAGCTGAGGTTACCCAAGTTCCTATTTGATTTACAGGCTGGCTTTGAAGAAGTCCCCTCTGTCCCTCTGTGTCCTCAAGCATTTATTTCAGCAGAGCCATTTGTCAGACACTCTCCTCCATTAGTTCCCTAAACGCTATCCAGGATCATGGTCTGCTAAAATGGAAACGTGCCAAAATGACGCTGTTGTTCCCAAGAGGAAGGAGGAGCTGCCGGTCGAGCATGGGGACGGCGGCAGATCTCTCCACTGTGGCAGTCCCGGGGTTGGTAGGAGCCCTGTGACCCCTCAGGTTGTTCCAGATGGTTTTCCAGGTGCGTGGAAGGGAGTCAGCAGGGCGTCCTGCTCGGCAGTGATTAACAGCCCCAGCAGGGCATGATAAGCATCAGGCCGTCGGGTTCCGCTGGGGAGCCATGAGATGTGGGGCACTGGACCTCTGGTGGACGTGGGCAGTTCATGGAGGAACTGCATCTGCCTTGAGTCACAGCAGGAGGCCCGTAGTTAAAGCATTTTTCTTGCCCATGAGCCCTCTTCCCACACAGGTTTGGCAGTGCAGAGCTGTGCTCTTTCCCTCGTGCTGCCCCTCCATCGCCTTGACACAGCGTTGATGAAAAGCTCTTTTAGCACGACTTTACCTTCCCAGTGCTCGTATCAAGTGTCAGCACTTGCTTGGAGTCATAGAAATGGCGTAGAGCTCAAACCAATTAATTTCACTCACCCCACAGTTGCAGATTTAAACTCTGTCTTTTGATCCAGCAAGTCTGACCCATTCATGCTTGGTGCTGATGTGTCCTGGGCAGACCAGTCCTTAAGTTCTCCTCTCTTATTCACTGCACTTTGGTTTGTGTGTAACTCAGGAAGAGATAATTAAATAGGGAAGGAAAAAATTATGAAATCAGATTCCAACGAGCACTCCTGGGTGACTGGAGAATAACAGTGTAAACAGATTAGCATTCACAGAATTGAATCTTAATTAAGATGAATCTGCTCTCTCAAATATACTAAATAAGTCTTTACTCTGAGATCAGATGCAGAGAAAAGGGAAGGCAATGTGGCAGTGCATTTAATTTTCATTTACTCTTACTGTGGGTCTCCAGCGAAGGACACCAGTTTGGCTGGCAGTTTGAAGGTAGGTTCCTGTGCTCTCCTCGCCTTGGGTGAGCTCTCATCCTTGAAATCCTGAGACTTTTTCCTCCAGAGAGGTCCATTTTAGTGCAGCACCGTTTAATCAGAGCAGATCTTTGCTTGGGCAGTAACTAATCTGGTGTTCGTGTGTGCAGTAACTGCCCACTCCCATGTGAATTCATGTGGTTATTGAATGCTCATGTGTAAATTACTCTGGGATGCTCATGTGTGGACACCAAACCCTGCAATCCATGCTCAAGAGTTCCCATAAGCTGCTTGGAGGGCGCCTTTTGGAGTCTCTGCACTGGGGGAAGGACACACTGAGCTCTCACTGTGCCCTGTGTACTCTGGGCCACACGGGGCTTGCCCCGTGATTATGGGGCACTTGGGGAGACCACAAAGCAGAAGGACTGTGGGGCCAGGGGACGGTGTTAACTTGCTGAGATTTTCAGCTCGCTCATTTGGGTGCCCAGACCTGGCGACTGACAGTAGGGACACCGAAAGAGCTGGAGTGCTCTGCTTGGGAATGGGATGGCTCAGAGACCAGCGCTCAAATGAAGCCTTGAATATTGGGCCTGCAAAAATCTGCAAAGAGTGTCCCACGTGTGAGACAGCAGCCTTGAATGAAGGGCATTTGTGTGTAGAAGGAGGCAGCTCTGGGTGCTGCTGCCAGCTGGGTGCTTTTGCCCTGTGCTTGTTCTGTCTGGGGTGGCAGAGCTGGGTGGGCTCCTGCCTGCAGCAGAGCCCAGCACTGGGGCAGAGCCTGGCATTGGGGCCACTGCTGTTGATCAAGGTCGTGGTGGGGATTCCTCTTGAGAGTAGCAGTGAAGAATCTGCCTCTGTGCAGTCCTGGTTTCCCCTTCCCTCCTCCAGTCCCTGCGCTGTCCTACTCGGCAGGCAGCCAGCTCTGGATCCTGCTCCAGCCTTGGCTGTGGGTGGAGGGAGGCAGCTGGAGTTGCTATCCAGTAAACAGAATTACAGCTAAGTATGGGAGGTTCCTGAAGTCACCTGTGAGCTGCCTCCTCCCATTCCTGGACCCGGGCTGCCTGCGAGGCACTTTAAATTGCCACCTGGCACAGCCCTGGACATAGACTTCGGCAGCAGGATGGCACGAGGCACCCTCCTGCTGGGGCTCCTCACCCTGTGGGCACAGCTGCAGGCAGCACCCATCACAGGCAAGTACAGGCGGGTGGGAACAGCAGGCCTCTCGGGGGCTTAAGAATATTTTTCCTTATTTTCATAGAATCACAGAACAGTTTGGGTTGGAAGGGACCAAAGCACCGGAGGTGCTTTGCAGGTGCTGGCAGGTGCCAGGTTGCCACCTGTGAGGGGCAGGGAAGCTGTGTGGGAGCGGGATGGGATGAGCCCTGGCATGTGGGGCTCACTGCAGTGCCAGGGTGGGCTGTGGCACAGTGCCATCTCTCCCTGACTCCCCGATGCAGCCAGAGGCACAGGTGGGTGCTGGCCCCGGGGCAGAGGTGCCCAGGAGGGCCCCTCAGGCACTGGTTCCACCACAACTCTGCCACGTGCTGGGAGGCACCAGCCTGGCCCTTGGGCTGAGCTGTCCTGGCTGTGAGGGCAGCAATGGTTGGGCAGAGCCCTGAAAACCCACCAGGAAAAGGTACAGAGGAGAAGGCAGCCACAGCTGGGGCAAACCAGGCTGCTGGGTGGGAGCCGCAGGCGGGAGGGCAGCACAGCAGGGCTGACGCTGCTGCTTTCTCCTTCCTCCAGAGTTCCATGGAGCAGCTCCAGCCGGGTGGCCACCACCAGGGGAGCCCAGAAATGCTCTGCTGGGTAAGAGCCATGTTCCTGGGGAAGAGGCCAGTGTGGTACATGATCCACAGCCTGGCAAGGTCGTCTCGTGCGGGAAGCAGGAGTTGTGTGTGGAGCAGGTGGATAAGGACCAGCTCCTTCATGGGTCTGTGCCAGCAGCTGCTGCAAGTCCTGCACTGGGGAACCTGGACACAGGGAAGAGACCCAGTTCAGGGGAAAAACCAGCATGTGGGGCAAAGACTGAGACTAGGGAAAAACCAGAGGTTGTAGCAAAGCCGGACTCTGGAGGGAAGCCAGAGGCTGGTGGGCAGCCGGCATCTGGAGAGAAAACTGTGCTGGGGGAGAAGCCAGAGAGTGAGGAAAAGCCTGGGGCAGGAGAAAAGCCTGGATCTAACCAGGATGACAGTGAGGAGGATGACATCAGTGACCACGATGACGGTGATGATGGTGATGACAATGATGGCAATGACAATGATGGTAGTGACAACGACAGTGATGATGGTGGTGATGATGGCGACGATGGGGACGATTCCGATAGCAATGAAAATGGTGATGACGGCAACAATGACCGTTACAACGACAGTGATGATGATGGTGATGATGGTGACGATGGCGACAATTCCAGTAGCAATGAAAATGGTGACTCCAACAGCGATGAAAATAGTGATGATGGCAACAGTGACCGTTACAATGACAGTGATGATGATGGTGATGATGGGGACGATGATGACAATTCCAGTAGCAATGATGACTCCAACAGCAGTGAAACTGATAACTCCAATAGCTATGAAAATGGTGCTGATAACTGGGATGGGTATTTTAGGTTGTAAGGGTATCATTGCCCAGGGATTTCCAGGGGGTTCTGGGTCCCTCTTTTGCGGCACACAGCTGGGGCTACCAGATTTTGTGATTGATCTGTGCCAATAAATGTATCTGATGAAGATGAGAGCTTAGTGTCAAAAGTTTCTTTAACAGTTTGGCAGCACAGATGGGACACTCAGTCACTTGCCCATTTCAGTCCTTCTAAGCTCCAGACATTCAAATTCCTGGCAGTGGGTGATTTCTCCCAGGAGCTCTGGAGTAAGAAAGGACTGAGTAGTGTGTTAAATACCTAGAGCAGGTTCAACTCCTGCCTTCTACGAGTTTGAGTTTTGTGGTTTTGTGAAAGATGAGAAATGTACCTGGCATAAAGAAGGGGACGCCCTCAGCCAAGGTATTGCAGAACTGGGAGAAGATAGTTGACACTACTGAGTGATCTCAGAAGTGCACAGTAATATTATGTCAGGAGGAATGGCCATATATTACTCCATGTGGGTATGGTCCTTCAGCTCAGATGCCAGCCCTAGCCCTGACAGAAATCGAGAGGCTGCAGTGTGTGTGCTCTGTGCAGCACCTGCACTCCCTGAGTCAATTATCACTAATGTACCACAATACCCAACTTCTGCGGCAGCTCAAAATGGGATTTTCACAGCCACACACCCATGGGTGTGTTCTTTATGCCCCCCTTATAAGAGGAGGATAAAAAGAAATTTGCATTTCCTTGGGGAGGAACAATATTCCATTAACAAACTGCCACAGGGGTATAAACATTCACTAAATGTTTATAGCAATGCCCCTGGGAAGAAACACAATTCAGGGGAAAAAAAACAGCATGAAGGAAGATTAAAACTAGGGAAAAGCAAAGCTGGAGACTTGAGGGAAGCCAGAGACTGGTGGGAAGCCAGTGGCTGGTGGGAAGCTGGCATGTGGGGAGAAACCAGGGGGGAAGCCAGAGAGTGAGGAGGAACTTGATGTGGGAAAGAAGCCTGGGTCTGACCAGGATGACAGTGTGGTGGATGATGACAATGACAGTGATAACAGTGACAATGACAGCGATGATGTCTATGATGATCATGACCGTTGAAAATTTTCTATTATTTCAAAGTAGCCAAGTGCTTGTTTGACATCCATAGCTGGAATTGTTAGGTGCAAATTGAACTTTATCTGAATCGTACTGGGTGTGTTGTGTAAGTCAAAGATGGAGCGTAGTGAAACCCGTGGCTGACAATCTGAACATTAATAATAGTTAGAATAGACAAAGCTGTAGCTTAAATATTATTTAAAAATTAATAGTTGGAGTGGACAGCCCATAGATCGTGGTATATGAACTGTAACAACCATATTAGAACATGGACTGCAGAACTGGCTGAAACCCCAACCAAAACTGACCTCAGAGGGTGTGAAGGTGGTCACACAGTAACCACTTAGTAATAAAACTGTGAAGCAATGAAGAGCGAGGAGACCCCAGAGCCTAACAATGTTCTTGGTCTGGACTATTACATGAGGGATGGGGAGTTTAGATTATAAGGGTAAAATTGCCCAGAGATTTCTTTTTTCAGGGTCTCTCTTTTAGGCTCCAGCTCAAGCTATCTGAGTTCATGATCAATCTGTGCCAATAAATCTATCTGATGGAGATGAGAGCCTAGTGTCAAACGTTTCTTTAACACCAGTGATGATGGTTGCAGTGATGTTGATGGTGCTGGCGACAGCAATTACACTTGTTCACTGATGCCGCAGGGTAGGCAAGGAACATGTGAGGTGAGGGGAGCCTGCAGTGAGTGGCTGTCCCCAGACTCCTCCTCTGCCTCACTCTGCCAGGGCTGGTCCCAGGCACCAGCAGTGTTTTGAGCAGGACCTTCTCCTTCCTAATAAACCCAGTACTGGTCACTGCCTGGGTATGGTCAGTGTCTGGCATGGCCAGGCCATCGTGGCTGCCCCAGCCCTGTCCTGGCACAGTGAGCTCTGGCATCTGTTCCTGCCCAGCATGGGCAGGGCCCTCTGCACAGAGACATGCCTCTGTCCCTCATGGGAGACCCCCCAGGGACAGCCCCAGCTGGGCACCTGCCTGGGACCTGCAGAGCATCTCTGGCAAGGGAAACATCCATGTGACCCCACCTCCCTGAGGCTCACTGGGGTGAGCTGCTCCATGCCCAAGGCCCCCAGTATCCTCCAAAAGCAACTGCCATGGCAGAGCTTGACCATGAGCCACAAGGATAGGGACCCCATTCCTCCCACGGGGACTGAAGATCCCACAGAGGCTGGCAGGGGCTTGCCAGGAGACAGAAACAGCAGGAGCCAGCCAGTGTTCATCATAGACTGGGTTTACTGGGAGGTGGGGGGCACGGAGGCCCCCATGGTCAGCACAGAGCTGAAGGTGAGGGGGTGCAGGTGGGATCAGGGTGCTGGGTGCTCATCCAGCAGCTGATGGAGCCCTCCATGGCTGGCTGTCCGGTTGTCTGGCTGTCCAGCTGTTGTCTGTCTGTCTGGTGCGGGTTGGCTGCACACTGGGTCCTCAGTCCAGGTCCAGTGGGGGCTAGGTGAATTCTGGGGAAAGACAGGAATCTGTGTCCAAGCCCTCACTTTGTAGCATGTCAGGGCACAGCTGTCAGCCCCACAGTGGGGCTCTAGGGGTGAGGGCTCCAGAAACCCCAGACACCCCTCCCAGGGAGCTGTGGGTGGTTTGCCAGTCACTTCTGCAGCATGCAAGGATGTGGGGGGGACAGCAATGCTGTGCAGGATGCTGCAGCCAAGCCACAGTCACTCTGGTCCCTGTGCCAATGGCAACACACCCTCCTGCAGTGCTGTCCCACTGCCCCCACATCTGCCTGTGCCCACCCACGCCCTCCTGTGCCCCCCTGTGCTCACCTGCAGAGAGCAGCCGGGCCCAGAGGCAGCAGAGCCCCAAGAGCAGCAGCAGTGACAGCAGCCGCATGGCACGGATGGGCAGCGTGGGGGCTGCCTCTCTGGGCACAGGCAGGGTTTTAAATCCTCCTGGGGCAGAAGGTTGGTCCCCATGACCTGGCCAGTGCCCCAGCACCTGACGTGTTCCATCCGAGCGTGAACACCCCCTCGTCCCCTCCCTCCTGCAGGCAGCTGCTGCTGGACGAGCCTCAGGGGAGGCACGAAGGTGCTGACAGGAGCAGCCAATGAAACTTCCTGCTGCGGGGAACAGGTAGGGCGCAGGTGGCAGCGAGGGGCTGGGGGACCCTGCCTGGAGCTGGCCTGGCCGAGGCAGCAGAGGTGGCTCCCTGGCCGGGTGCTGTGGAGCAGCCCGTGGTGCCCTGGCAGCTCTCAGGGCATTGTTCTGCCTCTGGGAACAATCGCTGGTTCCTGAGGGACGTCCTGTGACCTGACACGGTCCACAGCCCCGCACTGCCACCAGCCCCTCAGCCCTACATCTCCTGGCCAGCCTGGAGACCAGGACAGGCCAGGGGGGCATGGGGTCCTGGTGCTGGGAACAGCGAGGTGGGGGCTCTGCACAGGCACCAGGACTGCAGGGCTGGAGCACGGTGTCCTGTGTCCTTGCCCGAGGCAGAGTGGGTGCCCAGATTCCCGTCAGGCAGTGCTGGAGCTGCCTCTTGCCTCCTGCTCCCTTCCACGGGGCTGATGGGATCAGCCACCCCGGCCACTGCGAAGTGTCGAAGTGTCGCAAGGACGGCGGCATCGGAGCTGCCGGGGCTTTCCCTGACGGTCCCTTCCGGGAGTGCCTGTCCCTGGGAGAGGCAGGAGGGCTCCACACCCCCTCCCGGGCAGCTGCCTGCACGTGTGTGTGCATGTGTGTGCACACGTGGAAGCCAGCTGTGCACACGTGTGTGTGGAGTCCACGCTCCATGTGTTCCCGCTCTGTCCCTCGGCTCCCCTGGTTCCAATCCTGCCGTGCATCCCGGCCTGGGCAGGAACATCATCCCACTGGCACAGCACCGCCCCTGTCCCCGTCCCACCTGAGCATCCGCCCTGGGAGATGCCACATTCCTGGGTGCTCCCCGAGCGCCCTGGTCATTGTTTTCCTCCTGGAGAAGATCTGGCTGTCGGCTCTGCCCCCCCAGCTGTGCCAGCTGCTCACCCTGCAGATCCCTGGTGTCAGGGCAGGGGGTACCTCTGAAGGGGTTTCTATCACGTGCAACCCCAACATCTACCTGGGAACAGCCCTCCCCTTGAACCCGCCGTGCCCCAAACCCCAGCAACCGCCGGGAGCGGCTCCGCATCCACGGGGGTGTCACCCCAGCCTGGCCACGGCGTTACTGCCGGTGCGAGGACAGCCGGAGCTGCTCTGGAAGATGCCGTCAGTCGTTCCAGGGATCACCCGGCTGTGATTCCCTGCGGAGATAGCGGGAAAAATGCAGCCCCGGTGGATTCTGGCGCTGTGGCCCTGCCCTCCTGTGGGTGCGGGGCTGGGAGTCTCTGTGCCACCGGGAATGTCCCGGATGGCTCAAGGCAGTACCGAGCGTCCCTTTCCCACTGCCCACCCTGACCCTGCGCTCCCGATCGCCTCCGGCATGTCCCTCGGGCTTTGCTCCCGCCCTGCTCAGGACTGGCCACGTCACCGTGTGTCATGACGGGGTTTCTGCCAGGATCTCGTTTTGGGGCTTTAGAGGAGAGGCAGGAAAAGCTGCAGTGGGGAGAAGGCGGCGGGCGGTACCACCCCCCAAACCCCACCCCGAGTCCGACTTTCCTGGCCCCTCCCCACGGAGCTTTCCTCGTCCTCCGCTTCCCCCTTGGGACAGTAATTACGGTAGTAATTAGGAAGACAATTATTCCTGCTGAATGGAAACAGCTTAATCTGTTTCTCCCTCCTTTTGGCAGGTTTCACCCCACGCCCGCCCACGGGTGCCGGTGGGTGCCGCCCAGCCCGGGGCCCGGAGCTCTGCGCTGCTGTGGATCCGGATCCCTGGCTGGAAGCCTGGAGGGCTGTGAGCCGTGTCCCATTCCCAGGGAATGCTCCCCGCACCAGCACGATGAAGCTGCTAGACCCTGACCTGCTGCCAGGAGCAGGGGGCTGCCGGGGGGGCACAGGGCACAGCTCAGGGCAGGCAGTCCCCGGGAGTGGGGTGGGTGAAGGAAACATCACTGTCCTGTGGGACCTTCAACAGCCACGATGGCAGGCAGCAAGGTGGTACCCACAGGCTCAGCCCCATGTGCAGGTCCATCCCATCTGGGATGCTCTTTTTCACCCATGAGGGAGCACAGGAGAAAGGGGTGAAGGGGCACAGCACTCTGCTCTGGCACAGCCTCTCCCTAGGCCCTGCACCGCAGGGAGTGCAGGGCAGTGGTGCTGCAGTGTGCTGTGCCCTAGCCCTTCCCTGGCTGATGGCTGTGCCAGAGCCAGCAGCTTTCCATGCCCTGGCATGGCACTGCCATCCTCACTGGTAGCAGAGAGGCCAGTACTGACCTCCCTGTGCCTGTCCCCAAGATAGGCTCGTCTCCAGGAGACTGGGGCTGCTGCCAGTGGTGCCTCCAGCCCAGCCTGGGCACGCCACTGCCACCCAGCTGGGCTCCCCAAGAGCCACTCCAGGACAGCTGTCCCGTCCTACCGGTCCCCCTGGCTCCAGGGATGTGGCCAGGATGCCACTGGGGAGGCTGGGCCCTGCCTAGGTGTGGCTCATTACCTGCATGGCAGGAATTACCTGGGCTCAGGCGACAGCCCTGCGCCCTCTGCCCCACCCGCGCACCTTAAATCCCAGCCCACCACACCCAGGGCCAGACCCGGCCATCCAGGGCACCATGGAGCTGCTGCCCGGCTGCCTTCTCCTCCTCCTCCTCACTGCCCTGCTCCCCCTCACCACGCAGTCCGGCCCGGCCCCACACGGACATGGACGAGAAGAGCTGGGGATGGGTGAGTGTGGCCAGGGCATGGCCTGGGGACAGGGACACCCAAGTGCTGCTGTTGGCCAGTGCTCCCCTGTGCTGCCAGGTGCCTGCAGGGGTCTGGGGCTGTGGGTGCCCGGGGTTTGGCCCTGGGGCACTGGGGGACTGCTGAGGCCCCCGTTCAGTGGCTCTCCCCAGCGTTCTGGCCACTGTGTCCCACAGCAAAGCCTGGGTACTGCTACTACATCTCGGAGGTGGTGGAGGACCCGCTGGATGAGGCCTGTGGCGCCTGCCGCAGGGACGCCTCCTGTGCCCGCTGCACCAGCGATGCCGACTGCCACGGTGTCACCAAGTGCTGTCCCAGCAAGTGTGGCTACACCTGCCAGGAGCCGGTGCTAGGTGAGGGGTCGGTGCCATGGTAGTGGGGCTCTGGAGCAGCAGGGGTGGGTGACTGGAGGGGTGTTAGTTCACACCGGGAAGCAAGCTGGGAAGGGAGGTCCCTGGGGTGCTCCTGGGGTCGTGCCAGGTCCTTGCAGACCACGAGAGGCAGCACACTGTGAGGTGGAGGAGCACCCCAGCTGCTGGTACATGGGGCCATGGGCTGCTGTCAGAAAGGGTTTGGCAGTAAGAAGGGACTGGAACTGTGCAGACCTTTCCAGGGGCCTGGCAGCACTGAGAGTGGTGGCATCCCTGCCCTGCCCCTGACTCAGCCTGTCCCCTTTGGACCATGCAGACTTCTGCTACCTGCCCTCGGTCTGTGGGAACTGCAAGGCGCTTTTCCGCCGCTTCTTCTTCAACGCCTCCAGCCAGCAGTGTGAGGAGTTCATCTACGGCGGCTGCGGCGGCAACAGGAACAACTTTGAGACCAAGGGCGAGTGCTCCCAGGCCTGTTCCCACGTCGGTAACTAGCAACGTGCTGTGGGCTGTGTGCCACAGATGGAGGCTGCTCCTGGCCCCGCTCCTGACACCCCATGTCTCAGTTCCAGGTGACTGATAGTGCTGGCCAGGGGGTGTAGTGGCCTCTGCACAGCCCCACCCCAGGGGAAGCTGCTGCTGGTGGTCACCAGCACCCAACCTTGGAGGGAACCGTCCCTGGTTCTGGTGGTGCTGGTGGCAACGAGTGCTGTTGGCTGGGGTGGCCATGCTGGGGGGCTGTGGCTTGACTGGGGATGCTCACTGGCCCGATGACAGGGACATGTGCCCCACGATGACAGCATGGCTGCCCCTTCCTGTGCCATGGTGCCTGACCAGAGGAGCCCATCCCTCTCCTCAGGCTGACACTTCAATACAAGGGTGGGTCCTTGGATGAGCATGTCTGGGTCTTGTCCTTCCTACTGGAGCAGGCAGTGCCCATCCCTCTTGTCTCCCCTCCCTCATGGGGACTGGGTGATGGGTGCCTCCAGCAGCATGGCATGACGGCCCTGGGGCTCACCCAGCCACCACCCTGCAGCTACCCCTGCCTCAGATGGGCTCCCAGCCCAGCCTTGCCCTTGAGCTGCTGATGTGACCTGGCTGGGAGCTGAAGCCATTGAATGGAGGAGGAATGGCCACCAACTCAATGGGTGCCCGTCCCCAGCCTGCCCTGACCCAGGTCTTTGTCTGCACCACTTCACTGGCCCCTTGGCACCAACCCCAGCAGGGGCTAAGCCCCCTGGCCCCGGGGATGCTCCTTCCCTGGGAGCCACAGTTGATTCCAGGCTGCTCCAGGAGTATGTGGGGCAGCTGGAGGTGGCCAAGTACACACTTTATTGCTGGAGGTGGTGTGGAGGGGACAGGCCAGCTGGAGCCTGTGACTGCCCCATGTCCACTAACGAAGGCGTCTTCCTGCTGCAGAGGAGCTGCTCTCCTATCACACAGCATCTGAAAAGGAGGACGTGCTTTTAAGGGAGCCACAAGGCTGGAGAAGTGAGGGACCAGTGGCCATGTTTGCAGCCATGCTGGCCAGCTCTGTGAGAGCTTCATCCTGCTCCATGTCAGTTAAGACCCCCTCGCCCTGAAAAGTGCATCTGCTGGAAGCAGAGCAATGGGGCAGCAGCGGGAACCGGCCTCACGATGATGCCGAGCTGGGAGTGTGCTGAGGGCTGTGCCCTTCACACAGGTCTAGTTGACACCCTGCGTGACCTGGTGCCAGCCCTGGTGCTGGCCCCATCCTTACCCCTGGACACCCGTGTGCAGACGTGGCCACAGCCGTTGCTGCAGCACTTGTGGCCCCAGGGACACTCCTCATCGAGGTTGCACAGGTCCAGGCATGACCCACGGCCCCTGGGCATGGGGCACGCTCCATCTCTGCCTGCAAGGCAGAGCACCCTGCCATGGGGCACCTGGCTGGGATGCCCCACGTGTCCCAGGGCAACACCTGACTTCTCTGTCTCACCTCCAGGGGTGTCCTTGCAGACACGGCCACAGCTCGTGCGGGTGCACTTCTGGCCCCAGGGACACTGTGAGTCAGCCTCGCACTGCTCCGTGCACCGCTCGGCACCGTGTCGTGGCACAGCCGCCGTGTCACGCTCTGTGGGCAGGGCAGGACGGTCACCTGGTGACTCTGAGCTGAGGCTGTGTGTGCTCATCACTTGCACAGAAGGAAGGGGAGGCATGGGAAGAAGGACAGGGGCAGATCGTATCCCTGGAAGTTGTGGGACCCCGTGGGCACAGCCATCTCAGCAGACCCCCCACGAGTTCACAGCACGGGATCCTCACTGGGATCGGAGGGCCAGGATACCCCAAGGAGTGGGTGCTGAGAGGATGCTGAGCTCCATCCCCACGGGGCAGAGGGTACAAGAGGCTGACCTTGCAGAGAGGCTGGCATGCAGACGTGGCCACAGCCGTTACTGCAGCACTTGTGGCCCCAGGGACACTCCTCGTCGAAGTTGCACAGGTCCAGGCACGTCCCCCCTTCCCTGGGGATGGGGCACACTCCCACTCTACCTGCAAGGCAAGTACCCAGCTGGGGGGCACCTGGTTGGGGCACCTCACGGTGGGGCACCCCAGAGTGGCCCTGCATGGCTCCCAAAGGGCCTGGCTGGCTCTCACCTCCAGGGATGTCCATGCAGACGTGGCCGCAGCCGATGCTGGTGCACCGCTGTCCCCGGGGACATTGTGAGTCGACCTCGCACTCCTCCACACACTTGCTGTCAGTGCTGTCCCAGCTTTCTGCAGGGGCACATGGAGATCCATTGTCACCTGGCTGCCCTCGGGGGGCTGGAGCCAATTCCCCCCAAACAGGCTGTGCCTGCTACCTCTGGGCACGGCCACGCACTCCCAGCCACAGCCCGTGTCGCAGCACTTCTCCTCTCGCCGGCAGACACTGTCATCCAGGCACTGGCTCCCACGCCGACGCCGGGGGTCCCAGCATGGCTCTGGCCGGGGACACTCCCCAGGGTGCTCTGTTGGAGGAGGGGACCTGGGTGAGGGCAGGAGTCCCAGCCCTGCTCTCACTTTACTGTCCCGTGCTGGTGGCTGGGCTGCTGTGCTCACCTCGGGCAGGGCGGGTGCAGCACATGGCACAGCCAGAGAAGCAGCACTTCTCCTGCCGGGGACAGTCCCTGTCGTGGGCACAGGAGTCCTGCTCCGAGCACGGCTCAGAAATCTGCTGTGGCCTCACCTTTGGGCACTCACCAGGTTTGTCTGAGATGGGAAGGAAGGGGCAGCAGGGGCAGAGACCACACCATGCTGTGGGCACCCCCTTTTTTTGCAGCCTCAGGACACTGTGAAGGCTGCACCCTGGGGGTCTGAGTGGCTGCCCTATGGCAGCACCATCCCACATCCTTCCCCCAGGAGCTTTGACATGCCTGGTGTGTGGCAACCCTGTCCTAGTAACCTTTTCCTCACCTGGTTCTGGGGCCAAGCACACAGGGCCACATCTGCTGCTGCTGCAGCACTTCTCAGCCCCCGGGCACTGCCAGTCCTGGATGCAAGTGGTGCCACATGGGGATGTGGCCAGCGGAGCCTCCTCAGCCAGCGGGCAGATGCCTGGTTTTTCTAGGGGCAGGAGGCAGCAGGGCTGGGTGTGCAAACAGCAGCAGTGGGTCTTTCCCACCCAGTCCCCCAGTCCCTGGAGCTGGGGGACACCTCTGCCTGTATCTGGCACCTTGGGACGGGGGCAGGCAGACATAGTCACAGCCACTCAGGCAGCACTTCTCCTTGCCAGGGCACTCGTCATCATGCCAGCACCAGGCTCTGCAGTCATAACTGGGGAACAGCCCAGCATAGGTTGGGCAGAATCCGTCCTTCCCTGTGGACATAGCATGGGATGGCTGCAGTGCCACTCTTTAAAGGCACAGCCACGGGGACCAGGGTGCGTGGGGTTGTTGAACCTCTGGGGCAGCTCCTGGCCCCCTCACCTTGGCCACGTGCTGGGCACCGCTGGCTGCACATCTGGTGACAGCACACGTGGGATGGGGGACAGTCCTGGTCCTGGAGGCACCCCCACTGGTGTGGCAGTGGCCGTTGAGTGGCTGGGGCAGGGCTGGTGTCCTCTGCATCGTGGACCAGGCGAGAGCGGGATGGTGGCCTCACTGTCCCCTCTCCCCTCCAGCGCCCACCTGGGAGCTGCACAGTGAGTCCCCACCCCAGACCTGGCAGAACCCACCCCGGCGAGCATGAGGCGAGGAACCCCTGTTGTTCCACAGCTCTGTGGCCCCACGGCATCATCCCTGATCTCTGAGCCATGTCCCCGCCCGCACTGCCCGTCCTGTCCCATCCTGCCTCACCAGCTGACGCTCCTGGCAGGCACTGGTGGCCACAGCTGCTGTTGCAGCATTTCTGCACATCGGGGCAGTCGCCATCGCCTCGGCACCGCTCCTGGAACGGTGTTGGCTGCACCACGGGGCCCTCCGTGGGCTTGGGCTGGTCTGGCAAGGCAGAGTGGGTGCAAGGATTCAGCCACCCTGCCCACCCCGGGGGTCCCCAGCCCTCGCTGTGGTCCACACACGCCTGGTGCCTGAGGCTACGTCCTGGCATTGGGTTTTCCCGGGAGCTGCTGGTGAGGGGAAGCTGTGTATGCTGCCCCAGAGGTCAGGGAAGCAGGGAGGTGGTAGATGTCTATGGCACAGAGTCCCCGTGCTGAGCCAGGGCTCCCAGCTCTCCCTGCCAAGTCCGTACCTGGTGCCGGCTCCAGGCAGGCAGAGCCACAGCCCAGCGGGCAGCATTTCTGCATTCCCAGGCAGTCCTTGTCCTCCAGGCAGGGGAAGGAGCAGGGGGCAATGAGCCCCTCGGGGGCTGCTGCCCTGCAGGCACCGGGCTTCTCTGCAGCGCCGAGGGGCCGAAAGGTGAGGCTGCACTGCAGTGTCCTAGGGCAGCACCGGGAAACCTGCCCCTGCCAGATCCTCGTGCCAGACCCTGCTTGTCCCTGGCTGGACCCCACCATGTACCCCATCCCAGACCCCTCCATGCCTTAGGAGCTGTGGTCAGGGGGCTGCCAGCAGTGCACAGAGAGCTGCTCTGTAGCAATGGGAATGGCACAGGGATGGGGACAGGGATGGGGGAGAAGGATGCCAGCTGTCCTGGGACAGAGGTGGTGCCGTACCTTCTGCCGGGGGGATGCAGCGGAGCCGGCACTCCCAGGGGCAGCACTTGAGCCCAGCGGGGCAGCTGCTGTCGTTGGCACAGAGCGGGGGCTCCTGGCGCAGGCAGCGCATGAAGTCCCGTGGGCACCTTCCTGGTTTTGGGGGGTCCCCTGAAGAGGGATGGCAACATCAGGGCAGTGCCAGCACCAGAGCCCCTCATCTCCCATCCTCGAGGAGTGAGGCATGGGCCCCCATGCAGGGGCCAGGGAACTGGAGTGGGGATCACAGCCTGGGGGGCTGGAGACTCTGCTGCAGCATGGCCCAGGGCTGCTGGACCCCGACACTGAGACCTGCATGGCACAGCATGGCACGGCACAGCACGGGGCTGTGTGTGCCCTTGCAAGGCAGCATGTGCCACGAGGATTGTCACTGGCCTGAAAGGGCACACCAGCTGGAGATCAAGATCCATCCCCGAGCATCCTGCTGCCCCGGGCACCTTCACTGCAAGGAGCACACCCCATGCCACTGCTGCCTCCTCCTCTTCCTTGTCCTCCTCTTCCTCGTCCTCCTCTTGGCACCCTGTGCTCATCTTGGCCATGCTGGGAAAATCAGGACAGCCCTGCCTCTGCTACAGGTGAGCTCCAGCTGGTGCCTGTGCCCTGCTCCTGCCACCAGCCAGGGATGCGGTGGGAGCAGCCGCTCTGTCAACATCCTGGCCGGGTGCGGCGGGGCCGCGTGTTTGGGCTGCAAACAGACGCTGCCGGAGTTTCACTGCAAACAGCAGCTGTTTGGCTCAAACAAAGAGGCACTGGCCGTTTTCTCGGGGTGGGTAGAGCCACGCTGCAGTTGGGCACCACCGCCCCTGGCATCATCCTGCTGCAGGGGGCCAGCATGGGGGGGGGGATGTCTGCACCCAGAATGTAGAAGACACCCTGACACGTGCAGCACCCCTGAGAGCTGATGGTTGCTGCGTGTGTAGGGTGCAGGGGGTGCACATGGGGGTGCACACATGCCCCCAGGGTCCCCCAGGCAGCCGGGCAGCAGAGCAGGTGCTGCAGCCAGCTGGGACATGGTCCCTGCCAGCATGTACTGGGCAGGGACAGAGGAGACACGACAGTGACAAGGGAAACCGGGGTGCAAGGAGCTGCCCCCAGGCTGCCCGTGCCTGGCAGCTGCCAGGTTTGCTACCTGGTACTCACCGCCCTTCTCCTCTGATGTCATGCTTGGCTCTGCCCTGAGGATGAGGAGCCCCAGGAGGAGGAAAACTCCCAGGCTCATGGTGCTGCCAGGGACGTTGTGAGTGTCTGGAGCTGAGCCGGGGCTTGGTTTACAGTCAGTGGAGGGGGTACCCGAGGTGCCAGGGCAGTCAGAACTGGGCTGCTGGCTGTGGCATCTGGCTGTGCCGTGGGCAGGAGGGGCAGGAGGAGCAGGAGGAGGGGCAGTTCCCAGAACCCACTGGTGCCCTGCCAGCCATCCTGCTTATCTCTGGCTGAGCCCTGCTTTGGAGTCAGGGCGACCCACGGGGCTGGGGAGGGCAGCTGGGGTCAGGCACTGTCCCCCATGGTGCACAGCCCTGCTGCAGCTGGCTGCCACCCCCTGCCTGGGTTTCCCTCCAGCCCTGCTTGCCCCTTGCCTCCCTGGAGTGGGGGCTGTGGATAGACCGCATGGGTTGGCCGTGGCACAGCAGCCTGAGGAGTTCTGCCAGCTCTGCTGCCATGGTAATGTCCCCCAGCCAGGTGTAGCCTCTGTTCTGGGACTGCTTGGGATCCAGCACCATGAGTAAGCAGGTCTTGCCATGTCCCCTTGGAGGTCGGTGCTGCTCCCTGCCCCCTTCTCTGTCTGGGGACTCCATCTGTCCTGACCCGTGACTGCTTTTCCCACCAGGTTTTCACACTTTGGGATGCAAATGAACCCTTCCTTGGTGCAAGGAATCCAAGGGAACTGGTTCTCCAGTCCCTGACTGCTGAGGGAACATGGAGCAGCCCCCGGGCCCTGCAGGATGGTCACCATGGGGTGATGATGGCTGGAGGTCACTCGTGTGGAACTGGGACCCTCTCCCTGCCCCGGGGCAGTGTCTGCCTGCAGGGACGGCTGCCTGGCGCCTGCCTGCACACAGCCCAGGCTGCCAGCGCCTCTGGGAACCAGAGAGGGAAACAGGGATGATCACCCAGAGCAGAGGTGGCCATGGGATGTTTATTCTGTCTCGGTGCTGTGGAGCAGCTGAGGCCAAAGGAGATTGCCTTGTGCCGGGCTGCCAGGAGCCTTGGCCGTGGGGTGGTGTGGGTGCTGTGCAGCCCTTGATGGCACAGCTGGGAGCAGCTGGGGGTGCCAGTTACCCCAACCAGAGCCATCACTCAATGCTGGTGCCATCTTGCCAGCGGTGCAGAGGGTCCAGCACAGGGACAGGCGCAGGGGCAGCAGCACCTCTGCTCACACCAGTGGTGCAATGGCAGTGGGGTGTGGGGTGACCCCAAAAAGGTAGCTCCTGTGCAGCTCTTCCTGGCCAGGGCTAGGCTGTGCCTGGAGAAGACAGATAAGGGGGTCAGTGAAGATGGGTGCTCCCTCTCTGAGGGATGGGGGGTCCTGAGGTGCTCCCACCCTGGGCCCCCCTTAGTCCCCTCCAGGCTGGACTGGGGGGCAGCAGGCTGGGGTTGAACGTACCCCACAGCGGGGGGACACAGACCCGGCTGCAGCCCTGCTGGCAGCACTTCTGGCTGGTGGGACAATCCTTGTCCTGCAGGCACAGGAGGAGGCACTTGTCTGCATGGTTACCATCTGCTGCAGGGGGACAGAGCCCTGGCCACACTGGCACATGTGAGAGAGGGAACGTTGAGGGGTTCAGGGCACCCCTCCAGCGTGAGGGAGCTGCCCTGCCTGCAGGGGTGAGCTCCTCACCCAGTTCCTCCCTGATCAGACACCAGCTCAGTCCCCACCCTCCCACTGCCCCCCAGGGAGGAGGGAGGGGGTAACAGGGTGTGGAGGCAGCACAGGGGTCTTGGCTGATGGTTTACCCTTGGTGGGTGGTTTGCAGACGTGTCCACAGCCGGTGGTGCAGCACTTGTCGTCCCCAAGGCAGTCACTGTCGGTGTCACACAGCTCCAGGCAGGGACCCAGGGAGCCCCTCAGCACCATGGGGCACGCGCCGGGCTTTGCCGAGACATGGTGGCTCCCTGGTGACAGTGGGGATTGTGGATGTGCTGGGATTCTGTGTCCCCCACCCCTGCTCCTGGCACAGACTTGGTCTCCATTCTGTTTTCCTCTTCATCCTCCTTTGCAGAGCCCTGTGCTGCTCTCAGTTGCCAGCCTCACACCCACACCAGTCTGACCCAGTGAGACCAGTCACAGCCCAACATGGGATGCCAGCTGATAAGTGGAGTGGTGAGGGACAACCCTGGCTGTGGTCCCACCAGCAGGCGGTCTGAGGAGGGTGCAGGAGGTGGGTGCAGGAGGGGGTTCAGCCCTGTGCATGTTTGGGACCATCACCCACCCACGATAGAGGAGCTGCGTGCAGGGATCCTGGGGCCAGGGTGGGTGTGTGGCACCGGGAGCCACAGCCGGTGGCACACGCTCCTGGGGCCTGGAGGGCTGCCACCAGCTGCACACTCGGCTGGGCACAGCCGCTGTGGCTTGTCCGGCAGCACGGCCTGGCACACGCCGGGCTCCGCAGGGGAGGGAGAGCTGTGCTACCCCCAGTGCGGTGGTGGGCTGGACACGGGGATCAGGGAGGGCTGGCAGAGCTGTACCTGTGTCTGGAGGGGCACAGGCCAGCCCACAGCCAGAGAAGCAGCACTTGTGGTCCCCAAGGCAGTCCCGGTCATCGGTGCAGCGGTTGGGGCAGGCGGCAGCGCTCCTCTGGGCACGCTTCCGTGGGCAGAACCCGGGTTTGGCTGGAGGGAGGGTTGAGGCTCAGCATGCAGCCAATCTGGCCCCACAGTGCCCACAGCTCCCCTACAGTGTCCCGGGGCATCCTCAGCCTGCCATGGGGACCCCCAGGCCACCTCACCTGGCTTGGCGTGCACGCAGCGGGTGCAGCAGCCGCGGGTGCAGCACTTCTCCCCGGAGTGGCAAGTGGTGTCGTTGTGGCAGCTCGCCCCGCAGCTCGGCCCGATGGCGCTGCCAGCGCGGGGGCAGTAGCCTGGGCTCTCTGCAGAGGGAGATGCTCCATGTGGCCATGTGCCAGGGACTGGGGCTCATGCCAGGGGCACTGACACAGGAACCAGCCCCCACCCACATCCCACCCATCACCCAGCCCCTGTGCTGGCATCCCTCAGAGGGAGCAGGGGTACCTGTGGTGGGCAGGAGGCAGGTCCAGACCTGCCCACTCTGGCAGCACTTCTCGGCACCAGGACAGCTGTGGTCGGAGAGGCAGTACAGCCCGGGGGGCCAAGGGGCTCCACTCGCCCCTGCTGGGCATTCACCAGCTTTGGGGGGGGCAGGTGGGGCAGTGGGGGTCCAGCGTCCCTGTGGGGCTGCGCTGAAGGTGGGAGCAGCGCCCTGGTCCCCACGGCCATGCTGCTGGGCCAGGGTGAGCAGTGCCAGGAGCACCAGGAGGAGGCTGCGCTGGCCCAGCATCGCACTGCGATCAATGCTGTGCTTCTGTGCGATGGGCTGGGATTTAAACTCTGCTGGGGCGGGGGCTGGCCAAGCCAAACTGCTCTTTCTCATGGCAACAGGATTTCAGGACTGTGGGAGTGCCAGGCATGAACAATTCTGCTCGGGGGAGTCTCCTGGGGCAGCGCTGGGCCCGTGGCTCACGGCTGACACATCCTCCACAGAGCCCTTTCCAGGTCACCGGTGACCCGCAAGCAGCTGGGCCAGGGGCCGAGCAGCACTCCCAGAGCCCCACCACTGTGAGCAGGGTTGGCATACAGGGGTAGTGTCCTGTCCCCAGTCTTCAGTGCCCATCGGGTCCCTCCTGGCACACATGGAGCAGGGAGAGTTGCTGTGGAGCTGTGGTGCTGTGCTGGGGTGTACCAGCCTGCACCTGCATCATAGGGAGAGGAGGAACCAGCACTGGGCACTGGGCAGTGCTGGGCAGGGTGTGGGGCTTGTTCAACCCTGGGGGACAGCTCTGGTTTGTCCTCTGTCAAGGGTGGGTGCTCTGGGGGTGCCGGCCCCTCCCAGGCAGGAGGGACACTTGCTCTGCTCCCAGGGGCTGGGAGTGGGAACAGGGTAGGACCAGAAGGGACAGGGCCCTTGGAGCCCTATGAGGAGCTGGAGGGGCCAGGAAGAGCAGGATAGGAGCAGGAGCTTAGCCCTGAGCAGGTGGGGAGGGGCAGGCATGTGGCAGAGGTGCGTGGGCTGCACTGCCCAGAGCTCCTTTAAGCTTCTGCAGTAGGCAACTGCGTGGGGCAAGGAGGGGTTTGGGTGATGCTCATGTGAGGGCACACGCTGCATGCAGCCTGTTTGTCTCCTGGTCATTGCAGAGCGGGGAGCAGAGAGCACCTTGCTCTAAGGGGACACAGCTGCACCCTGATGGCCCCGCTCTGAGCATGGCTGTGCAGAGGTGGAGGAGCCAGTGTGCCAGGTCAGCCAGGGCCAAGGGCCCATGGGGCAGCCCCAGGCAAGGCACAGGCTGAGGACCCCTGGAGACACAATAGAGCCAGTTGATGCTGGTGTTTGTGTGGAGCCCTTCCAGGCATCTCCAGCGCGGGACGAAGAGGCAACCAAAGATGGTGGCCATGGACTGGCAGGGAAAGTCGGCCATGGCGCAGGATGGAGAGGCAGCCACGGCGTGGCAGGGAGAAGCTGCTTTATTGGACAGAGTGCAGGGGGCTGTGGCATGCCCCGAGCAGGGGACCCTGGGGAGGAAGCTGAGGCTGAAGACTCCAATCCAGGGGGATGATGAGGGGCCACGGCCAGGGTGAGCGGGATGGGTGTTGGGCAGCAGCTTCCCCGTGGCTGGGCTGGCAGGAGGTGGCTGCACCTGCAAAGGAGCAGAGACTGTGAGCAGGATGGGTGCACAGATGCAGTGGGATCCCTGGGGCTGGCATGCACCCAGCTGACCTCAGTGGATGGGTGTCACGCAGGAGACCTTGCCGCAGCCATTCCTGCAACACTTCTGGTTCCCGGAGCAGTTGGCATCAGACTTGCACTGGTTGGTGCAGACACCCAGCATGGGGATGCCCGGGCTGACGGGTGGGCAGGTGCCAGGCTTCTCTGAAAGGCAAATGGACATGGCTGAGACCTGCTGGTCCTGGCATGGGGGGCAGGGCCCACCCTTCAGCTCCTGGAGCTGTGGGCATGGCCCTGGCCCCTGCCTGCCATGGAGGAGGGACCACCATGGCTGCCGGCATTTCCTTCATTCCATGGCTTTGCCAGTTGGTGCTCCAGCCAGCTGGACTTGACGGGGATGTGTCAGGGAGACTGTGTGGCACGGTGGTCCCCAATGGTCCCTGTGCTCAGTGGTCTCGCTCAGGGATGCATGGCTGGCACAGGATACACAGGTGTGCCATGCAGACCCGATGGTGGCCTTGGCCCTGCTGTCCCCCACAGCTGCCAGGGATGGCCCTGGCCCTGGCCACTTGTTCATGGCATGAGGGTTCAGCCCAGGCCTTGCCTGGGATCTTGTGCCCCCAGACAACCTGTGCCTGGCAGTGTGGGGCCCCTGCTCCGCTGTCCCACTGCCTGCCATCAGCACTGGACTCCAGCTCTGCACCCTGCTGCCCTCCACTGCAGCCAGGCCAGTGCTACCCTGCAGGCAGCCGTGGAGGTACTGCAGCCTCCAGGTCACATCCACATGTCTGCAGCTGTGGATCCCAACTCCTGAGCCCATTTCCAGAGGCTGCTCTCCAGTAGGACTGGCATGGTAACTATGCTCAGCTGGACAGCTGCAGGGCTGTGGCCAGTGCAAGGATGGAGATGATGCTATTGGGAGACTTCCCAGTGCAGGGTTGGAGCCGGGACAGTGCCCACATCCTGGGCTGGCAGCCGCCCACGAGGCTGAGCAGTCAACAAACACTGTGACGGGGAGCGGCGCAGACCCCCACCCTCAGCCCCGGCCCCAGCATCATTCGGGATCATCCTCTCAGCCCCTGCATCACTGAGAGGAGGAAGGGAAGAGTGTGGCCCAGCAGGAGCATACCCCAAGCCTGCCAGGCTCCCACACAGCCCCTGGTCCCCCCCGCTGCAGCCGGACCCGCATTGGGCGCCCAGGCCCATAGACACCACTGCACCCTGGAGCACCGGTGCTGCCAGCTGGGATGGGCTGGGATGGGCTGGGATGGGCTGTCGTGCTCCGAGCAGCACAGCCAGGAGCAGGAGAGAGTGTTACCGTCGGGCTTCTGGCAGGCCTTGCCGCAGGCCGCCGGGCAGCACTTGAGGGTGCTCTCGCAGTCGCCATCGGACTGGCACCCCACCGTGCAGTTCACCGCGTCCGTCGCCGGGTCTGGGCACACGCCGGCTTTTGCTGCAAGGCAAAGGTGGGGGCGTGGGCATGCGCTGGGGCAGATGGCCCCAGGCAGGGCGAGGGCTGCGTGCCGTGGCAGGACATGCTGCCACCGGCCCCAGGGTCGGGTCCAGGGATGCTACTGAGCCCAACTGCAACAGGCATGGGCTGGTGCTCACCCCGGCCCCCACCGCAGCTGCCCTGGGACTGGGAGAGAGGGATGCTGGCTGCTCGCCGGGCGTGCTGTGACGAGCCGTGCCGGGCCCCTGCGCTCATACTCACTGGTGACATTCTGGGCGGATGCTGCCGGCAGCTCTGCCCAGAGAGCCAGGAGCCCCGCCAAGATGAGGACGCTGCGGGCCGTGGGCATGGTGCAGGAACCGGCTGCGCTGCGGCCGCCTGGCCGGCCTTTAAGCTCCTCTCCAGGTGGGGCTGGCGGGCTCGGCCTTCCGGGTGGTTCCCAAGGGCCGGGCAGGGCCAGGCTCCCCCTTCGCGCTTGCACAACCCGAGTATCAGGTATCTGCCGCTCCTGGCTGCCGACCAGGGAGGGGGAGCCTCGAGGAGACCGGGCAGCCATGCTGAGAACTCGCCCGGCAGGAATGGCAGCCAACCACCACTGGCTGCAGCCCCTGCACGCTGGACCCTAGACAGCTCCAGACTGATCCCACTGAAGTGCTGGGCTGCCATGGCCCCACACAGGGATCGGCCATGGGGATGCAGTGGTACTGCTCGCGGGCAGCGTAGCAGGCACGGGTGCACCAGGGACAGGGCACGACCTGTCCCTACTTGGACTCACCCTGTGCTGCCCTGGCCACAGTCATGAGCTTGAATGGAGCCCCTGGCCTGGGTCACCAATGCCTAGAGGCCGGGAGGAACTGGTGGTGCAGACAGGGCTGCAGGGCTGCAGCTCGGCTCTGCTGCTGCTCACCCAATTCCTGCTCCTGTTCCAGACGCTGTTCTCCTCCTGCTCTGGGTCCTCAACTGAAGGGCCCTCCAGGCTGCCCGTGCCTTGGGCAGACGCCCAACTCAGGGCTTCCCTGCACTTCCCCAGAACAGCCATGGGAGCTCTGCCTGGCTGCCATCTCATCCCATGGCCCCCATCATCCCTGCAGTCTCCCACAGCCCCGGGGATGCAGACAGACTGTCTGGCAGCACTGGATGGGCAAGTGGCTGGTGGGGAATGAACCATTGGCAAATGCACCCAGTGCTCCGGGACTTGGTGGTGCTGGGGCTGTACAACCCCAGAACCCCTCGGCGGGTCCAGGATACCCTGCCCAGAGCATGTCTGGTGGGCCAGGACACTTCACGGTGCCTGCCAGTGTTGAGCCAGGGCTGGTTTGGTCAGGCCCAGCTCGCCCACCCAACGTGGCTGCCCTGCTCACCTCAGAGTTTGCAAACTCTGCCGGTGCCCATCTCCTCCACAGCCTCCCGTAGGAAGGTGAGACCTGTCCTGTCCCTGGTGATGTGCCCTTGCTGCTGGCAGAGTCTGTAGAGGCAGCCCCAGCTCGGGGTTGGAGCATCCTGCAAACCTGCATGGGCCAGGGGTGCCTGGGGCTGGGACATGATCCCCGCCTGAGTCACGAGCTGGTGTCTGCTCTGGCGGGGTCGGTCTCCAGGTAATTTAACCCCACAGTCAACAATGTGGCACAGTGGCGTGGCAGTAAATCAGTAACTGTTTGCCTTTGCCTGTGGTCCCCTCCCTGCCTGGGTGTTTATGCAGGAACAGGAGCCGGCACAGATGGCTCAGCCTCCTGCCCCACCACTGTGCCGCGTGTCACCACAGCGGGAGCAACACGGGGGCACAGGCAGAGGCCTGGAGCAGCAAGGAGATCAGCAGGGCAGTCTTTGTCCCTGTGCCCTCCAGGATGGGGACCTGCCAGGCAGCTGCCAGGACCTGGCAATGCTCAGGCTGACTGGGATGCTCCCACTCTGGGTCACAGTGGTAACACTGTTTAGGGAGCTGGGCTGGGCTGACTTTGGGATGCCACGAATGAAGGCAACTGTGTTGCAGCCCAGTGGCCCCAGCACCAGGGCTGGGACATGGTGCCATGGTGGTGGGGTGGGATAGGGGTGGTAATGGCTGGGAGGTGGAAGTGCTGCCCGCTGGAATGGAAGCTCTGTCCTTGCATGATGATACGCAGAAACAGAGCCCACCTGGACCCAGCAGCAGCTTCCCTGGAGCAGCAGCACTGCTGCCATTCCCACACTGCACACCCAGGGTCACCGTCCCCACTGTCGGGGAGGGGCTGCCCTGGTGTCCCACCATGGCTGGGCTGTGGTTCCCATGCCAGTGTTGTCCTTGAGGGTCATTGCCCTGGTCTGACCCTGTGACGGCTTTGCCCCAGTGCAGGGTGACCTCAGCGTGGGGTGACCTTGGTGCTGGCAGTGAGCAGTTGGCACTGTGAGCATGGGAGGGTGGATGCCAGCAGTGGGGCTGCACCAAACCAGCTGGACAGGAGCAGACAGCAGCCCAGAAATGGGCTCATGGCAGGAGATGAGGGGAAACCACAGAGGAAGATGAGAGCTGTGGGGAGCAATGTGGGTACCAGTGGGTTTGCCCACGGTTGCGCCTCAGTCCCAGGGTGCTTGGCTGGCTGCTGAGGGGATGATCTTGCTGGGGCTGCCCCCAGCCAGCCAGAGCAGCTGGAGTGAGCATGCTGGTGACAGGGCCAGTGGCTCCAGCCCACGCAGTCAGCATCACCTTCCGGGAGACAGGAATGCTTTGGCTCCTGTCCCCAGTGTGTGGCATTTGGTATATTGCCGTCCCCACCCTGGCTCTGCCAGGTGCTTCCTCAGAACAGGCTGAGGGCAGCTTTGGGAACGCAGGGGTCTGCCAGCATGGCTGTGGGCTGCTGTCCCCATGGCGAGGGGAGGATCCTGGCTGAGGACATGGTCTCAGCAGACCTGAGCATGACCCCAGAGGCTCTTCCCTGCCACGTCCCTGGGGAGCTGTGCCCGCTACTGCTAACCCTGGTCATGCTGGCTGCGCCCAAGCCTCGCGGGTGACTGTGACTCCTGCATGGCAGCAGGGAAGGTGCTGGAGTCACGTCTCCTGACTGCTGAGGGAATGCAGTCAATGATTAAAAGGGGCACCTGAGCAGGGACCCAGCCTTCTGCTGCTGGCACAGAGCAGGGGCAGCAAGTACAGGGATAGAGAGGGACACCCCATCCTCTGGAGACACTGGGCCCCTCAGCTAGCAGTGCAGGGTCCCCACACCATGGGCATGGGCTGGCGCATGGAGGATCTGGCCCCTCGAGTCCAGCTGTGCATCTGCCATCAGCCGAGGGCTCCCAGCACACTGGCACATCCTACCACCACTGAGCCCCCCGCTGCCCACACGGCGCAGACCTCGGTGGCCCTGCTCCGAGGCACGGCCGCAGCCTCAGTGGTGCGTGGGTGCTCTGGAGCTGGGGAAGTGCCTGGCTCTGTGCTGGTGGGAGTGCTCCTACCTGCTCATTTCACTGGCACCCTGGCCCCAACCAGCCCTGCAGCGCTCCCGGAGCCAGTGGGAGCGGCCACCCCGAGACGCCCAGCACTCACCTTTGTCCCCAGCAGGAGCCGCCTGCAGATGGGCACACAGGGCCAGGATGCCCATGAGCAAAATGACCACAGTCTTCATGGCAGTGCCACAGGTACAGATGGGCAGCGCAGGTTGGTGGGGGTTTATATCCGCGTGGGGCCGGGGAGGGGCCACGCACAACTTGCGTGTGCCGAAACTCTCTGACGCTGCGTGTTGCAGCTGTGCCCGAGGCGGTGACGGCCACGCGACGTTCCTGCCTGAGAAATGATTTACCTGGCCGTATCCAGCCCTGGCAACCAGGCTGCAGCTGGCGGGAGGACGGCACCCTCAGCACCCCCATGGGGAGAGGGAGATGTGGCCATGGGCTGGGGTCACCCCATAGCCACAGGGAGCCCAGAACTGCCCAGGTGTGATGAGCGATTAGATGGGTTTGTGGGATGGGAACCCATGGGGGAGGACTGGTCAGGAGGATGTTCTCTGGGGGCTTCGTTCTGGCACAGAGCAGCTGGGGGCCTGTCCCTGGCTGTGCCCATCCTGGGGACCTGGTGCTTGCCTGCCTCAGTCCCGGCCTGGTGCCCTGCCATGTCTGCCTGTGGAGCCGCAGGGGACAGCTGGCTGGGTCCCCGCGGGCGAGCATGGCCTCAGGGGGAGCAGAGCGTGGGAAGCCTCCACAGTGTGCTGGGCACACCCATTGCCCTTCACCGAGCACCATTCCTCTGTGGGGACAGGCCGGTGGCTGGGTGCCGGCACGTTGCTGGCTGCAGATGTGCCCCAGCAGACAGGTGCTGTGGAGGGGTCAGCACCGGGGCTGTCTCTCACCTCACTTTGCCCCAGGACTGGTGGGTGGTGACCCTGGGATGCTCAAGGTCAGTGGTGCAGGGAGGTCACAGGGAGCCCAGCAGAGCTGAGAGTGTGAAGGGTGTCTGTGTCGAGGGTGAGGTGCACTCCCTGCTCACAGGGACCCCATGGTGATGCCACTGCTGTGCCCTGAGACCCTGCCAAGCATGACCTTTGTTTCCTGCACCCCGTCCCATGCAGGCAGTAGCACGGCCCAGGGGCTGCTCCATGCTCCTCTCACTGTTGAACCGTGGCCACGCTGGCACATCTTTCTGTGCCTTGCCAAACAGCAAAGGGCACCTGCAGGTGTTGCTGGCAGGTTGGGCAGAGGCAGCCTGGCTTAGGGGGTATAGCAGGGGACTGGTGGGGCTGCAGCAAGGCACAGTGGGCAGCTGGGGCTCATGTGGGTGGAGAGGGGAAGGACCAGGGTTTTTGAGGGCTGGTGAAGAGACTTGTCCTGTGCTGGAGCTGGAGTTGGAGAACAGCCTCTGTCGGGGTCCTGGTATGCTGAGGGGCACCAGGGACACTCCCTGCCTGGGGGGTTGTGACAAGGCCAGCCTGGCTGGACACAGGCATCTGTGCTGAGGCCAACGTGACCTCTGTGGCCTCATCCAGGGTTTTACAGCTCAACGACCATATTCCCCCCCTTGGAAATTCCTGTATGCGTCATCCCAGCCGAATGCACTTGTTCCTGCCAGAACTCTGAGTCTGAAGCAAAGGGAACCATGAGCAGGAATTAGGGGCTTTGAGAGCAGCTTGATCACATGCATGGGGGTTCTTTGGGTGACACCTTTGCCCTGATGTGATGTGTGCTGCAGTGCTGTGGTGACGATGTGAGGGGTCACCAGTTTCTCCCGAGCAGCCCTGACCCTTCAGCTGGTGCTGCCGACTCTGGTATCTGTAGGGTTTCAGTCTCGTGCTCTTCCTCATCTGGCTGCTGTGTGACTGATGTGTGTCACGGTGTGGAGTGGCATCAACGATGGCATGTGCCAGTCCTGTGGCACATGGCAGTGTGAGCCTGGCATGCCCTTCTGCCACGGGGATGTGAGGAATGCCAGGGGATGCCCCTGGCCTGAGCAGCCCCCTCCCCACTCGTAGCCCCCTCCCTCCCGCAGCCCGTCCCCGCCGGTGCCGGTGCCGCTGGCGACGCATCCCGTCCCCTCCCGCTGTGTCTCCGCTCCGGGGGTCGGTCCCAGCCCGGCCCCGGCGCCGATCCCGGGCGGCGGCCGGCAGAGGAGGCTGTTGCTCCGCCGGAGCGGACCGGGAGCAGTGCCGGGAGCGGGGCCGGGCTCCGGCAGCAGGGCCCCGTTCCCGTCCCCGGATGAGGCACCGGCCGGGCCGGGACCCCGGCAGGGACCCAGCGTAAGAAGGATGCGGAGCTTCTGGAGCGGGTCCAGAGGAGGCCACGGAGATGCTCCGAGGGCTCGAGCACCTCTGCTCTAGAACCAGGCTGGGAGAGCTGGAGGTGTTCAGCCTGGGGAAGAGGAGGCTCCGGGGAGACCTTAGAGCCCCTTCCAGTGCCTAAAGGGGCTCAAAGAGAGCTGGAGAGGGACTTCAGACAAGGGCCTGGGGGGCCAGGACAAGGAGGGAATGGCTTCAAGCTAAAATAGGGCTGGGTTAGATTAGAGATTAGGAAGGAATTCTGCCCTTCAAGGGCAGTGAGGAACTGGAACAGGCTGTCCAGAGAAACTGTGGCTGCCCCATCCCTGGAAGCCTTCAAGGCCAAGTTGAATAGGGCTTGGAGCAACCTGATGATTGCACTGGAAGGCGTCCCTGCCCTTGCATTCCACAACACACATCTGTGTGGGGTAGGCAGGGGGTGGCACCCCTTCCCCAGCTCCCCGTCCCCAGAGCTGGTGGGGTTGTGACCACCACGGTGAGGCCGAGATAAAGCACAAGGGCCCAGGCTGGGATGGTGCTGGCTGCTCACAGCTCTGTGTCACGCCCGGTGCCCGGCTGGTGGCACGGCCACGCACGGCGCCTGGCTGGCGGCGCGGCAAGGCGGCCTCCCAAAATGGGGTTTTTATTACAGCCATACATCACGGCGGCGGCCTGATGCGGGCAGACGGCGGTGATTTTTCTTCATGGTTTACAGACAAATGAGGGGAAGGAAAATTGATGTGAACTTTGCTATAGTGAGAGGTCGGGCGCGGGCAGGGAGCTGGTTATGGATGAGCCAGGGACTGCCAGGGCCCCCTGCTCCAGGCCGGAGGGATTGGAGCACTGGCAGCAGCAGGGCTGGGAGCGTCGTGTCCAGCGTAGAGACCATGCTCCAGAGGGTTGGGAGAGCAGGGGTTTCCATCCCTGTAGGAGGGATACCTGGAGGGATGCTTTGCTGCTCAGGGAGGAGGGAGCCCATGTGGGCAGGGTTATGCATTCCAGCACGGTTTGGCCTTGCAGTGACTGGCGGGCTTCTGTCGCCGGCTGCTGGTGAGACCTTGGCTGCTCTCACCACAATTAAAGTTGCCTCCGAATGCCACGGTCCTGCCCAGTGGAAGATAACAGCTAATATCCTCCAATAGCAGCTATCAGCTTCTCCATACGGCCCATAAATATTAATAAAATTGTAATTAGTTCCTTTAAATACATTGCCTAAATTAAGCGTTTCCAGGGCAATAAATCAGCGGTGGGTTGGCTGCTCACCCTGCTCACGCCCATTGCACGGATCACCAGCAACTGATAAACCCCATAACCCCTCCCCTTAGATCCAAGGAGGAGAGAGACCCAGGCACAGTGCATGAGCAGGAAACGCCCTCTGACCCTCATCAGCAGTAATTCTTTAATGTATTTTCCCAGGTGTGCCTGTTGTGCATTCCCAGTGATTTGCTCAATACTAGGGCTCACCCTGGCAGCCAGTGCCTCTGGATTGATGTCCTTGTGCTGGTGAGCTCCTCTGGAAGCTCTGCTCCAGCTTCAGCAGTGCCACATGTTTCCCGGCACTGAGCAACCCCTGACCCACAAGGTGGGAGAGACCGAGCCTGGGGGGCTGTAGGAGTGCTGGGTGGGGGCAGCTGGAGGCCAGCATGTGCATGAGCCCAGGTGAGCCCACTGCTGCCTCCTGGCAGCCTCTGGCCTTCATCCCCACCTCTGATTCTTCCTTTTCCTTCTCCAGGGAGGTGGCAGCACTGAGGATCCTGCTCAGATCTGGCTGAGGATCCTGAGCCAGAGGAGATGGGATCCCTTCAAAGGTGCTTTATGTGAGGGGTGAGTGTGTGCACAGGGTGACATTGCACATGGGGATGTGCAGGGGGATGGAGCACAGGCTGGAGTGGCATGTCTGCAGGAGGCACAGTGTCCATCCTTCTCATGCTCTGGCTTTGGCAGTACTGGAAAAGAACAAACAACAAACTCATTTGCTTGAGGGGGAATTAATACAGTGTGAAGCCTGTAGTGGGTGATTTAAGAAGTGAATTTAAAATCTCAACACAAATAGATTTTTTTTATAAGGTCAGAGGAAAGATTAAATGCTACAGACAAGCACAGCACTTGCCATTTCCAGCATCGCTTTCACCATAAATATACAGGGCTGGTGCCACATCCCTGTGCTGCCCACGTGGGTCTGAGCCTGCTCGCTGTGGCAGTGTAAGCACCCCATGGAGGACAGGATGCCTCACCATCCCCTTCCTCACCAGATTGCTGCTGGTACGTGGGAGCAGCCAGTGATGCTCCACAGTGAGAGGGAGGAGAGGTGATGTGTGGGGTTACACTGCTGGTGGCACCAGAGAAACCACCTGTAACTGCCCCAGCTCGGGCAGGATCTGTCCCCAGACCCCTCCGGTGCTCCTGCCAGCCTGTGATGGGGCTGGTGGTACGGGTGGAGCCCAAGCTGTGGTGCTCTCCTGGCACAGCATGCACCCACTGCCAGCTCCCAGCTCCTCCTCCTGGTGCCTGGCAGGTTCTGGGATTGATGGCAAGAGATTTGAAAGGCTCCAAATGCGGAGGTTATAGCGCTGAGCCACCCCCATCCATCACCGGCCGTTCATTACCAAGTAACACCCTGCACACTGGGCTGATTTCACACCTTATCTGAACCCAGCAGCTGTGCCCTAAATCCTGAGTGCCGAGACTGTCTGGAGGAATTCGGCTGCCTGTGCTTAAAATTAGTGTTAGCATCTATCATTTCCCTACACCAAATGGCTTTTGTGTCGGCACTTGGCAGCGCTCATCCGTCACCGGGGCTCTGGGCTGCCCAGCGCCGTGCCCTCTCCGTCACTGTCACAGGACCCCTCGTTGGCAAATGTCACCCAAAGGACAAGTACAGCAGCTTGTCCTCTTCCTTCAGCCAGTCTGGTTGGCACTGCCAGCAGTGTGGGCATCCTCTGTCCCCTCGGCATGGCTGGCACCAGCTCTGCTCTCTCTGTCCTTTCAGCCCCATTGCAGCCAGGTACTGGCACAACCTGACACCCCTCCCTGGGTGTCTCCTCCTCCTTGCTGCCTCTGGTGCCACGGTGCCAGCACAGCCACGGGGCCGGACCCCTCTGGCTGCGGTGCCCACAGCCATTCCTGGTGAGATGAGACTCTCCTGCCAGGCTGGTGCCGCCGGAGCTGTCGGCATGATGAAAAACCTCCCGCAGCAATGCAGATAACATACAAGCACAGGTCAGGCGAGGCCCCTGTAGCCCATCCATCAGGCACAGCAGCTACAGGCGCTCCTGGTGCCACCATCTGATGCACGTTATCCGGCACAAATGTGTTTCTTCCCCCAAGGTTAAACGGATGAGTGAGGTTCAGGCGCTGACAGCTCCGCCTGCCCCGCGCCGGCGATAAACGAGTTGCAAGAACCAGAGGGGGGAAAAAAAAAAGGTTTGTTTTCTGTCAAATGCTCCTTTTGATGGTGCTGGCACAAGGAAGGTGGCAGTGCCAAGATGAGTGTGAGGATGGGGATCCGCTCCCGGTGTGACCGCAGGGCAGGTGGCGATGGACACCATCCAGCTGTGTTGGGTGCCACCGTGTCACCAGTGGTGACAGGCAGGAGCAAGAGCTTTGTGAATCCTGGAGCATCAAGAGGTGCTGGCAGCAGGCACTTGGTGTGGTTGTCAAGCCATGCTGGGACTGTCAGGGATCAGGTGGCATGGCAGCGAGCCTGATCCTTCCCAGGATGCCCACCTGCCCTGGGAGCTGCCTGCAATGCCCTAAGGGTGGTTCCAGGCACGGGTCCCCCTCCCTGTGTGGTGTCCCCGCCAGGTTGCTGCTGCCCCGCTCAATGTCACACTTGGGGCCTGTCAACGTGAAAAAAGGTTTGCGGGCGATAAGCGATGGGGCTGCGGCCGCGCCGCCCGCGCGTGATTTACTGCGGCGGCGCTAACCGAGCGCAGATTTTTCTTAATCTAAATTGAAAACTACTCAAGTAGAAAAATAATTTCATTGCTTCATCGTGAAGGGGCGGGGGGAGAGGGAGGGGAAGAGCTGTGCCAGGGCAGGCAGGGCTAGGGCTGCCTGCAGCCCCCCGTGACACCAGTCCCCAAGGCCTCGGGCAGCTCTTACGCTGGAGACGTGCAGCAACTGCTCTGGGTCGGGCAGAAAAACCCGGCTGTGTGGGGAGGGGGCACCTGCCAGGGCTCGGCTCTGGGGCAGCGGGGCACAGCCTGTTTCTGGCTGTGACGCAGGACCCCAGTGCCGGTTGATGCCAGCACAGGTGGGGATGTGCAGCCTGGCAGAGAGATTGGTAATTTGGAGCACAAGAGAATTCTGGAAGCATTTGCTGAGCTGGATAATAACGTGCCCAGTGAGCTGCATCCCATGCATGCCGCCAAATTAAAGAAATTTTTTTCCCCTTTAATTTAAAAGTCACCATTGGGAAATCTCCGCCGGCCGCAGCCGTGATTTCCCCCAGGCTGCCTTTCTGGAGAAATCTTTAATTTTGATTGTCACACGTTGTGGAGTTTAACTCGGTGAAGCAGAGCCATAAATAAGGTGCTCCTCCAGCACTCAGGTTTTGGCTGTACTTGGGGGACAGCGAGTGGCACTGGCATAGCTGGGGAGCAGGGAGAGCCTGACCACAGCCACCCTCTCCCTCTGCCCACCCTCTACTCCGTGCCCAGCCTCTTACAGCTTGATTTCACAGGTCAGCAACCTTCAATTACCTGTGTCAGTCCCCACCCCACCCACCAAATGATCCACAGGTTCATGAAAATCTCATTAACCATAATGCCTCAGCTGGTTTCTCCTGCCAGCACCAGCCCCCTCTGGCCCCTGCCATGCTGCAGGCTCAGCCAGTGCTTTGCCTTGTCACCTGGGAACAAGCATGCAGGGACCCTGGGCAGGAACTGTGGCAGGCTTTCAGGGTGGGAACTAGCATGTGACCCCAGCAAGGGGCCTGTCCTCTCCCTCCCGGGGCCTGACGAGGGTACCTCCCAGCAGCTCTGTGAGCAATTAGGAAGAGAGAAGGGATGCAGGCAGCTCCCTTTGGCACAGAGCTGGCACAGCAGTGCTGGGTAAGCTCAGGAAAGGTTACACCATTTGCATTTTACCCTTCAGTAATTCCACACTTATGGGTGCAATTAAGCAGCAGCCTGGCATTATGAAGCTATCAGGGTGGAGAGACCTGAATCCCAACGAACTCTGTGTGCGTGCCCATCCCAGACTGTTCCATCTGCCTGCAGTGACACCATGGTGATGTTGGCGGGCTGCAGGGATGGGTCTGGACTCCATCAGATGCCTGTTTTTCCCCTGCCTGTGGCTCAGCCCTGTCCTGGCAGCCAGGTGCTGCGTTTGGTGCTTGTGGTGGATGTGCAGAGATGCTGCGAAGGGGACCACGTTTTGGCAGGGCAGGATGGCAGCCACAGCAGGACCAGGACCGGGCTGGTACTGTACTTGTCACAACAAAGCATCTGATCTGATGTTGTCCTCTGAAGAACAGCCTCTGGCCTGCTTTGTTTTACAAATGAATCACTGATGCTGCAGTGCTGGTCAGACTGAGATGCCTGTCCCAGCACCAGCATCCCTCCAGGATCCCCTCCTGCGGGAGAACAGGGGCTCTGTGGCTGTTCTCTCTTCCCTCTTTGGTGGGACAGCGGGCTGGGAGAACCACTGCCTTCCCCTTCAAGCTTCAGCCCAGTTTAATTCAACGGTTTTGAGTCCCAGCTCATGATTTCTGCAGCAATTTGGGTTGAGATTTCTCTCTTTCCCTCCATTATCCACTCTGATTAACTCAGCTGGCCCTGTCAGCTCCCATTCCGGCGCGGGGAGCCCTGTGAGAGCCTGTTAAAATGCATGAGCCTGTGGCAGTCGTTCCGCTGCCCAGCGAGGCTGAACTGAGGGAAGGGGCTGCAGGCAGAGGGGCCACGGTGGGGGAGCTGGGGGCTGTGGGGGTCTGAGGCCGGGGTGCAGGTGCCCTGGGGGTTCTGGTGTCCCCCTCTCCGTGCTGGCAGCACAGGGGTGTCCCGTCCAGGAGCTGAGCCAGGTGGGGACCCTGTGGGGTGCAGGGCCCGGTTGTCCCCATGTGCCAGGCTGCTGCATCTTCCCCCCTGCGAAGGCTCATTTCCCATTCCAGCTCTGCCTTGTTCCCTTTTTCTCATTTTAATAAAGACGAAAGCATCCGGAAACGCGGCTGCACCCGCCAAAGAGCGGGATCTGACATAATTAAAAAGTGGCTTCAATCAGGCTGTTTTCCTAATGGTTTGTCATATCAGCCCGCACGGCCCTGCACCCCCTGTGCTCCCAACCCCCTGAGGCATCATTTACATTTCTTAATAACCCCTCATTAATATTCATGACGTGGGGAGGGTAATAACGGCTGAGTGCACACCACTAATTCAATTTCAGCGAGCCTCAGTGTGTTTAGTTAATCACCGGGGGACCTGGGTTACTCAGTACAATTATTTATTCGGAATTAGATCTCGAGGCATCTGGGTTGAAACCTGAACTCGGAATAAAATTAAGCCAGGATTCTCCTCCTTGCCTCTTCCTCCCGCCTCCGCTCCCAGCCATGGTTCTGAGCATCCCCCACAGCCCCGCTGTGCCGGGAGGAGGGAATGGTGTTTCCATACCGGGACTGTCACAGTGGCTGGGGCTTCTCCCCATTGCCGGCAGCTCCTCTGTGCCCATCCCCAGGGAGAAGGGTCAGGAAAGGTCCAGGAACATGGGCAACACTGGGGATGAACCCACAGACCCTGTGGAAGCTGGGTGTCCGGGGACATGGAGCCAGGATTTATGGGCTCCTCGCTCTCCTGACCAAGGCAAGTCCCAGGGTTTGCTCCAGCCCCTAGCCCAACTTTGCTGCTTGTTCCATGTTCCACCTGGGAAAGGCTGGTGCCAGTCCCACATAGCACCCACCATCCTTCGTTTATTCTCCTGAGAGCTTTTTTATTACTTTAATTTTGCTCCTGGTTTCTCTTCTCAGTTCAATATATTGTCCCTGCGCTCCAGCTCCCCTTATTGGATAAAACCCCCGTTATTGAATCCTGCCCTGCAGGACTGGGTGAGAATTGGGTTTCCCAGGTAGCAAGGTGGGCCCTGAGTTCCTAAAATTCCTGATTTTGTTTTTTTGAATGTCCCTCTCTGGCCTTGAGTCCTGCCAGGGAGGTGAACTGAACGTTTTCTGCCCCTTTGTCTAACAAGAAGCTCGAGGTGTGAGGTGCTGGCCTTGCTGGCCACGCTCAGGTTGGGGCTTTTCTCTTAGTTGAAGATTGTTGTGGTTATCGCTGGAGGGAGGAGGGTGTCAGACTTCCCAGTAGCTGAATCCTATTCCCAGTATATGCCAGTACCCCTCGAGGGTCTGCGAATTCGGTGGTTTCACAGCTGGGGAATTATCTGAACACTCAACACCCCAAAGCCAGATGAGCCCATAATTATCTTCTATTTATCTCATCTTTAACATGCAGATTTGTTGAGTTAATTTTGCCATGACTGATCTCCTATATTTTCTTGAAACAACAGGGGATACAAGGACTCTTTCAAAAACATTATATATATTTTTAATTTCCTGAGTGTTCTCAGACCAGTTCTCCTGCTGAGATAACTGCGTAATAGCTGCGATCGTTATGAAAAATTCTTTTAGCTCAAAACTGGTTTTTTTTAAAGTGCAGCTGAAATAAATTCAGTGGGATTTTTGGCACTCTCTCCTAATTATTCATATTTGTTAAACTGAGAAATGCCTCTCTCTGCCTGGGGTTCTGCATCTTGTCTGGAGTTACAGGACGGTTTGCCACGACCTCAGCAAACAGAGGGGCCGTCACGTCCCTCCTGCCGCACTCAGAGCTCAGTTATTGGCCTGTTTTCAAGGTGACAGCGGTTAATGACGCTGGGTATAAATAGAAGTGTGTTGTCAATAAACGCTGGCAAACAGCCTCCTGCATTCCCGAGCCTGGCTCAGCCCCGGGGAAGCATTTTTTAGAAGGTTATGGAAAAATGTGTCACGAGAAAGCGCTGATTTTGGGTGTCCCCACGGGGCAGCTCCAGGGGGGCTTTGCTGGGTGTCACAGGGACAGCATCCCCAACCCCAACAGTGCCTGGCTTGGGATGTTGTCCACAAAAATCGGGTTCTTTACCCGGTGTGCAACAAGCCAATAATTAAATACTCGAGGGAGACATTGATTATTTATCCCAGAGCTGCACAAGCCTGGCTGCCCCATGGAATTACACAAATCAAGCACACTGACGATCTAAACTTCTTTTACTATATACACATTTTAGCAAACAAAGGAATTGGTGTTCATTGGCTAAAAGTTACATAGTTCTCATGTTAATTAGTGTTCTGTTGGTTGGTTAATGATTCTCTCGCTTCTCCTGCTAATCAGTCCCCATGCCCAGCCTTGCTATTCTTTTGGGGTCAGGGGGTTTCTTGGGTCATGGTCTGTGAGTGGGTGGTCACGATCTCCCCCTGCCAGGATTACCTTTTACCCAGCTGGGGCTGATTTCAGCACAGTTGCTGAGTTTGGGTTTATTAGTTTCTTCCTTGAGAGCTCTGCCAAGATGTCCCATAAACTCCGCATTCTTTGTGACCACTCTCAGAGGTAGATCCTTCTTCCCCAAGATTGCCTAACCTCCCCCTAGCTCTGAGACAGCTGGAGCACGTGCAGCCCTAAACCTTTACAAGGCAACTCTAACGATAAGTAGTTTGGTTTTTTTCCTAACACCTGGACATCACTTGGAGGCTGTTGGCCGCTGTTTCAGGGATTAAACCTCCCTTCTTGTCGATTAGGCTGGAAAGCTAAAATAGACTGAGCATGAAAGAACAGCCTTTCTTAAGAAACATTTTTCCATATTCCACACTTTGCAGCAGGGGGGCATGGCCGGTATCGGGACGGGCCCCTCGGTCCCCGCTGTGCCCGTGGGGCAGGGAGGGTCTCCCAGGGGTCGGGGTCACCACGGGGGGTGATCCCACCCTCCTCCTTGGTGCCACCAAGGGGCACCAGGGAACACGTAGGATGTCCCGGGCGGCCTAGGGGCAGGACAGGACAGGGCAGAGCCGTGCCCTGGGCCCCCCGAGGGTCCCCCGGGTAGTCCCGGACCGGGGGTCGCCCCCCGGCCTCCGCCCCCCCCCCCTTGTGGCACCCCCCCCCGGCCCTCCCCGGGGGGGGCCCCCCCCCCCCCCCCCCCCCGGCCTGGCGTTTTGCGGCAGGACCGGCCCGTCTCGCTTTACGGCAGTGTGGCAACTCCTCCCCGCCCACCCCCGGCTGCTCTCGCTGCTTTACGGCAGAGTGTCGCGCGCCCCTGGGGCTCGGCGGCGGGTTCTCGGTGCGGGCCCGGCGGGAGCGATGGATGTGGGGGAGCTGCTCAGCTACCAGGTGAGAGCGGGGCCGACGGACCGGACCGGCCGGGGGAGGTCACGGTGCCCGGCGCAGAGGTGCCCTCGCTGCGGCGGCGGCCCCCGGCCCGGTGCCGCTCCAGCCCCGCCGCCGTGCGGGGCCTGCCCGGCCGCGCTCGGTGCGCTCGCACGGGGTCCCGTTACGGTGTCGCCAAGTCTCTGGGGGGCTCTCCCCGCCCTTTGGACCCGATTACCGGGGGCTCCCCGTGGCCGCGGCTCTGCCGGTGTCGCTTCTGACACGGACGGGCTGGAGGGTTCCCGCCGGTCGCCGGAGTGAAGCCTGAGCTCGTTCCACGTCTTCTTCTCCCTGTGTCACGACAAACCCCACTTAATTTCGTTTTTACCGAAATCTTTTTTGAAAAGTTTTCCTTATAAAAGTTCCCTTCTACTCGAAGGTTTTCCTTCTCTTGCCGCGTTGTTGTTCTTTGGTTGTTGGCCTTTGGTTGTTCTTTGTGTGCAGGTTGGTTCGCATCAGGTGCGGTGATTTATTGCCCCGGGGGAAGGTCTGGGGGGTTCCCCGTGGATCAATAAGGAGGGCATGGGTGCAGTGCCATTTTGGTGGTTTTGCTGTGATAGCGTTGGTTGTGCTTGAGTTCTCAGCCCAACTGCAGCCGTGGGGTTTGCTGGGTGAGGGAAAACACCCCTGGATCTGCCTCCTGAGTGTGGGAGTTCCGTGGGCAGCTCTGCCTCTGAGCTGGGAGCACGGGATTCCTTTATGGAGTTCCTCGCTCCCAGCCATCCTGGTTGCAGTTGGGTTTGAGAAGTTCCTCATCCTTTTTCCCAGTGGTCTCGAAGTGCTCTGGAGCTCCTCTAGATTCCTCCTTGATAATCTCCAGGACATTTCTGTGGGTTGCTCTGTCTGGAGCATCCTTCCCCTGCTGGTCTGAGATCTGCTCCACTTCTGTATCTCTCTTATTTTTTTTTTTTAATGTGATTTCTCAATATTGAATTAGAATTATCATTCCTCACATTCCTTTAATTCTTTGGCCTTCTCCAGAGGGTAGCAATGTCTGGGATGCAGGTTCAGGCACAGGGAGGTAAACCTGAAGTTTGAAATTCTTTTAACCAGGTTCTGGTTTGGAGTTTTGCATGTTTGGTTTTTCTCTCGCTCTGAGAAGGTGAAAGTCTGCAAATGTGTGAGTGCAAATGCAAATCAGACACCTCTATTTTTTAAAGACTTCTCTGAGTTATTTCTCGATTTATGTATGATGGGTTATTTTTTATATATGTGAGAGAATGTGACATAAATGTAGGAAATCATACTACTGGAGAAAATACTTGATGAAATCGTTGTTGTTATAAGAAGATACCATAGAACACGTGGTTTTAGCTAAGCAAACGTGCACTTTTAATGTAGGTGGTCTTCATCTGGAAAGTACATGATAATATAATATATGACTCCCACTCTGGAGGGGAGTGTCCCTCCAGTTTGCTTTGCTCACTTGGATGTTGCACAGCTTCCCCTTGGATGAGCTTTCAACATGGCAAGGGGATGGTTGTGAGAGCAGGGGCCGTGTTCTGTGGAGGTAAAGAAATGCTGCTTGGCTGCCGGGTGTCTAAGTTTTAGTTTCATTCTTTGCTGCTGAAATCATTCTTAGCCGTGGGGGAAAAATATTCCACAGCTTTCAAGCAGCTGCTGAAATGGTTCCTGAAGGGTTTGCCCTGGTTCTGGGCTCTCACCTGGAGGCAGGTGGTTCTTGTGTCAGCAGGTGAGATGGAGCGTTTGATTTGGCTAAATTCAGACCTCCAGGACCAGGTAAAATGGTGAGCACAGGTGAAAGGAGTGGGGGAGCAGGAGGCAGGTAAATTAGCTCTGGTTCTGAGAAAATGAGGTCCCCTCCTATGAGGACGTTTCTGGCTGAAAGACAGGGAAAAAATAGTTGGAAACAGCAGGTTTTGCTGCGTCCCATCCTGCGGGTCGGATGTCTGCCTTTGGGGAGGGTGGTGTGAGGAAGATGGCCAGGGGACGGTGGCCAGGGGATGGTGGCCAGAGGAGGGTGGCTTGGCAGCTCTCCCAGCAGCTCCTGGCCTACTCCAGCCCTGGATCTGGGAGCTTCCCTGCTCTGGGCTGAGGTGTGGGCTGGCTCAAGGTCTCCTTGTTTGTCCTCACTGCAGGGGTAGCACTGGCTGTTCGGGGGGGTGGTGTGGGCTCCTCAGCTCTCTTGATTTTAATCTCTTGCTGCAAATGAATTGGGCTTCTCAGCCTCCCTCAGCACAACCCAAAATAATTGCTTTTCTCTTACGCTGTTTTGAATTTTCTCCTCTAAATGTGTAATCTGTGCCCTTGCTTCAGCAAGAAGATGTTCTCCCTCGGTGCCAAACTTGGCGTGGAAGACTGCAGGCACTGTGCCACCAATTCAGCACCAAGTGCCTGCCAGAATGGGAAAAGGAACCTCTTGCAACAAAAAATACAATTAAACAGCACCTGGCAGTTTATACAAAGCTCAGGAACGCATAAACTTTACGTGTTGCAGCAAAACAGTTGCAGATGGTCTAAAGTGATGATTAAATATTGCTGCTGTTTTCCCAGATCCTCGGTGTTAGGTCTCCAATTCTGGAGGGTAATTAAGGGGACAAAGCCAACTCTGGGGCTATTCAGAGTCTTCTTTCGGTTGTCTTGGGAGGGAATAAGGGAGATTATTTGAGTTCTCATTAAAGGCAGATTTCATCACTGTGAGTGATCATTACAAATTGCTAATTTTTTTTAAATGGGATGTTAGTCAAATCAAATAGCAGGAGAAGCAGTAACTAATGGGGTGAGGTCTGACTTCGCCGGGCTGGGTCATCTCCCTGCTGTCTGAGTGGGTTGAGTGCAGTGTGTGGATCTCTGTGTATCCATGGAGGCACATCCTCATTTCTGCTGCTGGTACAGATAATTTACTGTCAGTTTGCAGTGCAATGGATGCATTTGATGGCAGGAGCAGCTCAGCTGAGCAGGTCACTGACTACTTACAGCGTTATGATCCCAATGACTCCTCTCCTGCTGGCAGGTTAAAACAAGGAGCTGACACCAGCTCAGCTCTGCTCCTGGGGGTACAGCCCCACGCTGCCAGACTTGTCTTGGTGCTCTCACAGGGTTACAAGTGAATCTTCAGTTTACTTCCTGATGTGTTGTCTTTGACCACCGAACTGGAGTGTCAGGGAAGATCCCTGTCCTGTGCCTTCCTAGTGGGCTCCTCGGGTGGTTTGGAGCCTCATGAGTGAGGCTGGAGGACACAGGGGTTCTCTGAAATTAATAGCCTGTATCCATGTGGGTACAGTGTGCACCTGTCATTGCATTTGCCTCCATTTGTGTGATTTTGGAGCTCTCGGGTCTCCCTGAGATTTCTGGATTTTCCTGGTACCAGTTCTTCCACTTTTTAGCACTCAGATCCTGCACCACTGAGAACTGTTGTGCTTCAGGAAGGGAAAACAAGGGAAATTGAGATTGATGGTAGCCCGGTTTATCACGAACATTGGAAACAAAATTAGGAAGTTATTGAAGATGCCTCTGGAGATTTGGGCTTGTTTTTAGGATTCCAGACTGACAGCTGGTGCGTCACTTTCGGAGCGGGCTGGGACGTGGGCACAGAAGAAGCTGCATCATTTATGAAGATTTATTTCAGATTTCATTAACAAATAATTTCTGAGCCTCACAGTAACGAGGTTACTTACAAAACAGATACCTTAGTAATATGAAACTTCAGAGTATCTCCTGAGTAATATGAAACTACCGAGACTTCTCTAAACCATTCCTGATGTTTGGCAGAGGCTGAAGCAATCAGGGGCCTGAACAACCTGTGTTCAGGTTCTGTGGGGTACTTAACCTGATATTAATGTGCAGTCACTGCTTGGAGGGAGCCCAGGGGCCCTGGCAGATCGTTGTGCTTTGATTTAGGACGTTGTTTTCCTGTCCCTCGAGGCTCTGCCTTACCTGGCCGTGCACAGACCAGGACCCGTGTCAGGTGTGTTTCTGGAGAAAGTCTGTGCCCAAAGGCTCGGCCCCAGGCAGTGACAGCTCAGGGTATGTCAAGTAACAGACAGAGCCACTACGGTGGGGGCTAAAAGAGAAAGGGAAAGATAATTCTCCCTTTCCTGATCACCAGCTTTTGTTTACTTTATCATATTTTATAAACGGCAGCTTTTTTTAAACCCTTTTATATTCATTGGGTTTTGTGTGGTGATATCAGTGTTAGATTTAAATGAAAATGGCTTCTGAATAAATCACTGTGAATGCCCTGCATTCAACAGGAACAGAATTAAGCTTAGCTCACAAAACAATTTAAAAATGCTTTTCTTGTGCATTTTTTAATGAATTCCATCTTCTTGCCAGGTTCACCTTAGCACAACTGAGTACAAACCCCCACATTTTGTTTATCAAATGATTAACTTTCTCTTTTCTACCAGAAAGGCAAAAAAACTTGCGTAGAAATGTGTGAAGCTGTGGAATTGGTTAAACAAATGTGTTTGGACACAAATGTATGTGTTTGCTGAGCGAAATGCACCAGGCTCGGTGCAGCAACGCAGGGGCTTAAATTCTTGCTGGCTGGAAAACACAAATGCAAACCCGAGATGACAATTGATGAACAGGAACTAATGCCTGCCTTAAATCAGTTGTTCATGACTGTGCATCTCTGGTGGAATGAGCAGGACCCAGGTGTTCCGCTGGGCCCCGCTTTGGCGGCTTTAATGGCGCTGGTTGGGAAGGGGAATATTCTTAGTGAGGTTTTGCATAACATCAATAAGGAGAGGCAAAGCCTTAATGCTGCTTAATAGCGTTTGCCCGGAATTCAATTACTGCCTATTGCCAGGCTGCTGGCAGCGCTAATGATCGCACAGGGTGATTGATCATAATGACTCTGTTGTGCATTGGAGACGCCTCCCCCAGCAATGCATAAATACAGAAAAAGGGGTGCAATAATTGAGGTGGAAGTAGGGTGTAAATTCTGATACTGAGGGTTACGTACTGGGAGGAAATGGGGGTGGGTTTCGTGATGGAGTTTTAATTGGGGGTTTTGTCCCTTCCCGTGGCATGACTTTGTGTCTCACAGACCCCCAACTCCCTCGGCCTCTCGCGACACCTCAGGCTCACCGGGGCTTTGGTCCTTTTTGATGTTTAGAAATCAGAGTGAGGAATGAGATTCCGACTCCCCAGGCTGGGAGCATCCAAGGCAAATCGTGTTGGGATTTTGCTGTAAATTTCAGGATTTAATGTCACTAATTGCTGAATCCGTGTGTGTGACATTAATCTGTCGAAGGTGGTTTATGATGAGTTGGGCGTTATTGAGGAGTGAGTGGAAGGACATAAGAAAGACAGGGATCAGTGGGCCTTCAAGGGCACTGAGGAAGGCATATGGATTTCTGAAGTTTGTTCCTTAGATTATATCGTTTCGAAGAGCACCTTTTTCATTGTTCTTTTCTTTATTGGGTTGCTGGTTGCTCAGACGCGTTTGAATTATTGGTTGTTGTCAATGGCACATTTGTTTCCAAATGGATCCACGTGAAATTATATTTTAATGTACCTAGAAGATAAGTAATAGGAATATGCTTTAAAAAAAAAACCCCAATCCACAAAACCCTCCAAGCAAATAAATTTTTCATCTCAAAGAATCTCCGGGTATGCTTTCACATCATGGCTGTTGAATTATGAGCTGAGTAACTGCTTTAAAAGTGCATGGAGGCACTTCAGAAGAGTTTTAAGTCAGGAATGTACCATCTCTAATGGAAATGGCAGAGAAGATATAGGGAGAAAGGAGACAGATAACAGGGCTTGAACAGGTCTGCCTGGGAGCAAGCAGCTACAGCTTTGATTTGTGCTAATCTGTTGTCTGGGAAACTTGATTCTGCATCTTCCTTAAGGTGATGAAAACATGGTAACCCTGAAAACAAGGTGATCTTGGCTAGGTGCTGTCCATTTACTTCTTAATTATAATTAACTCCTCAAGGGCTTTTAGGGGGTATTTGTATTTATTTTTTTTTTAACATCTGAAGGAGTGTTTTCTTGGGAGCAGAGCTTTCTTTGCCAGCTTGTCCTTTGTGTTGCAGTAAATCCCTGGATGAATGCTCCCTGGGCTGTGCTGCTGGAACCACAGCAGGATTCCCTTAGGAACCTGGAAGGGTTGTTGCCCTCAGCAGCCCAAAAGTTCCCAACCTGCCAGGGCACTGGAAATTCCCATCTTGATGCCCACACTTGTGCTGGACCTGGCAGGACAGTGGCACTGTCACCTCTTCCCTGTGCATCTTTCCTTGGATCAAACCTGAGTAGGATCCCAGTTAAAAGCAAGGCCTGTGTTGGTGGAAGCCTGGTGTGACTTTTGCCATTTTAGACAAAGGGTCCCACAAAACAGAAGAGCAGGGGCTGCCTGACAGGTGGTGGTTTATGAATTAGGCTGGACACATGTTAGATCTGATGGAATTGCAAAATCATCAACCAGGCAACTTGAGCAGTGATGGGAAGTAAAAATATTTTTCTTACTGTTTTCATTGTTCTTAATACACACCCTCCTTTTAAATAGTCAAAAATTAAGCTTTGTTTTGCTGTAGTCATAGAGCATGGAATACCCCCATTCCAGCTTGGTTGCCCTTCAAAAAAAAAAAAAAATGGGAGACCAAACTTAATGTACTTGCAGTTTTTGAGGGGAGAGTTTTACCTTCTACTGCAAATGCTTTCATTCCTTTCTGCCTAAATTAGAACACGGGATTAGAGTTAATGGACTTTTTCTTGTCCCTGGCAAATTACCTTTAATTTTGTCAATCACATAAAAACAGTGGAATAAAATAATAGGTTGTTCCAAGCAAACCAGGGCGGTTTGGGCACTGTTCAATCCGGTGCCAAGCCCCTGCAGAACTGCAGCCAGCAGCAATGCTCCTGTCCTGCCTACGCTGAATTGGGCTGATTCTGCTTTCACTGGCAGCAAACTTCAGGCAGAAGGATGGGGGTGAAATGGGATGCACACAGGAGTTCAGTATAACCTCATACATGTCACGGGTGAAAAATTATCTTCCCCTGCTGTCTGCTGAGCGTGTTGGTCTGCTGGCTGTGAAATGTGGGGTTGTGTCAGCTGAGTCAGCAGATTTGGGGATCTTGATGACCCCACTGAGCGGGGCCGTTCGGCCACTCCTTGTCTGTGCACTCCTTGTCCTTGCTGCCTATGAAGATGTTTTCCTGTGAATCATGTTCATAGATCAAACAAGGTAAGATGTTGACACAGCCCTTGGCAGAGACATTCATCTACTCGTGTGATGTTCCACTTCACTAAATTAATCTCCTTTCCAGTTTTCAGAGTTGTTAAGCGTCGTGTAAGCAAATGTTTTAAACAACTTGTAAGAATTTCCTCAGTATGGCTTGTGACACTGGCATTCTGGTTTGCAAGGGGTCACAAAAGACTCGTGTTCATTCATTTCTCTGACTTCAGCCCAACAGAGGGACCAAAAGACCCCGCGATGAAGAGGAAGAGGAAATCAAAGCACGTCGGAAACAAGCCAGTGCTCGAGAGCACAGTCGTCACAGGGAAGAGGAGTCTGCTGCACTGGAAGAAACTGATGACGAGAAGAAGAAACTCCTTCAGATAATTGAGAGGGATGGAGAAGAGGAAGACGAGGAAGTAAGTCCTGTGGGAAAGGAGAGGCAGTGAGAATAACCAAACTCTAAACCATGAGAGAAAAACTAAACACTAAACCACTTCTCTATGATTTCCATTGCTTACCATGTAGATTATGAGACTAATTTGATTTTCCTGTGCCTCACACAGTTTAAGGTTGTGGTTTTGCTTTCCTGCCCTGCGGTGTATTAATTAATTTCAAATTTCTCAAATATATCAGCTGAAGGTTTAAAATGGGGGCAAAAGGGAGGGGGCTTTCAAACCTCATCTCTGTTTTAGTCTGGGAATACCCAAATCACCTTCTAAAATATATTTTTAGGAAATAGTTTCTGTGTTCTAACCAGTTTCCTGACTATTGTTCTCATCAGTACCCCCAGCCATGCAGCTTCTCCCCCTCTTTGTAGCTGTGCAGCAGCAGCAAATAAACAAACATTCTTCTGTACAAGAAAGGTCTTGGGTCAGAGGAGGGGGGTAGCAGCTGTCAAGGGTAAATGATTTCAAGCCTCAGAGACAGAAATCCAATGCTGCATTGGCCTTTCTGCCAAGGGCCAAGGAAAAGATCACTTTATAAATGTGACACATGGATTGGTATAAATCTAGGAGATATTTGCTTCCTGCTGCCCGTGTCCTGTTTGATAAAAAAACAAGTGATATTCACCACTGCAGAGTCATGTAGCTTTGTAAAATATCATTGTCCTCTGTATACAGCATTGCCAGCATCCATCTCTGAGAATCCCCCTCGTTTTTTTGATGTTGAGCTATTGCCACGACAGTTGTTGCTGATAGCAGGGAAAGATAATGCAGCATTTCTGTAGTGTTTGAGCTCCGGGGAGGATGGATGGACAGAACCAAGAGTCCTCCTGACTGGCTGGAGTCTTGTGGATTCCTGCAGCGTGCCAGTCCCTTGTCTTTGTCAAGTGGAGTCCTCCCAGCCAGACATTTTAAAGACTGGAAGTCCGAGGTTTCTTTGGAACTCAAATCTCTCGTTTATTACCTTGGACTGCAGTTAATATAAGTGCCATTAAAATGTGCTTTGTCCCAGTAAATTTGATGGGAAGAAGCTAATCTGTAGGACACTGCAAGACTGAATGCAAATGAAATACAAGATACAAAGCTGATCCTAATGGAGATATTGTAGTGATACATGTTAGAGGAAGCAAAAAATCAAAGGAATAGAGGGAAGCAGTGTCAGCATGTGTGGGTTGAAATCCCATTGCAGGAAGAATGTGCTTTGGGCACTGTAGTATTGATTACCTGAAGGAGGTGGTGACATGAGTGGGATGGCAATGAGACAGGTTGGGCAAAGGAATGAAGGAAATCCAATAATAGCAGAAGGCTTGGACTGGAGTTGTTATTGTAATGGGGTTTGGAGAAGAAATGGAGGTTTTCTCTCTCAGAGCAGGTTGCTGCTTAGAGTCACTGACCAAAGAATCTTCAAAACCAGGAGCAATTCTTGATTTAATCCTGAGCAGGAGGTGGACACAAAACCTGGCTTAAGATGTGAGGGAGTCTGTTTTGGCTTTTGTTTTGAGAACTTCTCTTAAATAGTGGTTGTAACACAGTCAAACAGAAGAGAGGGAAGAGGTTACACAAGAAAATCTATATCATCAATTTTTTAATAAAAGAAGTGCATTAAAATCATAAAACAAGGAAAATAGAGGAATGATGTTTGTAGATGTCAGGGAGGCAGCTGAGATTACATTACTGCTGTACAGTAAATATCCAGTGGCAACTGAGAAACACCTTAGGAACATTTACAAAATAAAGAGAAAGTACTAGAGTAAAATATTGATTGATTTCTTTTTTTCTTTAGAAAAAGGCTTTAAAATAGCAGTGAAAGCTTATCCAAGTGAGGAAGATGTGAAAGAACATAAACTCAGGGCAGTTAAATGTAGACTTAGAAAAAGCAATAGCATGAGGGACTCCTGCAGAGAAACTCTCTGTGGGTACGGGCTGCGACCTCAAGTTTGTTCTGTTTTTTGTTCAGAGACAAAAACCTTGATGTGTTCTGGTGTTGCCAGGTAATAACAGGTGTAAAAGAGCAGCTCGAGGTCAGAGCTGGAGTAAGTCAGTGGGTAGTGATGGTGTTTGGCAGCTCCCTGCAATGAGACTCCCAGGGGTGACCGTTTGTTCCGAGGGCTCTGGGCCCGGCTGCAATCCCACCACGTCCCTGTAAATTGCTCCAGCCATCCAAAGTTCACTTTTCTGCTTTTTCCAATTTGGTCAGGAGGAACCTTTGGATGAAAGTTCAGTGAAGAAGATGATTCTTACCTTTGAGAAGAGATCTTACAAAAACCAGGAGCTGCGGATCAAGTTTCCTGACAATCCAGAGAAGTAAGATTATGCTCAGCTTTTTTCCTTTGACTCTAGGTTTCAGCCCTACATCAATTTCTGGAATATACAGACATTTGCAGTTACATAAGGCTTATGTAACAGCAGGTATTGCCATGTAGTTCTCCTAAATCGATGTTGTTAATTAAAAATGGCATTATTGAGACTCTAGTGTGTGTATATGGCCACCAGCACGAAGAGGATGATTGGCAATAATTAAAGGCTTCATCCCATTGTTTGGTGTGAAGGTGTTGTGCTTGCATATGACCCAGAGGTCTCTGTGGGGAGGAAATCATTTCATGTTACACAGAGTGCTGTGAGGAGCAGAATGGTCGGATGGGCATGGAGAGCCAGATGTGTGTGTGTGTCCTAGCGAGCCTCTTCCTCCCTTCAGGGTGTTCTGTTATTCAGGTTAGAGGGATTTCTTCCTACACTTGAGTGCCATTTTATTTTGTGCAGTTTGCTGTTCTTTCCCCTTACCCAAATTATTTTTATGGACTTCAGACTCATCCAACCCACATACTAATGTGTGGTAGCTAGGGAAGGTGCAGTGCTCTGCAGAATTTATTTTATATGCAAGGTTTTTCCATGTGTAGCTACAGCATCTCGATTTTAATTTTTTTATTAAAATTCTGCAACTGATTTACAGAATTGGAACAAATCTGCTTATTTACTCTATGTAAATTATACAGTAGAAAGGCTTATCCTGCTTCAGGATTAAGCTGTAGGATTAAACTTCAAGGGGCTGGTGTAGGACAGGGAAGATCAGATATGCCAGGACCATGTGCACCTAGGGTGGCAAGTCCTACCTGGTGTTTCCTGGAGGGTAGTGGTCTCTTCTTGCCTTTTTACTGACCATTTTTGTCTTGCCTCAGGTTCATGGAGTCGGAACTGGATTTAAATGACATCATTCAGGAGATGCACGTGATCGCGACGATGCCCGGCCTGTATCACCTGCTGGTGGAGCTGAACGCTGTGCAGTCCCTGCTCGGGCTGCTGGGACACGACAACACAGATATCCTTCAGCTCTTAAGGCAGCTCTCATGGGAGAGGCTTTCCACAGACTTTTCTGTAATCTCTCATATCCACTTTCCCAGGCTCCTGTAGGTGTTTTTTTTCTTCTTCCCACCACACTGAATTTAGGCGTTGGGGTTTTTTTTTCCTGGTGAAAGTCTTCTTTGTTCAAGTAATATTGATTTGGAATTTTTTCAGTGTTGTTATTCTCCTTTCTTGTTTTACGACCCTTTCATCTAGTTTTGAGTGGCTGTGTGAATGTGAACAGATGAGCAGCAGAGGAGAAGTGAAGGCCTGGGCTTAGCAGTGATAACCTCAGACTGTGCAAACCTTGTCTGGAGTAGCCCCAGTGAAAATGAAACCCATTTAGCCCTTTCTGATGAGAGCAGAGCTGTCAGGCTGGCAGCTGTTTGTCATGGACTAGCTCACCACATGCTACACCTCAGTTTGTAAATGTAATAGACTCTTCACAGGCTCATACCTTTAGTTTGGTGTGCACAGAGCTCGAGGCTGCAGGTGGCCCCTCTAGTTAAGTACATATCCAGAGACATTTCCATGATCAGTGAGTTCTGGTGTCACTGAACCTGATCCCTGTGTGCACCTGGTTCTTGTACCTCTGAAGATCTGAGGACACCTCAGAGACAGTTTCCTGTCTGTACTGTTGAAGATATTGGTAGTTTTAATCAAAAAAGTGTCATTTTTTGAGTATCCTGGTGCCTCAATCCTTAACTGTCAGCTGATAACTAGAACTATGCCTGGCTCACCACTGTGCAGAGCCAGCCTGCATTGCTGGTAAAATATTCTACAGCAGATTAAGCTGAAAAATTGTAGCATGACTTGGGAGATCACGTGTCTATGTCCTGACAAACATTAGTGACTGGAGGGAGCAGTGAAGACCTGTGGAAAGGGCATTGGATGTCGACTTGGGTCTCCATCAGGCTTTTCTTTTTCCCTTTTTATTGATCCATGGCCTTAGGAAAGTAATTTATTCTTTACTTCTTTATGTGTAAAGCAGAAGATAACACCAGCTTTCCTGAGGTGTTTTGTAATATACTATGTGAAAAGGCCTGTTAGTGCTGAATGTTGTGGTCTGATGCACAGATCTTGTTTTTCTTTTTTAGCATTTTTCCTTACAGCACTATCTGTTGAGAATTCATAATTCACTCTTTCTAAGTGGGTGCAGTGATCAGAAGCTAAAACCAAAACATAAATATTTTATCGCTTGCCAGTTTATATTAGAGAGCACTGCTTATGTGTTTGGATGTTTTGACGTGCATTTGTTGGAACCTTGATGTGGTGAGTGTTGGTCCCTGTAAAGCAGCAAACCCCACAGCTTCCCTTATCCAAGATCTGTAAGGAAATGGCTCTCCAGTAATTGTTAGCAATTGATGTTTTACTGGGGGAAGCTCCTCCCATGCAAAACCAGTTTCATGGCTACTGTAGTTTCATTACTTGTTTTTTACCAGACACCACAGACTTTTTGTGTACTATGCACTACTATACTGAAATACTGAATTTCTCAGTCACGTGGAAAAAATGAACTGTGGGAATATTGACTGGGATAGCAGAGCTGTTTTGCTGTTGAAGTGCACAGGAGTACAGCTTGCTTTGTCCTGTCAGCCATGAAAAGCTGTGTCCTGGGGTCACTGCTGCTGTCAAAAACTTGTCAGGGTTTCCACTGTGAACTTGTTTTTATTTGGTTTGCAACTTTCCTGTCAGTGAGTTTATGGGTAGGAATTTGGCCTGAGAATTGCAATTTTGGGAAAAGTATATTTCTTGTTATAAAATTGCTGAAGTGTTTGGAGATCCATTGGAAGCAGGTCAGAGGCTGTAATTGTGCTTCTGCTGCTTATGTAGAGAGTAGAAGCACTATTAAAGTGAAGCATCTAGATATAAAACCGAATGGATACAGCTCAAGTTTTCTAATGATGTTTTGTTGACACAAGTGGGAAAATATTTTTGAAAGGAGTTCTTCAAGGAGAGAGCTAAACAAATGGCTCTTCAGATGCCATTTAAATGTGGTGTCTTGAGGGACTAATGCAAGGAGACAAAAGCAATGTCCAGGGGGAGCAAATAATCTGCTGAATGATTCATGCAGTTTTGCACAAAACATGTGAATGAAAGATGATCACCAACAAGATTTTATTAATGGAAGACGGGAAAACTTCAAGCGAGGCTTTGCTTTTCTGTCTCCTAAATTTTATAGGGCAGCTGATACTCTCCCTGCAAGCCTCAACAGAAGCTCCCCAGACAGGAATACCCTGCAAGACAAACCCTGCTGCTGAAATTCTTTGCTGTGCATTGGCAGAAGAACCTGGTACTGCTGTCTTTGTAGCACCCAGGAGGCAGCAGAAATCTTCAACTGCTTCTTCCCTGAGCCTTCTCTTCCATGAGTCAATCAAACCCTGGTCCCTCAATCTGTCCCCATCCACTATGTACTGGGCCCCTCTGACCACCTTGGTGGTCCTCCTCTCTCCCAAGTCCAGTGTACCAAGGTCCCTCTTTTATTGTGAAAGCCCAAAACTGAACAAAATATTCTGCAAGTTGCCCCTTGAGTGCCAAGGAGCAGGCAAGAATTCCTTCTGTTGACCTGCTGGTTTGGCTCTTGCTGCTGCAGTGCAGTCTGTGATTAGCCTTCGTCACTGCAGTGTCACATGGCTGAGGTGACACGGTGGTGACTCGCCTGCAGCTTGTCCAGCAGAAGGTCCAGGCTCTCTCCTGCAGAGCTCACCTCTCCACCAGCCCCACTGAACCTCACTGAGAAGAGACGGATGAAAATACTTTTCCTGTTGCTGCTTGTGTGTCTGAGCAAATGCACAAATAGGAGACTTGGGAGCTGGTTTGTCAGCCTGGGCACTTGAGAGAGATCCATCACAGAGTGGTTATTTAGGACATGCAGAAAACCACATCTCCTGTTCTGCCCCTGGGACGTGGGCAGGATTGATCAGCGCGTCTGAGAGAATAAGGAAGTGGGTCTAATGAGCTGGAATACGTCTCGTCGTCCGCGGGAGCTGTGTGCAGGCAGGGGGGCTGTGTGTTGTGCAGCCTGGAGTTAATGAGTGAAAATTGGGCTGGCAGAAGCTCTGCTGTTCCTGCGAGGGCTGTGGTTCGAGGAGCACGCTGCCCTAATTGGGCCGGGCAGAGGGGGGTGATGGCTCCTGCTGCCTGCGGTGCCCTCGTTAGGTGTGTGTGTGTATCAGGTTAGCAGGGCTATCACTGAGAGCAGAATACCCAAATCACATTATTATAACTCATTTCTCTTTGCTTGTGTTCAATCTTGACAATGCAAGATGGTGCCTCGTTATACTAACTCCAGCATGTTTGATTTGAGAGAGGAAAAAAGTAACTACCGCGAAGAAACATTGAAATTGCCTGATACAGTAAGCACAGAATCACATTTGTTTTCATAATTCCTAATTGTTAGGATTCCGTAATTTTGGTGCTTATGGGGAGGGTCTGCTGCAGTAGTCTCTGTGGTTTTGTGTCTGATATCCTGTGCCTTACTGCTGTAGGATTGTAATGCATTGTATTGCCTCACTGCTAATGTATTGCCAGTTGTTTTGGGTCATGTCACGAACACACTGGCCTAAGAGCCATCTGCTTTTGATATTAAATGTGTCTGCCTCCCTGTTGGTTATCCTTAACACCCAACACATGTTTCCATAGCTGTGGTGGACTTGCTGCAAGAACTGACTGATATAGATACTCTCCATGAGAGTGAAGAAGGAGCTGAAGTCCTCATAGATGCTCTCGTAAGTAGGAAACTTCAGATCGTTTCAGTGCCTCAAAGTCTGCCTCTCACAGCCCAGCAGTGAGCACTGACCCACCCTGCATTCTGCAGCTGTGGGTGTCTGTGCTACCAACATCATGATGGAGGTACCCAGGATAATATTTGTGATAATATTTGTGACTTGGGCAGTGTCCTGTTGAAAATAGGAGCTTTGTTTGCATTTTCCTTCCTTCTTGCGGAAAAGGGTGACCTGTGTTCACCCATGGAAAACTGAAGTTTGTGGCAGGGACTGTTACCTAAAGGACAGTGATGCCACTATGATCCTTTGGTCTAACCCCTTGCACAGGAGACTGATTGTTTTCTACCCAATAACTCTTGATTCAAACCCAAAACTCTGTGCTTGAAGTGGAACATCTGTTGTTACAGCGTGGATGGGATTTTTCTTAGCAAGAAGTAAAAACTTAAAACTTTTCATGTAGCAGAGCTAATGCACTTTAAGGGTGGAGGAGATTTTAGACATAAGCATACTTTTTGATGTGGAGATTGAACCACCCCAGAAAATTACCTATGTGCAGTAGGAGATGCATTGGTTGATACTGAGTCCTCCCTGCACTGTTAACTTGCCGAGTGCCTCTTGGCCTCTACAGGGGTGGATTTCTCCTCTTTCTGGTGTTTGTGCTGGATGTCTCCTGCTCCCCAGCTGTGGGAGGTGGACAAAGAACCAGGCAGAAGCCCTCCAGACAAGCGATGCCCAGCCAAACCTGAGATTTACAGTTCTGTCTTACCTTGGGGCAGCTTCTGCTGACGAATTGCTGCGTTTGTGGGTCGCTGTGGCTGTATCTGGTTCTGTAACTATTGTGTTGAAATTGGAAGACAGGGAATTACAGGTTTTCTTTTGTTTACTTTGTTTGGCTACTCTCTTTTCTCCTACAATCCTTCTTGCCCAGTCACTATAATGTTACCTTCCAAGGTTAATGACAGTGCCCGGAGCCTGGTTCCTCCAGCTGGCCTCTGGGCTGTTGTTAATTACTCTGCCTTGGTGGGGAGATTGCTGGGTGAATGAAATGGGAGAGAGGAACTGCTAGAGAAGACATTTTCAATAAAATGTGCAGAGAGGTAGTAAATCAAGTGAAGTTCTTTCTCTGTTTTCCTTGTCACCAGCCTACTGATAATAGCCAAGTTTTAGAGTTTTCACTGTCCTCTTTGAAAGAAACAGGTCAGGACTATCTTGGGAGAAATGTTTAGATATCTGCTTTTTAGATTAATTTTTTTTTTTCAAAGCAAGTGGGTGTTGCAGGGTATCAGTGAAGATTGTTGCACTGTATTCCACAGCAGCCCATACTTGTTTTTTGCCCCATGTTCACAGGGCCCAAAGCTGGTTAACAGTGTTTGCATTGGAAATGCAAGCCCATATCCACAACAGAAAGTTCATGATTCAAGCTGGACTCTGTCCAATTGAAGCTTTAAAGGTGTATTTGTGGCTCTGTGATCTGGGGACTCCTCGTTGCCCTGGGGCTGTCTGGCTTTCCTTAGCTTGCTGAAGTCCACTTGGTGCAGTCATCTCGAGGGGATTTGAATGCAGGACTTCAACTGGTGATTGTTCAGCTTTTGGTTTGGATCTGAGGGTGTGAGCATTGTCCTGTCAGTTTTTTGTACCTGTTAGGGTGGAAGGTACAAGAGCAATGTAGGCAGACAGCAGTGACCAGCTGAGAGTGGAGCTGCTCCCAGAGCTGACAGTTCTCCTGTCAGCAGTGGTTTATGCACCTCGTGCTTGAGAATTCTGAGGGATTATAAATCAATCGGGCTGGTTCAGGAGATAAGACTGTGACAAGGTGCAAGTTTATGTCCTGATGTTTTTCTGTTAAATCTGAAACACAGAAGGTGTTTAATTAATTAGGACAAACATAGTGACAGATTTACTTGATGATTCCCTTGCTTCCTCTGAGATTTTCCAGCAGGGTTGTTCAAGTCTTCTGATCATGTCTGGCAGGGTGTTTCAGTAGGGCTTTCTGATTTTTATTATTTATTAACCCCTCCCACTGTTCTGGCTCCTTCATCTTCCTTTTTTCATCCTCGTTTCTTATCTTTTTGTGTTTCCTGTGACCCTGGGGATTTAGGTGGAGGGCCAGGTCGTGGCCTTGTTGGTCCAGAATTTAGAGCGCCTGGATGAAAGTGTGAAAGAGGAAGCTGATGGTGTCCACAACACCCTCGGTAAGTGGCTGCTGCACAGCCCCTTACTTCTTTCTGTAATAAAAGGGGTAGGTTATCCCTCTCGTTCCTTTCTCCCCTCCTCCTTTCCCCTTGGACTGCCAGTGTTGCAGTACAGGACCTGGTGCAACTTTTGTTCAAGCCCAGCTTGGACTCACTGGTCCCTGGAGCCAGAGTTTGTCCCTTGGCTGCATGAAAGGTGCCTCTTCCCAACCTGGTTTTGTTGGGAAGTGCAGATACACGGATGAAACAGCACTGCACCAGGAATCACAGAACTGTTTAGGTTGGAAAAGCCTTCTAGGATCACAGAGTCCAACTGTTACCCCAGCACTGCCAAGGCCACCACTAAACCATGTCCCCAAGTGCCACATCACACAGCTTTTAAATCCCTCCAGGAAGGCATTCTGCTGCCCCTGTGTTTACTATGTACATATCTGTGAGCTATATTTTGTTTCTGTCTTAGCAATATATTTAACTTTCAGGTAGTAAAACATTTGCATTTCATGGAAGGACATCATTGCCTCTCTGCTCCCTGATCTTTGCACAGCAAAGAACCTTTGTTTGCAGGGTGTTGTTGGCAGTCAGACCATCATCCACTCCTTGCACTCATTCAGGATTCTAATCTCCCTGGACTGGAAGAATGAGAGGGACTAGAAACATGAGGTTTGGAATTTTTGGTGGGGAAAAATGTCTTTTTTCTGTGTTATTCTTCTCAGGAATTGTGGAGAACATGGCAGAGTTCCGACCAGAGATGTGCACGGAGGCTGCACAGCAGGGCCTCATGCAGTGGCTGCTCAAGAGGCTGAAGGTGAGCTGGTTTCCCACCTTCCTTCTGCAGACCAGTTAGCACAAACTGAAATCATCACTTGAAATAAGCTAGTTTTGCTTGCATGTGTGTTGTAAAAAAACAAGGTAAGGACAAAAAGTTATATTTCAGGGTTTGTGTCCTCAGCAGTTTTAGTTTAAACAGACACACTTCTGTCTTGTCTTTATAAACATCTTGCAGTGGAAGTTGTTTCTCTTCTGTTTTCATATGATTCCTGTATGGTGGATTTCCAGTCCATGGCTGAGACCTGTAGAAATATAAAAGCTGACCAGTGAGCAGGGACACTAATATTAACCATTTAATAGCCTTTGCTTCCCGTGTTTCTCACCCTTATGTGAGTTTTAAGTGCTGCCTTGTGTTTAACTGCTGCTGGGGGCAGCTTCTGCTTTGAACTCATCTAATTGCCTTTTGAATTAAAACCTACTTTTCATACTCTGCATCCTGTGGCAATGAGTTACACAGTTTAACTCTGTCTTGTGTGAAAAGATGCCTAAACAATCCCTGGAAAATGCTGTAGGAAAGGAATGGATAGTTCAGCTCTCGCACAGAGCTAGTGAGGGAAATTTAACAAACAGATTGTGGCTGTTCCCTAACTCTGTCAGTAAGGCATTAGCACTTCCATGCTTAAATGTCTGCATGGCTAGAAAGCCTCTGAATCCCAGAAATGCTCCATCAGCTGTGTAAGTGCAGGTACCCTTCTGTGCACCTCACATCCTTGTTAGCAGAAGTAACCTGTAATTTTGCACTACAGGTAGTAATGTAATGATGTTCTTTTCCTTTAAAAAAAAAAAAAGTGTAGTTAATTTTAGTCCAGGCAGATGGGTACTGCTACCTGCCTTGGAATTACCCTGGCAGACTGAGAAACTTGGGCAAGCAAAATAATCCCAACTAGGATTCCCCTGCTTGGTACCACAGAACATGAACACTCGAGCATTCCAAGCTTGTGCAGGGCGTGTCTGTCCTTTGCCCTGGCTGTGTTATCCCTGGGTTTGGGATGTGGGATCAGGCAGGGCTTTCTCTTGCCTGCATGCTGTTGTGGGGAGCTAATGAACCCCTCTCCAGGCACTTAGCTCTTGGCAGTGCTTGGTCTCAGATCTCTTGCCCTGACAGATGTGATTGGGATTAACCCAGGATCTTGGCAGCTGGGCAGAGCATTGTGGAATGTCTGTGGGATGATTTTTAAGATCGGGGTTCTGTCTGGATGGCAGTGAGGACATCTGGCACACAGCACAGAGCATGAATTGCTGTTTTCTGACAACATTTCAGGTCACATAATTGTATTGTGACAGTCAGAGGTGCCTCGGAAAGCTCAAGTGGAGAGCTCATAACTCGCTTCTCCAAACACAAGTGGGGTTTGGTGATGTTGGATGCAGACTTGGGAGATCAGTGTTGTTTCCCAGCACTTGTAGGGCAGCAGTTGGTCACCCCATGACAGAAGCTGGCAGAACTCTATAGCACTGAGCACCTTCCCCTCTCCTCCACGGGCTGCTTGGAGGTGCTGGTTGCTGTAAATACTGTCCTCTGCAGAGCAGTTTGGAGTAATTTAGAATGAAAAGCTTTATTAAAAGTCAGTACCTTGTGGCATTTGGGGTCTTCCTGCTTTCCATGTTTCTGTGTCTTGTGCACTGTACCCTGTTCTGTGGCAACAGGGTGGAATGATTGTCCCTGCAGTCCTGCACAGGCAGGACTGTCCATCGTGCTGCGGGGAGTTGTGTGTTTGGGGAAAAAAATGGGTGACAAATTATATGTTTTAAGCCTAGTATTTCTGCTTTTTCCCCTCCTGAACAGTGGAATAGAAATAGCTGTTAACTGATGATTTTTTAACTCGTTTTATTTTATGAATCCCCTCAGTAAACAAGTTTGGGTTATTATCCCATCGGTTAATGTTCAGTCTGTTTCTGTAGATGAAGCAGCTTTGGCAGCATGCAGAAACATGGGATACAGTTCAGAATCCACTTCAAGGATTTTTTTTTTTTTGTTCAAATTGAGCATTTTGATTTCATTATGATTTTTTTTTTTTTAGCATATTTGAGTATGGAGGGAATGTCTGAAATGGAAGTTATGTGACTGTGCAGGCGAAACCCATCTCATGTTCTGACTGTGACACTGATCCTTGAACAAAACCCTGGCAGTTTCTGTTTAGTGTTACTGTGATGTATGTTCTGAAATTCCGGTTTTGCTGACAGGTGCAGACTTTCAGAACAGGGATGAGCCTCATGCACCCATGTAACATTGTGGAAAATATATCACAGGAAAGATATTACGTGTTGCAAACAACTGCAGACTGTTCTCAGTGGTTTCGAGCCAAGTTGGCCAAACCTACTGCTGTAGGGAAGCAGGAAGGGTCACAGTGGAGTTTCTACACGTGTACACGAGCTCACACCTGCCCCCCATCACCCTTGAATCAGAGAGAATTATTACTCTTTTGTCACTGAGGCAAAATGCAGAGTTACTGCTGTTGTGTTTTGCTTTAAGTGTTGCTCATATGTTCGGTGGTTTGATTAATGTGTTCTTCAAATCAGTGAGGCATGGAGAGCTGTGCCCTGATGGGTCTCTTGTTCCTTCCTCCACAGGCTAAGATGCCTTTTGACGCCAACAAGCTGTACTGCAGTGAGGTGCTGGCAATCCTGCTCCAGAATAATGATGGTGAGCCATGCCTGCGGTGTTGCTGTCTGTGAGGGCAGGATCCAGGCTTCTCCCAGATCACAGCAGCCCTTTTCTGCCTCCAGCTCTCCTCTGCTGGCTCTTTCTCCCCTATGTGCTCCCTCGCCTCCACCCTCTCTTTTTCTGCAGCTTTTGTGCTCTGTCAAGCCGTATTGATTTTGTTTGCTGATGTATCAGTGTTAGATGGCTGTAAAATCTGACAGTTAGCTTCATTTTTCTCTCTCTTTTCCCCCTCCCCCCCCACCTTTGTCTAGACAACAGAGAATTGCTTGGGGAGCTGGATGGGATCGATGTGCTGCTTCAGCAGTTATCTGTGAGTAATTCCCACACACCCTCTCTGCCACAGGGAGACTGGTGGGCTGGGTGGGAGGGATGGAAGGGATCCAGGGTGCAGTGCTGTCCTGGCAGTGCTTCATATGTAGTGTGGCACAGTCCCTGAATACCTTCTGTGCAGTGTATCATCCACGGTCAGTGCGGTTAGTCCCTGTTTGAAAGATGTTAACATTGAGGTACACAGAAGTTAAATTTTTGTGTTATGGTTTCATGGCAAGTTGGAGATAGGCAGGGTTGGAATTTGGCCTTCTCCAGCATTCCTCACTCCAAGCACGGGGCTGCACTGTGCCCATGTTTGAGTGAGCTGAAGATATCTGTTCATAGCTCACCTGTATTTCTTCAGGTAGTGCTGCCTGCAGCACCCTCAGGTGTGAGTTCTGCCCAGGAGTTCTCTGGTATTGAACTTATCCCCATACTTGCCTGTGAATTTGCCCTTCCCCTTGCAGGCCCCGTATAGAGTCCTTTAAATCCTCCACCAGGCTACTGCAGGTTTGTGGGTGCACAGTCAGGGCAGCAAAAGGCAGCAGTTACAGAGGGGATACAACCATGACCTGTGTGATTGCTGGCTGACACCTGCCAACCTTGTGGTGCAAACTGTGTGTGTTCTGCAACAGCACAGCCCAATGTTTTGGGGTAACTTTGCTTTCTTTGTCATGCAGGTGTTTAAACGACACAACCCGAGTACAGCAGAGGAACAGGAAATGATGGAGAACCTGTTTGACTCCCTGTGCTCCTGCCTAATGCTCAGCTCCAACCGTGATCGCTTCCTGAAGGGTGAAGGTCTGCAGCTGATGAACCTGATGCTCAGGTACCCCAATAATGTTGTGATTTTCTTCCTGCTTTTGATGTACCAACACATGTTCTAGTTAGATATTTGTGGTTTTCTGTTTGTAAAATTTCTGTGTTAGAATATTTGTCTGTTTTCTCTTTTTTTTTTTTTTTCCCAGCAAGTAAACTAGACCTTCTCAGACATGGAATCTCCACTTTTTGTCTTTAGCTTTGTTTCCTAAGAACTGGGGGTGCCACAGTGGCTGCTGGAAAGTAGCAGTGCAGATCTTTCATCTGGATGTCTACCACAGAGAATGCTGTAGGTCAGGCCACTAATCCTCTAAGGATTTAAAAGACCCCTAAGAGGGCAGGAGAGAACCTTGGGATGTCTCTAGGGAAAACATTTTTCCTTTTGTTCCCCAGTTCAGGCTCCACTGTGTTGTATAGGCTCTGAGCTGCTGAATTTTTGCAGATGCTGACACAGGAATTGCTATAGTGAGTGGGGAATAAGTTTGCATTTCTTGTGCCGTGGTTTGTCACACCCTGAACCTCTGGGGCTTCTCTACTCCCTCTTCACTTTTACTTACTGGCCTGGCACCGACTTGTGTCTGCTGGGCTGTCTGGCTCCCCAGACCTGCAGGAGGGCACAGTGGGCTCTGTCTGGCTGTGCCTGGAGTGCCAGGCTGCGTGCTGGCGGGTTGGCAAACACCAGCCAGGAATGCTGAGTTCCCGCAGCGCAGGGCTGGGGAATATGCGGCAGCAGGGAGCTGAATAAATAACCCAACATGGATTATTCAAATAGGAACACTGGGTTTTCTTGAAGCTAATTAAGGAAAAGCTCCAAAACTAAGAATGGGAGGGAGGTCTCCCTCTGCCTGGAGTCCTAAGCTGCTAAGCCAGCCTTGCAGAACTAATTACTTGGAGTTCTTACGCCATGTGGGTGGGACTCAGTGTTTGGATTTTTAATAGCTTTTTCCCCATTTTTGGACTCTACTGTTTACCACTCTCGGTACTGAGATCCCAGCTGGGAAATTATGACAACAGGAAAATTTCTCCCTGGCTGCATTTTGCCCCCTGCAGTAGTTGCAAATGGCTTGAGAGGGACAGAGCATGACTGATCTGCAGCAGCAGCTCTGTCTGATGGACAGAGTTTCCAGGACCTCAAGCTGTGGATGCTTAGGACCCAAACCCACTCTACAATTTGCGTGGGGTTGGTAAAGTGACAGTGGGGAAAAAAATAACATTTCATAGAACGTATTCTAGAAGCTTCTGTCATTACTGTCTACAGGCATGGGCTATGCTGACAACTGATTATTTTACCTTTTTTGAACTCTTCTAATATAATTCTAATGCTTAGAAGCTTTCACAAGTGCTCAGTTTTTCTTGGACAGGGTGGCTTAGGTGACCACAGTCTGATGTTGTAAACAGGGAGTGAACCTGGATAGTTGTGATCTGGAGCTGCACTGGGTGTATCGAACATCTGTATCTTCTTGATACCTTCATGATAAACAGCAGAGAACAGGTGTGCTGTTCAGTTGTGATTGACCACCTCGCCCACAAGCAAGGCAGAGTATTTTTCTCTCCTGTCAGTGTCCTCTGAAGGCCAGGGGCAGAGATCTGTTATGTTTTGGTTTTACTTCGGGGGTGGTTAATCATTGTACCACACTCTGTGCAGATGAAAGGACAAATAGGCAAAGTTGAAAGTGTATTGACATGATGTGAGATAGATAAGCTGTGTGAGAATAAAGATATCAGGCTTGCATCTCCATTACTGTCTTAGGGAACACAGCCTTCTGTGTCTGGTGCTGCCCAGTCTGTCCAGCCAAGTCGTTCTGTTATTGATGGTCAGGCACGCAGACCTGCAGAGAGGTGCTTTTGGATGAGTGTTTAGTGTGCTCCTGATATTCCTAGAGATAGTCATGAGAACAGGATGATTTCTGCTGTGCTGAGCCTTAAAATGCGTGGCCAACAGCGAAAGGTGATGTTTGTCATGTGAACTTCTCCTAGTTTATGGGAGAAAGTGGTGGTGCCTGAAAATGAGCCTGGTGGGGCTGATGTGCCTTATGTGCATGTTCATGGCCAGCTGGGTCCTGGACTCGTGCTGTGGTCTGGGAATTGCAGTTGGCCCTGAGGAACGGGGCTTCACTGAGCAGGTAAATGGAAGGTGAGCAGAAGGTTTGGGAGAAGAGCAGGTTGAGAGGGATGGAGCCAGCAGCAGCAGAACTGCAGTAGGGAGTTTAGAAGTAGGATGAGAGCACAGGTAGATATAATTATTTGATTTACATGTTGGCACCAAGGGAGGCTCATCTATTTTATGTAGCATCTTTATCAAAAATAAGATGGTTTCCCAAGGTGGTAACCGCCAGTGGAAAGTTTAGAAATGTCCCATAGAGTTAAATTAAATTTTCTTTTTAGATCAGGAAGCACTTTTTAGTGCTCAGTCCCTCAGCCTTGCCTTGGTAACCCAACTGCAGTGTACCTTCCAAAGCCAAAAGAGAGGAAAACATGCTTGTCCTGTCAGCTCCTGGTGCATGCTGACAGGCAACTCATTGCTTTGGCTGTAGAACTGTGCCGGGTTTGAGGAGACGCGGCCGCGCCGCTCCCGGGGGACGTGTCAGGGAGATTCTCCAGGAAAATGATGTGTGGCTTTCCCAGCTATTAACTGAGGAGCGTGTGTTTGCACAGGGACAAAGGCAACCCAGGGAGCTCACGGGGACTTGTGTCACTTGGGCAGCACGATGTGTCCTGCAGCTATTCCAAGGCTTTTCTTGACCCTCAATAAAACTCTCGCTCCTGTTCAGAAAAACAAGGTGAAAACAGTCAAGTCCATACAGCTCCCTGAAGCTTGACTGTAGCTATTTCAGGGTATATTTTTTATGATTATTAAAATCGTTTTATGTTTTCTTGTCCTGCTGTTCCTAATGACCCCATGGAAACTTAGGCTGTCTCTTTACTAAATCTTCTGATTAATTAAACGGAACCATTTTATGCAGCACTTTCCCAGGAAATCAAGTATTCTGGTTTAGCTGCTGTTTTGGAAAGTGAGAGGCTGTGTTCTGCTAATGTGGAAAGTCCAAATAATGTCAACACCTCTTCTTTTTGAAATAATAGATGTACCAAAGGAGTTCTCTTGGATGTAAAGGTGTTAAAAGGAGGAAAACAATGGTTACTGAATAAAGGTGTAATTGAGAGTTCCCATGAAGACTGAGATCCCTCCCCATTTGGTGATCCTCACATATGCTTGTCTGTAAATTAGTGTTCAGCCAAAAGTTCCCTCGATAAGCACAGATGAGACTAAGATAAACTGCTTGCCCTCCAGCAGAATAAATATTTCAAATAAAATCAACTCCAGACAGTCCAGTCAAGCAGCTATTGATCTCTAAAAGCCTGAACTTAAACCCAATGAATATTCCAGAGCTCAGCCCTGCACAGCCTTCCTAAATGCTGATCAATATGCAATTATTTCCCCTGAAAACATTTCTGGTGTCATCTGGCCTAAGGAGTACTTTATTTTTAGCTCTCAGTGGCAGGCAGATGGGGGTATTGAACCACCCTCCTGCACAGCCCTTCGTTTCTGGGGGGGACTCAGACCCCAGCTCCTCGTGGTGCCCTCTGGCACCACATTGTGCCCCTGTGGCTGCACTGGGCAGCACCACTTTCTTTTAGGCTGGGGTGTTCATATATGGGGTTTTTTTGGTTCCATGTTGTTAGGGGTTCATTAAGTTCAGTCTCTGCAGGGAAGTTGTTTTCCACAGCACTCTGGGGGCTTTGAGGAACCCCTGCTGGTGGGCACGGGGTCCGTGTGGCTCAGTCTGCAGAGGATTGGCTTGTGCTTGGAGTGGAAAGTGGTGGGGCTTGGTACTGTCCTGTCCTGGAGGGAATATCCTCTGGGCTGGCCTTTGGGGACACTGGCAGCTCTTGTTCTCCAGCTCATGTTAACTCCTGCTGACGTTCCCTGGCGTGGTGGTTTTATGGGCTGTGTTAGCGACTGGTTTTTCAATTCCCATTTTACAAGATATTTTAAATTTTCCCCTGGGTGAATTATAAATCCCTGTATTTTGGTTTGAGAGGTACAGGGCAGCTGGAGATAATTTTCAGACCATCTCTGTGTTATTGGTGTGAATTACCACCATCAGCATTCTGAACAGGCATTAAAACAGAACAGCCCAGAGTCTGTCTGTGTCCTTCCACACGTGATTTCTGATTTTTCATTATAGTCAACCCAGCTGTGCTTACCAAACTTACTCCTTTATTAAATCAAACTATTGCTAGATCTAAATCCTCATTTTTTTTGGTGTGACAGTATTTGCCTTGTGTACCCAACCCAGCCTTCCCTGCTGTTTCGTGCCAGTGTTTCTAAGAGATTGCAGAAATAGCTTCTTTGGTAGCCAAGAAATAAGAAAATAAAATTGTAATAGTAAAATACATAAAACAGAATAAAAATAAAATATAAATAAAATACATTAAAAAGGAAATAACCAAGACAATATTCTCAACCACAGTTTTGAAAAGAGTATTTGTCGATATAATGTTTTGGATTCTAGAAGAAAAATCTTCCTTAGAGCTGGTGCTCAGACTCTTCATCCTTGCCTTGTTGTGTTTCTTTCCCTTGTCTCTTTAAAGTAGCATGGCCCTGTACAGCTTAACTTGCCCCTTTCTTTTCTCAGGGAGAAGAAGATTTCCCGCAGCAGTGCCCTGAAGGTGCTGGACCACGCCATGATTGGACCAGAGGGCACAGACAACTGTCACAAGTTTGTGGACATCCTTGGGCTGAGGACCATCTTTCCTCTCTTCATGAAATCACCCAAAAAGATAAAGAAAGTTGGAACAACTGAAAAGGAACATGAAGGTAAGTGTGTTTCCAGATCCTTCTTATTGCCATGGAGGGGGTGAATGAATGACCGGTGTCTGAAAAGTACCTGCAGTGAGGAGGGAGAGGTGCAGCACCTCCTGCAACCTTTGGGTCTGGGTGTTCATCCTGCTGCTCCCTGTCACAGCTGGCTGTTGAGGGCACACTTGTACTACTTGCTTTGGTATCAGCAACTCCTGGCAATTCCATTTCGTGTGCTGTTAATAAGTTATTTTACTCCTGTAGGGTCTGTTGTTTGAAGCTCTCACTCTGATGCAAAACTCTTTTGAAAAGAGTAATGAGGCAACTACAAATGTCACCTCAAAAGCAGTGTTTTCATGGCTCTGAGCACTCAAGTGTGACTGGATGAACATCAGGCATTGCAGAAATAAACTGCATTGCTTTTGAAGTTGCTTTTTTTTTTTCCTTTTTATATTTTTTTTCCTCTCTCCCCTGGAAAACTCTGTTTTAACAGAGATCTGCTATGGAGTATTACTGCAGTTACTGTGGGACCTCATGCTGAGCTGAGTATGGGGTCAGTCCCTCCTGCTCCTGCTAACATTGCCTTTCCCATTTTGTTGGTCACTGACTATGTCTTGGAAGAAACTTTAAATACTGCCAGTGATGCTTGAAGTTTTATACCAGTTCATTGCTCAGCTCAGTTCCATAGAGGGTGAATATTGTCAAAGGCTGAAGAGGTGTGAGTGGGTCTCAAGCTTGCCTAGTATCCATCCTGAACTCCTTCAGCAAACCAAGGGAAAAATGGAAGGAAATAGCAACAAAATTGAAGCTCTAAACCCAAATCCCTTGCTTTGGTGCTGTCCTCGTGACCAGGTGGGCCTCAGGTGTTCTCCCAGGCTCAGGAGGGAGATCCTGTCCCCACAGAGCTCTCTCTGCACTGGCTGAGGCACCAGCCAGGACTGAGCAGCTCCTTTCCCTGTCAGAGCTGCTGAGCTGGAGGCAGCTCCCTGGGCATCTGCTTGTCCTCCCTCCTGAGGACAGGGAATGGGCAGTGCCATGGGCTGTGCACATGTGTGGCAGTGGCTGCTTTCCCAGCACAGGTGTAGAGCAGGGGCTCACCTGTCTCCCAGCACCAGCCCCAGAGCAACTCACACCTCTGCTGCCAGTTCTGGACAGTTTATCTGCCCTGTATTGCTTGTCTTGGGTAGATAATGATGATGAGGAAATGGTGTCGTGTGGTCTGGGGTTTATGTAATGGAATTGCAGAGATAGGTTTGGTTTCTCTAGGTTATGTAATAAAATTGCAGGTTTATGTAATAAAATACGCAGTTGCACTTAGATGGATTTAGGGGATGTTTTGAAATTTTCATTTGCAGTATGGAAGTGAGGTTGTTTAATTCTTCTTACTGAGAGAACGCTCCAGCTAGTATAGGAGGTTCTGAGATCTGGGTGTGTGGCTTGTGGCATTGACTTAATTTTTCAATTTGGGAAAGTGAGCTAATCTCTGTCTCATCTGCTTTTTCTGGAGACTGCAGATGATACCTGTGTGCAGTCCTGGCTACTGTGAGGATTAGTCTGGAAAGCCCTGACAGGGTCCATTCCTCGCTGTTTCTGTGGTAGGGTGAAAAACCAGTCTGCCCTCAGGAAAATGGAGTGATCCATGCAAACAGGCTTTGTATCACACCTCCGTCTCATTAACATGCAGAAGAAATGGAGAATATTAAGATGAGTCCAGAAATCAGTTCTATTAAAATAAACTCTCCCTAAAAGGCTGTGGTAGTAAGTCCAATTTTCTTTGTTTTGCATCGCTGGGCAGGTGAGTTACTGAATTTCTAACAGCAGGAGTTAATAGAGATGTTTAACAGCATTCCCTGGAGCCCGTCATGCCGTTGTCCTGACATGGGTGTCAGCAGCACAGTGTGTGCTTTGACTTTACTGAGTGTTTGCCCCAACCCTGCAGTAATTGCTCCTGGGCAGGAGCACAGCACAGTCTTCTGGGTACCTCTGGTTTCAAGGGAAATGGTGCAGGTCTGGCGTGGTGGAGCCAGTGCCCTCTGTGCTGTGCTGGTCCTAGGAACACGCTGCTTTTTGCTTCTCTCTTTGTTTATTGATCAGAAAGAACGCTGGTGTTCAGTCTGCTCTTGTCATCTTTTCTCATAAAAACTTTATCCTGTGTACAATCTGTTTTTAAAAAAATTAATTAGAACAATCTTCTGTTAGGAGACCACTCACGTGTATGCCAAATGGAGGAAGATATTCCTCTAAAGGATTCACTGGAATGGCTTTGCAGCAGGGGCATCAGTTTTTGTTAAAAGCAGCTCTGAGGAGCTGTGCTGTCCTTGCCCTTGCTGTGTTGCTGCTGGGACGGTGTCAGGATGGACACCCTGGGCTGTGCTGCAAAACACAGAATTCTCAGTGGACTCTGTGCCCTGGGGCCTAATTACAGCTGCTTAAAGGGGAGTCCTGCTAAAATGCTCCAGCACTGGTGAGGTACCAAACAGCTCTGCCAAAGGGTTTGTCCATCGAGTCCCTGCCTGTCCCACCACCCCTTTGTCCACAGGGGGCAAAGTGCTGCCAGGCTGGGGGTATTGGCACCCACTGTGGCTCCAAGTGCTTCACCTCCCACAGGGCATCCAATGCTCCATCTCTAGAGCACCAAATCCTCTGTGTGTATCTGATGGTTGTAGGAAAATATCCCCTTGTCTTTATTTTATAGCAGTGTTGCTATTTACATAAGAGATAGTCTATAAAACCATGTTTGTTTTATTGTCTCTAAGGCAGTGTTCTGAATGTGACAAAATAATAAATACCCTGGTGAAAAAAAAAATCTCAATGTGACTTGCTGAGCTTTTATTTATTACAGAAATTTATAATCCAAATTAAATTTGATAAAAGTAACTTCTCTGTAATGTATTTCTCCCTTTTTAAACACTAGCATAAAGGTGTCAGTGCTGGTTAGCTACATTTTAAACACTGTCAGTGTTTAAAAATTATTTTACTCTAGGGAGCCTGTGAACAATTTAAATCCAAGCTGCACGTATTTATGCTTTATGTACACTATGTAATTAGGAAAAAAGAAAGGGAAAATTTCTTAACCATCTTTATGGATGATCTGAGCCTGAAGATTGGGCCTGTGGTGTCTGAGTACACATTATCTACACTTGAATTTTGCCTGCGTTTGTACAGATCATTATATTAGGATATTAGGTTTGGGAGAAAAAACTCGTTCGAAGCAATTTCCCTTTTTCTGAGGCAGTGAAGCAACTCAAAACAGAAATATTTTGCAGTTGAGGACGGAAATGGCTTAGAGTTTTTCTGTGTCTGTGGGGTCACAGTACTCGTGTGAGTGCCCATTTGGGTTGTCCAGCCACAAGGAGAACCAGCCAGGTGGTGTGGGAGGTGCTGTGTCCTGGATTTGTTTTGTGAGGTGGTTGAACAGCATTAGCTGTTCCCCAAACCCTCCTGTTGCAGAGCTGGGGGTCAGTGTGTCATCCCTGTCCGTGAGGGTGCAGCAGCTCTTGGCACGCGGTCGAGTCACAGTGTTGGATGCTGACTTGAAATTCTTGAACAGTCTCAGTGAGCTAAAAATGGAGAAAACACAAATTCCTCCTGAATTAGTGAGTCTGTAGTGAAGCAATCATAGCTGGCTCGACAGGCTGTATATCCTCCTGCTCTTTCTCAGGATGGTTATTTGCAGCCGAGTTTTGCTCACTTGGAGAGTCTAATGAACTATAAAAGGATGTTTGTCCAATTCATCTTCATTTAAATGCTTTCTCTTGTCTTAGATGTCAGTTTTACTTAGGAATGCTTAATTTGATAACCTGAGAATTAGTTCAGCCAATTTCCAAAGGAGAATTCCTATTGCTGGGGTGTTTTGCTGTTCACCCTCTATCAATAACAAAGCCTCTTTTGGAGATCCTCAGCCATACCCTTCCTTTAAAAACAACAACAAACCCCACTTCTTAGTAAATATGCTCTTACTCCTTTGTGACATACACAAAAGGCAGTAGAGCCCTTGGAATGAATCTCTGCTGCAAAACCAGGTTCTCTGGGCATGGGGAAGTGAAAAGGCAGCAGCAGAAACATGGCCCGGTGAAAGAGGTATCGGTATTAACTGAGCACCCTGTGCCAGCCAGCAGAAAGTGTTTTTCATTTGGTGGTCTTCAGGAGTGAGCACCCAGGGAAGGGATTAGTCTGTTTAAACAGAACTTTATTATGCCAATTTGTTATTTCACCATCACCCTCCGACAGGAACCTGTGATTTGAGTGAGCCATGATGCCGAGAACAGAGTTAAATTTATCTCAATTAAAGTGAGCGTGCTCTGTTGCAAGAACATCACAAAAATAAACTTTCTCAGTGAATAGAAGGAATTTTGTTTTAAGTTCAGCGTGATGGCTGGATCCAGCTCACCAGGGCCGTTCTGTGTGGAGCTTTTCCAACCCTTCCAGGCCCCACTTCACCCATCAGTAAAATTGGTGTTTCTTGCTACTGTCAGTGTTTTAAGGTACGATTTTTCTTGGCAAAATATGGTGATACTTGAGTGGGTTACTCTTTTAAAATGCAGATTATTAGTTCATGTGAAAACAGATAAGGTTATCAGATGCTACACTGTTGGAATGGCACATCCCTGATTCCACCTGTAATCCTGCCATGAACCAATCCAGGGGCTTCATCCAGGTTTCCCAGCAAACAGCCATGAAGCCAGAGTTGTGTGCATAGGAGGGATAGAGGTATCTCAAATAGCTGGCTTGCTTATTTCCTAGTATTTTTTCTAGTGTTTTCCTGCTCCTAATGAGAAACTACAATATATCTTAAGAGTTCTTTACAAGACAGAAGGTTCTTAGATGTGCTGGGTTCACCAGATCATCCTGCTCAGCCTCCAAAGGGCTGCTGTCCCTGGCACCCAGAGCTGCCTGCCATCCCCTTCCTGCAGAATGACTCTTGCCTCCTCTTCATCACTGCTGAGCCTTCCTCCCCTGCTAGGCAGATGTCCATTATAATGAGATGTAAAAAAAAAAAAAGGGGGGGGGATAATAAAGGCAGAGAAGTGTAATGTTACAGCTTGATTTGACAGGACCTCCTGCTGCTGCAGCTGCCAGTGCCAGCCATGGAATAGATTAATCTGTATTCCAACACGCCAAGCTGAAGTCAAGATCGATCTAATTAGGGTGTTTTAAACACTGCTTGCATGCTGAAGTCTCTGTGCCTGTCTGCAGAGGGAAGGGCTCCCAAGAACTTTAGGGTGATCCTGGGCTAAGCAGGACCCTCGTGCATCTGGGGAGCACGTGTGATGTGACCTCCCAGAGCCAGGGATGTGGCTGGCATGGTGCCCTGCGGTGTTGGGATCGTGGGGAGTGGCAGGGCCTGCAGGTGAGCCAGCCATGGGGCAGCAGCAGTGCAATCTGTCTTCCCATATCCATGAATTTATGGGATTGGGGGATTTTTGTGTGAAAAATGTTGTTCCTGATGCATAGTAGGTACCAGCTGGTATCTGTTATTTCTGTGAAGGCACCTTTGGGGTGCTGAGCACGGCTCAGTTTGGTGTTTGCTTCTCAGAGGAATCAGGTTTAGTCATCCTTTGAAATGGGGCTCAGCAGGAATTTCTGCCTCTGGCCTTGTCTGTGCCCTCCCTGAAAGTGATGCATTTTGTGCAGGTGTTGTGGACTTTGGCTGAGTGCTACATGCTATGGAGAAGTTCCCAGAACATTCCTAGCAGGCAGGCTGCCCAAGGCTTCACCCCGGGGTGATGCACAGCTCATGGCCTCTGTCTGCACCGAGATCAAAGCAGGGCAGCTGCAGGTTCTTCACTCAGGGACTCAACAGCACCAGCTACTCATCGTTCCCCAAAGGAGATCCAACCCTGAGCAGATACTGTGATTGCAGCTTTTAAAATGTTGCTTGTGTGAGATGGGGCAGTCCATGGGAGGACAAAGATACCCCTTCCATGGGAACCTGTGCCCCCAGGTTAGTGCCTCTTGCTTCCAATGGCTTGTGCAAACACTTTAACAAAGACTTTAACCCATCAAATCATGGGTTCAGCCACTCATCCCATCAGCGTTCTCCCTGATTTTGGCTGGTGTCCTTACATGTGGGTATTGGGGTGTTTATTGGGCCAGGACTTGTGTTATGGCATAACCCTGATTTTGGGGAGGGCAACATGAAACACACTGGTGTTCTGGGGGTTTTTTTTCAGGAAGCTGATCTAAAAAAAATGGTTTAGATGGTTCAGAAATATTTCTGTAAAATATTTCTTTGACTGTTTTGACCAGGCAACTAAATATTTCCTGGATTTTCTTCAGTGATATGTTGAAAGAATAACCTTGTTCTCAAAACCCCTGTGTCAGCTCCTTTAGACTTGTCAGTAGTTTTAAAGATTTTATTGATAAAATGGATAAATATCTGCATATGACTGCGAAAGCAAAAATGATAGCTAAAATACATTTCCTAGTAAGAGAATATTGGAAAAAAGCAATGAAGATAGATCATTGGTGAGAATATTGCTACTAAAATGCTGTGTCAACACTTCCAAAAAAAGAAGGTTGGGGGGAAAAAAAAGTGTGAAATACAGAAGGCTGGCTTATTCCTAAACCAGCACAGCATATGTTGGGATATATGGGGGGGGGAAGGGAGGGGGAATCTTCATTTTGTTGTATTTCTTTCACCTTAAGAAAACAGGATCTTGCAAGGACTTGGGAGGCTTTTACAATACTTTTTAATGTCAGCACTTAATTCGGTGTTGCTTTTTTTTGCGGAATAACAGTTTCTGTGCAGCGAGAGCGTGCACTGACACCCCCGGAGCCATCCTTCACCCCCCTGAGCCTGTCGGAATGACGGAGCAGCCACACGGTGCGGCCACCCGATAAACCTGTTATCTGCCTGCTCCTCCTGCCGGCAGCGCTCCCAATCTCCTTGGAACATGAAAAATTGACACCACCTCAGGCAGAAATCTGTTTCGAAAAGGAAGCTCCATTTATAAGTAGCTAATGAAATGGGGTGGGGGTGCGTGCGCCTGTGCAGCCTCTCCTCTTGCTGCCCTTGTGCAGGATGCAGATAATCCGTGCAGCAGGGAGCACAGACACCCTGGACAGGCAGCCTGTGTGCCTTCGCCTTCCAGGGCCCAGGCAGTGGGAGAAGGAGCTCCTGGCAAACACGGTGGTGTCACTTGTTCTTTGTGTGCTGGAGGGATCGATCGAGGCTGCTCGTGGCTCTGGGCTGGGCAGCACCGGGGAAGTGAATGTTAAAATGGTGACAGCAGTGAGATGGTGATCCCTCTCCTCTCCACGCTGTGTTTTCCTCTCTGAAAATAACAAATCTTGAGGCTCCTTCACTCCCCACCACCGTGAGCAAGGAGGTGTTTATGGCCATTAATTTTCATCAGTCTTAATCAATAAGATAATGGTGAGGACATCTTGGAGAAGCTGGGGTATCTAAACCACCAGGTCTGTGTTTAGTGCAGACCTGCAGGCAGGAAGAAGTGCCAAATGATTTGGAAAGGGAGGGAAACTGGGCCCCAGCTCCTTTGCTTTGCACCATTGTGCTTGGGCTCGAGGCACGTGGCTCAGGCACCTCTGAGCGTGATGCTGTGGTTGGGTGTTGGTACAGGCATTGCAGCGCCGACTTCTCATTTGGCTCCAGGGTTTGTGCTGTAAAATACGATCCCCAAGGGCAATTGAGAAGACTGTAAACATGTTCATTTGGTCATTTCTGGTTTGTTGTGGCCCATTTATATTTGTTGATGGGATTTTCTGTAAATGAAAGTGGTTGGTTTGAGGATTTTTCATTTAGCTCGTACCAGTTCAGTCTCTGCAGGAACCGCATGCTGGCACAGGTATTCCTTTCTCCAGCTTTCCTGTTTCAGTAACTGTTCTTACTTTGGTGACCTCAGGGCCATTTAGGTGACAGTGCTTTGGCCAGGGCTCCTTTAAGCCTAAAGGAGGAGGCAGCATGTGATGCCTTTAGGCTGTGATGGAGGGCCCCAAAGTGTGTTTGCTGCTGGGCAGGTGTGTGGCCTGGGGAGGAAACCGGAGTGGAACTTGTGCTCTATGTAAGGTGCTTTTTCAGGTCACTGAGGCAGAGGAAGAAGAAGCCTCACTGACCAGGTGGGGATGAGGCAGGTGAGGAGCTCTCTGTGCTCCTTGCAGACACTGCTTGTGGCTCTCACCACTGCTCTGTCTCCTCTCACCATGGAACCAAGGTTCTGCTTATCAACAGCTACATGCCAGAGTGCTAGTAGTAAATTTAATGGCATGATACAGAGGAAAATAAGCTCCTGTTCCTGATCTTGGCATGCAATTCTCATTTTGTATCTCTAGAACATGTCTGTTCCATCCTGGCTTCCCTTCTGCGAAACCTGAGAGGGCAGCAGAGGACACGGTTACTGAATAAATTCACAGAGAATGACAGTGAGAAGGTGAGTGCTGAATATGTGTCTCTGTCTCTGGGCTGCCAGGCTTGCTCAGGGCAGGGTGCCTGTGTGCACTTGCTAAGTCATGAAAAGCCATCATCATACCTGCCTGCAGAGAGTTGTGCTGTCACAGACCTTCATTTTCTCACTCATATTTTATCTACAAACTGGAGAACTGGACATGCCTTTAGTGATTGTCCTCCACATCACCTGTACTCTTGCTTTCTGGTGCTCTTGCATATGGTAGTAGTGATTCTCAGTTCTGAGTTGTGTCTCTACTGAAGCCTGACCATGGAGGACAATATGTGGTATTACATTGTGCTGACTCTGAGACCAGGACACCATGGAAAGGTGCCATTGTGTCTGGTGAAGCTCTTTTGCAGAGAGTTTAGGAATTGCTGTGCTACACATTTAACATTCCCCACTCCTCTCCTAGAATGTCTCATTTTAGTGGTGTTTGCTCTTGGAAATTCCTTCCAAAATATTTACATGGTGGAGGTTAGATCAAAGCATTGCAGAAGAGAAATAGCAGCTTTTGCAGACTGGGAATCCCAAGGGGTTTGTAAATTCTACCAGTGGGAAAATACTGGTTCCTTAGTGTTCCTCATTAGTGTGTTTTAAAAGTGTTTTTCATAACCTGTTCTACCAATTGCTAAAAAATTACTAGATAGTATTTCAGTTGCCCTGACACAGTTCAGAGAAGAGCAGGAGAGCTGGAACATCCAGCACAGAGAGAGAGGTCTGCTGGGGAAACAAGGAGCCTGGAGAGCCTCAGCACAGAGAGAGTGAACTGGGGACACATCTGTTTGCTGCCGTTTATCTGGTGCTGATGGGACTGTGTTCCCATATGGGGTTACATCCGAATGCCTGCAGCCTCAACGTGCTCATCCAACCAGCACTTGTACCCTCCTTCTGTAACATGTTCCTCCCTGGGAGGGACAGAGTTCTGTGTTGCTTTGTGAAGCCTGGAGCTAGGAGGAAAACAAAATTGCATGAAGGATTAAAGATGATTGCATTGTTCTTTTTTCTTGCTTATGTCTCTCTCTTCTACCTTTGCAGGTTGATAGGCTGATGGAGCTGTATTTTAAGTACTTGGATGCAATGCAGGCAGCTGATAAGAAGATTGATGGGGAGAAACACGTATGTATTGCTTAAGTTTGGCTAGGTCATGTCTGTAACACCTCTGCACAGGACTCCTGGCTCAGCCAGGTCACTGTTCTCAGCTGTGCCCTCATACCTGTGCTGTTACCTCCTAATTCCTGTTGCCGCACTCTCCAGCTTCCAGGTAACCTCAGATAAAACAGGCCGAGAACTCCTCTACAGCAGGTGCCTTCTGACTGTCTCTTAGAGTGAGTTTTACTAGAAGGGCCCAATTCCCTGCTTCAATTTGCCTCCATTTTTACCTGGCTGCAGTCCTGCTTGGTTTGGCAGATGGAGAGTAGGTGAAATGCAGAGAGACAATTACATGATAATGTCCTTCCCTGGTCTGTAGAGTTCTGATGAGCAGCAAGAAAGCGTCTGTGTTGATGAGTTAGCTGAGGTGCAGCCAAGGGCTGTGTGCTCTCTGCACACCAGCAGTGAGTGTTTGAGTGACACGAGCCTTGGTACAGCACTTCCTTGGAACTGAAGCTGGAACAGACCTTTTGAAAGAGAACGAGCGGCTGGAGTCAGGGAGCAGCTTGCAGAGCTGTTAGCGAGCTTGGCCAGCTTCCCACAAGATTATCTGTATCAGCAGCGGGGAGGGCGTGAGATTGATTAGCGCTGACGGAGAGCAATGGCTGCAGCTGCCGTCCCGCGCGCCGCGTGCCACGGGCAGCAGCCCCCCACCAGGCCCCGACAAACAGCTGCCTGCCCGCTGCCAAGGCTGCTTCTCCAGGCACTGCCAAACATTTGCAGCGCTGCTGCTGCTCAAAGAGGCACGGGAGTGAGTGATGAATGGAGCTGCTTTTGCTGCCAGCGCTCAGGCTCCGTACGGATGCGGCACCGTCACCAGTGAGCAGTGGCCTGGAGAAAAACGGCGTTGACCCTTTCCTGATCTCCTTCCATGCTCTGTCTGTCCTCCTCAGAACAGGGCAAGAAATTGTTTATTCTTTACTTTTTGCTGTTGGGGGGGGGAGGGTTTAAAATTCGAAAACCCAAATGGATTTTTCTGGGTGAGGCTGTACAGAGCACAAAAATGATGTGTGCAGAGCAAGGGTGTGTGTCCTTTATCCAGGAATATCCTGGAGCAGCCTGCAAATGTTAACATCTGTAGCAAACAGCCAGCACAAAGCAGGGGTGGAGTGAATGAGTGTTGAGAGGCTTGTGTAGAAGGTCTTTAGTGAGTAATATTAACCCATTCATGTCTACTAATGCACAAGAGAAGAGTAAGGAACCTCAGGTTTTCCTCCTGTATCTGGAATAAATGGATCTCAATCCTTCACCTCCTATTAGAACTAATAACAGGATTTGGCAGAAATGTGGGTGCAATATATTGGGCACAACATGTATGGAATACACTGTTGAAGTTCATTCCTAGCTTGGAACACTCTTGGAATACTGTTTGCTTTATTTTTTAGCGTGTTCAGATGGTCAGTGGGACACAGTCTCCTGAGACCTGAAGTGGCTCGAGCGTTTTCCCCACACAGGAGTAGGCAAAAGCCATCATTCTGTCTGTCACATCCTGGCTGTGTCTGGCTGTGACAGGATTTATGGAGCACTTTAATGTTCCTAGTTGTGGCACATGAATCATTGAGGTGGATGCAATGAACGCTTTAGAAACTGTGCTCTGTCACTTGGGGGCTTTTGACCTTCCCCTTGCAGTAGAGGACATGGTACCCCAAAACCCTGGTATACAGATCCTCACCTTTCTCTCTGTCCTAAGGAAAATGATACCTGGTGAGGTTTTACAGATTCAGTCTGTACTGTTGAGAGTGAGATCCGAGTCTGATGGACAGAGTATCCTGGTGTAAGTCTTGCATTACAAGGAGTGAAAAGCTGATTACACAAGGAATGACTGAGTGCTTTATCTTTAGTAGTGCAGCTGGCATAAGAAGCTCCTACTCTTGCAGTTCTCCTCCTTTTTATTTCTTTTAGCTTGGTTTATTTTAGTGATCTGGTTTATAGCCCTGTTTTTCAGCCCATGGCAGTGATGGTGGGGGAATAGTTGAGGGTAGAAGGGAGGGGAGGGATTTCTGAAGCCAACTGTTCTGGGGAAGAAAACTTGTAGTCAAACTTCACCCTTAATCTGGACTGTAAAACAGAACGAGGTCGCTGAACCCTTTCTCAGTGTTACTTCCTTATTTGCTTTGATAAAATCTGTTCAGAAAGGATCAGAGGTGATAACTGGGTGATTATCCTAACTGCCATGTGAAACCCAGGAGCAAAGTCCATGAGAGCATTATTTCCAACACCTGATGCCCGTCTTAGCACTTTTCTTAGAGTTTTAAGGTAATGAAAATATCTTGTTCTCCTCGCAAATTCTTTAATTATTTCTGCAGGAAGTGGTGCAAAATCCTGTGGCTTTTACTCCCCTCTAAAATGAGGTGTAATTATGGGTGGCAGCAATAGCCTTGGCGATCTCTAAAGACAGCAGGAAACGACAAGAGATGGTTTAATATTTTTATATTTCTACGGAAAATTATGCTCAGCAGGTTTATTGGATAAAATATTCTCACCAGACACTTTGCGCTATAATGACTTACAAATTACATGCTAATTGTGCTACAGTTCAGCCACTCCATCCTTGAAAGGGAGAGGTGGAACTCCTAGCATGAGCGTGGTGTCCACAGGTGGGGATAACAGGTAGGGATTTGTGTCAGCCTGTCCTTTCAGTTCGGTGTAGAAAGACTGGATTGCCTGGAGCTGTGATGAGGGCAGGACAGGGCAGCCTGGCAGGGGCTCGGTGTGCAAGGGACAGGAACACCCTGGTGTTCCAGAGCACAGCTGGGTTTGCACTATCAAGCTTTCCCAGCACGTGGCCAGCAAGCCCAAGTAAGTCTTGAATGTTCTTGCAGAGGCTGGTGGGTGTTTTCAGATGACTGCCCTGACACAGGTTCCATTTCTTGCTGCTGACATTGAGCTTGGAACAGGAGCCACTGCTCTGTTCTCTGCTCTGCTCTGTAGCAGCCACAATGAGCTTTTTGGCTCTTGCAGGCTGGAGGCTCAATTTGCAGAAATTCAAGTGTGTTTCTGCTTGTAAGGCAGAAATGAACAAAGTCTTTCCCGTGGCAGAAGGCTCTGATGGTTTCTTCTGTGGTTCTGAGAGCTTGTTGGTCACCTCGGTGTGACCTGGATGCTGTTGGCTCTCCTGGTTGCAGTGGAGCCCGTGCCTGACCAGATTCATTCCAGACATTCTGTGTTTCAAGGAACGTGGTGGTCAGCCTGTGGAAGGGACTGTGTTGTCTGCTGCCTCTGTGAGTGAAAGAGGCTTCTGGAGACATCACTGTCATAGTGATGAGCTGAGAGCGGGTGGTCCTGGACAGTCCCTGTTACCCTTACCTGAGGCTTCTGCTTGCTCCTCTCCTGTACAAATGTCAGTGCCTGTCTCCTGCTTATCCTTCTTGACCCAGGGCTTAGCAATGGCTGTGAGTTTGACTTTTAGCCTGTGGTCTGCACAGGGCTTGCATCCCTTGCCTGTCTTGTGCACAGCCTTCCTGTCTCTGACTGCCTGGCCTGGCCTTGCTGTCCCATCCAGTGAGGATGTAAAACCAGGATCTCAGAGGTGTTTGTTCTTGATCAGTGCCATTTCTTTTGCTCTGCCCAGCTATGCTGTGTGTGCTGGAAGGTGGGTGATAGGTGAGGAAGGATGCAGAGAATCTACTCCAGTACCTGAGTGGATCTTTGGTACCAGCACTGCCAGATCCATTGCGTCTTTAGGTTTGGAGTCTCTACTTGACACCTCGAGGCCTGTCAGTCCTGCCTCATTAGTGTGAGAGAAGCTCATTTTAGCTTCACAGAAGCCCATCTTATTGCTGTCTTCTCCCATCAGCAAGGGGCATCTCAGTACATATTGCTGGCAGATTAGAAATGGCACCTGAGCGCTCATTTGGAGGTTAGCGACTGACAGCTTTGAAACAGAGACCAAGTGGGAAGGGGGCTGTTTGGTACTGTACTGGAGGCAGATTAGCACTGAAAGGGTGGCTGTGGTTTAAAAAAAAAAATTAAAAAAGGGCTGTGAAAAGGCACCTTAAAACTGTACTTGTCTTCTAATTCATATCTGCTTAATTTACTGGCACAAAATAATCTTCTCTGCTGAGAGGGGCTGTTAGAGCTGCTGCTGCTGTGTAATCAAGACTGCAGCTGCCTGGATCCAGCTCCTGTGATCCCTGTGCTCGGATCAGAATACAGAGCAGACCCAACCTTTGTTTCCTGCTCTGGAGATTCAGAGTCCTGGCCTGTGGATGTTTTTCTGCTCAAGAATTTAGCACTATTGAACAGAGCAGCCAATGAGCCTGTGTGCAGTGTGGAGGGTGAGTGGTGGTTCAGGAGTGAGTGCCTTTTCTTTCTTGAATGGAGTTTTTTGATAATTCAGTCGGTATTCCACTCTCTCACCAGCCAGACTCATCATTGTTTAGCTTTAGAAACCAGATTTTATCAGATTCCTGCCATTTGGCATGGAAGTAGGGTGAGGGAAGTCATTTGCTGCACAAAATTGGATTTTTCTATTTACTGGCAAGAGCTTGCATGCAGGCTTTGCCCAGTCATGCCTGTGCCCATGATTTTGAGAACCTGGAGTAAATGACAGATGTGCATGTGCTGGAGTGTACAGGATCTGATGCTAAAGCATCACATGTGAGTGTGGCCGAAGCAGTGCATGTTCATGGCACAAGTAATGGAGAATTTGCTTTTAAACTTAACTTCTTCTTTCACTGAAACTAGATTTCTAGGAGGAAAGGAGAAGTATTTCATTACCTGAGCTTTCCCCTCCTTTTCAGGAGGCGGTGGGAATCAGCTGTCCTTCTAAGTCACTCTGTCAGGTTTCGGTCCATGGAGCATCCATTGTACCCCTCCAGGGAGAGGTGTACAGGGCTCATTTCCTTCTTGTGCCGAAATCTCTCGACTTACCATAAGATTCGAGGGCTCGGCTTGACAAAACAGCAAAATTTGGCAGGCTCAGCCAGCTTTGGTGCTGGTGACCTTGCGTGTGTGTGTGTGTGTGTGTGTGTGTGTGTGTGCCTGGAGCACGTGCGCCCGGGGAAGCGCGTCCTGCGGAGCGTTGCGGGTACGGAGCGCCCGCAGGTGATGGCTCTAATGAGGAAATATTGCTCCGCCGGCGTGTGCCCACCTGCCAGACGGCTGCGGAATAAATCACAGAGCTGCAGCGAGCTCGCAGGGCCCGGCAAGCTGCTTCCCTTTGTTTGAGAACGAAACCAGAAAACAAACCCCAAAAATGCAGAAGGTCACACGTGACACGGTTGTTCGGGCCCATCGGTCCCCGTGAGGACGGAGGGTGGGCTCAGGCCGTGGCCATGGCCAGCCCAACTCGGGGGAGACTGCTCTGAGGTCACTGCTGGGGCAGCTCTTGCTGGTGTTTTGAAGAAGATGCTCTGTCTGGACATGAGGAATGGAATGGCCTCTCACATTCTTCCTCTGCCCTCCCTCTGGGCAGGTCTCGCTGGCAAAACCCTTGTGGGCAGAGGAAGGATGGACAGTGAGTTGGCATTCCCATGAGGAGTCATCACTCTTTGGCTAACAAACCCTGGCCCGGGTCTGCCCTGGCAGCATCCCTCACAAACACAGCCGGAAGAGCCTGGCTGGGCATGGAAAAGCTGTCCTTGTGTGGGATTTTCATAGTGTTTTCTCATCCGTCAGTTGATAATGAAGCTGAAAGCCTGATAAGTCTGTGAGTCTGCTGGAGTCATGTTCTGCACTGCTGAACAGCACCCTCAGATGGCCAGTAAAAGAGCAGGTTTTGTTCCATTCTGACAAAGAACTTGTAAATCACGGATACGTGGGTTTGTTCCATAGTCACACTCTCTTGCCGCTCGATGTAGAAATGTAATTTGTATGTTTAAATTAAAATTTTAACTTGCAGATGGACACACTTCACAACCAGCAAAGGCAAAACCTTCTTCAAAACTGAATGAAATGTTTCCTGAATTTAAATGAATTATTAAAAGTACTTATTTGGCGAGAACTATCTGGCTGATAATGTTTTGGGAGAAACCACAAATTTCACCAACGTTTTACCACTGCTAGTGGGAAGTGCTCGGAGACAATCCTCACACCTTTCCTTTTGTGGCTTTGCAGGACATGGTGCGTCGGGGAGAGATCATAGACGACGACATGGAAGATGAATTCTATCTCCGTCGCCTGGATGCCGGGCTCTTTGTGCTGCAGCTCATCTGCTACATCATGGCAGAGATCTGTAATGCCAATGTTCCCCAGGTAAAGCTGTGTACCAGGTTGGCAGATCGTCTGTGTTTCCATCCATGATGCAAACAAGGCTCTAAATCCTTGCAAATGCTGCCAGGTTGAATAATCGTCTCTCGAATTCCCTTTATGGGAGGAAACCTCCTGCTTATTGCATTTGTGTCCATACACCTCCATTAAGTTGCAGCAGTTAGGAGGGCATTAGAGAGGACAGAAGCTGATTGTTGTCACTCAGTTCATACAGTCTGTGTGAGCAAGGTCAGGGTTTGAAATGGAAAGGCCCTGTCGATGCCACTGCTGAGGGAGCAGTGGAAGGGGACCTGCTCTCAAAAGGCACAGCTACAGAAGGTGACTTTTCTTGCTCAGTGCAAAATGCTGCATCTTTCCTGGTGTGAATACACAGGGGTTTGTGAATATGGTCTGTGGCTACGTGTACCTGTGCCATGTGCCTTCCTGGGTGTTCCCGAGTAGGTGCTCTGGGACTGAGGACTAGCAAGGCTGAGTTGGGTTTTGTGGTGCTCAGGTCTCTGCTCATCCCTCAAAGTGGGAAAAAGTGGGACTGTGCATGGAAGTGCTGTGTGGCTCTGTTGTACTGAAGATCACTTTCTTCTCTTTCCTGCCCCCCCATCAGATTCGTCAGAGAGTCCACCAGATCCTGAACATGAGAGGCAGCTCCATTAAAATTGTTCGACACATCCTGAAGGGTGAGTTGAGATATCCCTGTGCAAGTGTCTCATCGCTTCCTGGGGCAGCTTGGTCATCGCTTTGTAGGATGAGCCTTCACTTGTAATTCTCCTTGGCTTCATGCACATCTCCAGGCAGCAGCTGAGCAGTGTTCCGAGGTCCTGGCAGGGCTGGAATCACCCTGATTAGTGGCATGCTTTGCTTTGCTCCTGAGTTAAGGCACTTGCTGTAGCTGCTGTCAGGGAATGGCACATCACCTCACGCTTCCATCAGCTCCAGCCTGGCTGGGACTTGCTGCTGACATTAATGTGGAAGTAAATATTTAAGGGAAGTGTACACGCATGCTAGAGGGAAGAATAGTGGAGTCTCATCTTTCATTAACATGGCCCTGCACTTTACCATCTGCACCATATTAGTACCCGCAGTGTATTTGTCTTGTTCTTAGTGTCAGATTAATATGGATTATAGCATTAAAGTATCCTCCGTAGCTTTAAAATGTAGCTGTTGTGATTTGCAATCCCAGTTTTAAAGTGCTGCTTGTTATTTTTAATGCTTATGTTGAATTAGAGCAATGCCTATTTGATCTGTGGCCCTCCTCTGCAGCCTCCTGTCCTTCAGCATCAGCAGCAGCCAGTGCTACTGGGGGAGAGGAGGGCAGGACCTGGGCTCTCCCCACAGCCCCTCAGAGCTGTGAGGCTTAGGAGGAGCAGCTTGGAACCTGCTGCCCAGGGAAGATGCCTCCTCGTGGGATATGTCTTCTCCTGAGGGGCTGTGTTGTTTTCAGTGAGGGACAAGGAACCTGTTTCTCTTCTGGAGGGAAAGGAAGGCTGGCAGCATCTCTGGGGTACTGGACTGTGGGATGTGTTGTTTCGGTGTCTCTGCTTTCTTAGGGAGCAACAATTATGTTCTCCTGGCCTTTTCTTCCCCCACTTCAACACAAGCAGGTACAGGCAGCTTTTTTTCTTACAGAACCTGTCGGTTTTCTCCCTTCTCATATGCAGGAAAAAAGGGATCAGAAGGGTGGCTGGTATGACGAAATTAAGAGCGATTTTCTGACAGTGTGAGATTACTTGCAGCTATAGGCAATCTCTTTGGCTCTTGTCCTTGGCCACCAAGTGCAAGTTAATGCCTGCTGATGAGCAGGAGCGCTGGATAGGATGTCTTTTCTGATTTTAATTATGATTCTTGACAATTCCTGCCTCTAAACTGTCCATTCCCGACGCAGAGCGTGGCACACGTTCCGCGTTCAGATCCCCACTCTTGCCCCGGGCCGTGGGTCCCCGAGGGGGTTGTCTGCACACCTCGCTGGATTTGCACACCTCACGGTCACGGCTCTGGCTTATTGATTTACATACCAAGCTGAATTGGAGGGCAGCTGCATTAAAATTTCATCCGATTCTTTCTTTCCCAGACAGTGACTTGCATTGTGAAACTTCCTCTGCGGTTGTGTCGTGTGTTGGGAGCTGAGGGTGGGTGCTCTCAGCAGCACCGTGTTCCCTGCCTGAAGGGGCACACCTGGCTCATTAATAATACAGGGGATGGATCCAGAGTTTGAGGCTCTGACTGCAGCTCTCCCCAACTCTTATGCTTGCCAGTTTTAGAGACTTTTGCCACCACAGTAGTCAAGACCTCAGCAATAAATTTCCTAGTGGGCTCTTTAGAATCCCACAGTGGGGCCCAGCAGATCCCTACAGGCAGGAGCAGCACTGGGCTCAGCTGCTGTCTGGGCTCTGAAATTCAGATTTTTCAATAGTTACTCACCTGTGTCCACATCCATGGGCAGTGTACATTCACCAGCTTTTAAAAGCAGTGGCACTGTGGACAAGCACCTGCCACTCCAGGGGAGTCAGTCTGTTGGTCACAACTTCCCATTGGAGCAGAGGTTTGAATGTGGACCCTGCAGTGGGCTGCCATGGGGCTGATGCCAGCAAGGCACTTCTGAAACTTCACTTGAGTCAGAACTGCAAGTGACTGAGAGATCAGGAGCTTGAGCCTTGGCTGGAATGTTTCCAGGGCACTTTCCAACTTGCTCTCAGGACAGATGAGGGCTGGTTTATTTTTACTTTTCGTTCAGTGTTTTGCTCTTGTTCAGTTTTTATTTTCTATTTTTGCATACTAATTAGGTGCTTGGTTTTTTAGTTTGATTTTTATGGCCTACATATTCTCCATGTTTCTCTGGCAACCTGACAGCTGATGGATCCCTTGGGGTGGCTCAGAATTACTTACGATGCAAGCAAGGAAGCAAGACTGTTTTCTTATGGTAGGGCTTTCAAGGGGGAGGAGTGGGCAGGAAATAACAGGAGGCTCATTAATGCATTTCTGCAGGCTGACCAGTCCTCCCACACTTCCTTTTTCTTGAATATCAAGCATTTCTTGTAATGGGACAGTTAGTTTGTGCTTTGGAAGAAAAGAGTGAATGGTGTGTACCCTGGCTAGGGGGATGTTTTGGGGGTGGAGGGTGGATTCAGGACAATGAATGGTGTCTGTGTCTTGGGGCAGTGCCTGGTCTCCTCTCTCACTGAGAATGGAGTGAGGCAGAGGCCTCTCTGAGTAGTGGTACTTGGCTCTGGAATGGCAAAGCTCCCTGTTCCTCCCTGATCCAGAGGGATTGGGCAGTGGTCCTGGCTCCCTCGGGCAGCCCCTGCTGAGGCCCCTCTCCCCAACACCTGGTCACATATGTGGTGTCAGGTGAGCAGGCACCCTGGGAGCTGGGCAGGTGGAATCCAGCCCAAACCTGTTAGCACAGGTAAGCACAAAGGAAGGGTCAGTGTGCTGTGAGGACAGAGCTCAGGCTGGCTCGAGGTTCCTCCGTCTGTGCAGGCTTTGGAGCTTCCAATATCCATTACAAGCCTCAGTATTTCCCAATTGATTTTTACTGTTCTGTAACCATTGTATTTTGTCTAATGAAGCAGAAACCAATCTCGAGCCCTTTCCCTTTGTGTAGCTACAGCAGTGTGTAAGCTCTGGTTAACTGTTGGCAGGCGCAGCTTACATTTGATTTTGGTTTTTTTTTCAGTCTCAGGGAAGTGTTGGAATTTTAAATAAAAAAACAAATGCGTAAATTCTCCGTCAGAGATTTATTTTTTTTAAGCCTGGTTCTGGGGGTTATATCTGGTCTCTTCAAATGAGCATTAGCAGCTGTCAGAACCCAGTAAACAGTCACGGGGGCTTTAGTCTCTTACAAAGCCTAAATGTTTAGAAGGAGAAATGTTGAGCTTTTGGACAAGATTAGAGGAATTTGTGTCTTGCTTTTGTCTGGGTGATCTGGCTGGGACAAAGGAAGGGCAGTGTCATTAGTGGCACTCAGCAGTTCTCTGCTTGAGCCTTAGTCTGAGCACTCTGTCCTTAACCTGGGAGTGGAGCAGCCCCGAGCCCGCTGCCTACTGGGCAGATTCTCCAAGGGCAGAGCTGTTGGAGAACACAGCCTTCTCTCAGCTGGGCATGGAGAGGCCGTGGCAGGTGGGAAGTGCTGTCTTTGGTCTGCAATAAGCAGCATTTGCAGCTGCTGTGGCTGTTCCAGAGGCACTTTCCCTAATGGAGCATGGAAAGGGCTGCTGGGGACAGAGCTGACTCCTCCCTGGGCACGCTGCTGACAGAAGGCTCTGGTACTGCCTGAGGGGACAGGGGAGACTGAGCTAAGTGCCAGCCTTGGCTGGGAAGGGGACTCCATCCCTGTGCACTGGGATCATCTCCTGCCTGAAGTTTGGATCCCCGATGCAGCGCAAAGCCCTGAGCCAGTGTGCACAGCGGGGCTGGGGCTGCACTGCCCTGCAGCAATCAGCCCATACACAGGGACCTCCAAGGAATCCATCCTTGTAGGAACTTCCTGCTGCCCTTAAGAGTGATGGAGAGTGGCTCCTCCACCGAGGGAAGGAGCCCTGAGCTGGTCCCTTCGCCAGGACAAGGGGCACTTGAGGTTCACCTGCAGCAAACCTCAGCATTACCACCTGCTCTTTTTACAGGTACTGGAACAGTTTATAAATATTAAAATGATTTCTCCCAGAAGCCTGGCAAAGAGCTCTTGTGCTTGTGTGTGGAGAGTGAGAGAAAGTGCACGCGGGAGGGAAGACTCCCACATCATCTAACTTCTCCCTGTCCTCGCTGCTTTCAGTGCTCTTATAACAAAGGCTTTGATGGAGCTCAGAGCATGTAGCAGTGTATAAATATTAAAGCAAAGTTTCTACAGCAACTTACCATTCAGAGCTGAATACAAGCTGTTCTGTTTGTTTGGAAGAAGGGAAAGAATGCGAGCAGGCGGAGGCAGGGAAGCGCTGTCTAACCAGCAGCCTGCTCCTGATTTCCTCAGATTTGTTCAGCTCCTTGCTTCCGCAGCTCAAAACCTGCTTTTTATTTTTTCTTTTTAAACCATCTTTGAATATGCAGGTTCTGGTGGCAGGAAGGAGGGAGCTGGTGTGGGATGAGAGCTGCTAAGATCCAAATGAATGTCAGGAAGGAGAGCTGCAGAGGGAATGTTTGGTTCCCTTGGTGTTTGGCTGTGTGCATGGATGGGCAAGATCTTGGTCTGGGATCCTCTGCCTGACAACAAGGAGTTTGGTTTGTAGTTAAATCTGAACTGGTGGGTTTTCTTCTGTGTGGTTAAAAGCTCTTGTAGATTGGGGAGTTGGGGTCTCCTTGACAGAGATCCCCTTCAGGATGCTTGGACAACAGACAGCTTAAACCCAGGACTGGGAATGTTCAACAGCTGTGTCGCTGACCTTTCCTGATGACACTCGGTGTTCAAAGGGACCCAGAAAGCTGGTGATGTCTGGCACTGTTTGTATTTCTTGGGAATAATGCTGTGATTGGTGCTCCTGGGTGCTGGTGCCTGCCTGGGGCAGGGCATTCTCTTCCCTCTGTCTGCCACAAAAGCTTTAATGAGGGTCAGCGGGTGTTTGTTATGCAAAGCTTTAACCCTGGGGACGAGCAGGAAAACCATCAATGCTCCTTGCATTAATTCCCATTCGGCTGTTTGCACTGGATGTGGATGTGGGCTCCTGCTGTGGTGTCTGCAGGAGCTGCTGCCTGTCATTCATTCCTGTCACACTCAAAGCCTGTGTCCCTCTGCTCTCTCCCTGCAGAGTATGCAGAGAACATCGGGGATGGGAAGAACCAGGAGTTTCGGGAGAGTGAGCAGAAGCGGATCCTGGATCTGTTGGAGAATTTCTGAGGAGCCGAACTCTGTGTCAGCCGCGAGGACGCGAGGACAGTTCTCCCTCTGTGTCTGCCCACGAGGACACAGCGCCAGTTCTCCCTCCTTCTGCCCCTCCTCCAGCCTTGATTGCACGATGAAAGTGATGTTTCTGTGAAACTGCTTCTAAATGGGATTTGGGAGATATTAAAGATAGTTTCCTTTTTTTTTTTAGCTCCTGGTTTGTTATTTAAGCAGTGTGCTGTGAGCAGAGCTGGAGCCGTGTGTCTCCCACCAGATCATCATGAGGTTTCCCTTTTTTGTCCCTTTTCCCCCCTAAGTCAATCTGTGGGGATCAGTGTGAAACATTATGAGTGTTTGCTTTGGAAGGAGGGCAGAGGGAGCCCGGATGGTTCAAGAGACTGTCTGCAAGTTATTCCAACCTGATCCATTAATGAAAATGTACAACCCCTACTCTGACAGTAACCAGGGAAGCTGTGTCCAGTTCAGCTCTTCTTCAGTGGCACAGGGAATCCAGGGATTGGCCAAATCAGCCATTCCTGTTAAATCTTCCCACAGGCAGGTCAGAATCAAAGGCAGGTTCTGACACAGGTCGGTCACTGTGTCCCCTCCTGAAGGGCACATGAGAGTGAGTCTGTCAGGGTTTTACTGAGAATTAGGAGGGAGGGGAGGTAAACGATGACATGCCCAAGTTCCATCACCTTCCTTTCACAGTCAGTTTTGGGTCTTGGCTGTGCTTGTTCAGTAGAAAAAGAGTGTTCTGGTTCCTGCACGGGGAGCAGGGCTCCTACAGCAGCAGCAAATCCCCGAGAGCAGAGGGAGAGCCCTGCTCACCCAGCACTGTGGGGCTGCAGGGAGGCTGAGGGCATCAGCAGCTGCCTGCCTGCCCCAGGGGAAGGGGCCACAGCTCCTTCCTGTCACCCTCTGCACCACGCTGTGATTTTGGGCATCACTGTCCCAGAAGCTTCCCTGAGCTGGGACTCCCAACTGGGATAGGAAGTAGCTGAGAATGTTTTCCTGCATCCTCTTTGCTGCTGCTAAAGTTAATGACTGTCATCACAAACCATCCCGGCTCCCGCAAGCTGGGCTGTGCCTAATTTAGAGAGATTTGCATGCTGGCAGCATTCATTTTTTATCTCCAAGAAAAATGCATTGTCAGGGAAGCTTAAAGTCTTCCTTCAATCCTGACTGCACAGGCACTGCTGGCCTGGCACTATCCAATGCTGGTGTTGAGGGGATCAGCACGGGAAGTCGTGGCTTCAGCAGCCACAAAAACCTGCAAAAGTATGTTTTTGGTGCAGAACTTGTTTGAATTCTGCATTTCTTTCTTCTGTTAAAGCTGTTTTTTCCTTTAGCTTTCCGATGTGTTTAGGATTTTACTTGAGCCTGGAATCCTTCCCTTTCCATGCCGTGGCCAGTGGAGTTGTGGTCAGAGCTGGTCTCTAGTTCCCCCTGGAAGGTGACTGGCATTGTGCTTGTGTTGGAAGAGCTGAGAAGAAAGGGAGGGATGTGAGATGGAGGGTTTGAGGCAGAGCAGGAGGGGGACTTAGTGAGCATGAAACAACTGTGGCTGAGAAGTGGGGCCACGTATTTGTGGGAGAAAAGGGCAGGGAAGGTCTTGAGAATAATGCAATAAACTGCCTGAGGGCAAGGTAAGTTTATAAATCTAAATATTTAACCTGATTCTCTGTGTTTGCCACACGTGTGTGTGTATGTGTGTGTGTGTACTTGTGATCGTTTCCCTGCATGTCTGGTGCCCTGGTGTGGGTGTGCAGTGCACAATCACTGCTCCAAGTTGGCTCCTCTCACATGGGGAAATCCTCCAGCAGCATCTGCTGGGAGTGAAATCTCAGTCACTGCCACAGTGGTTTGTGCCAGAGAACTCTCATTGGAAGCACTCACTGCAAGGGACGGGGGCTGGAGGAACCAAAAATGTGGTGCTGGGGCATGTGGGTTTCCTGGACTCCCAGGGGAGCAGGGAAGGGTCCCAGCACTGCTCCAAGTGCCAGCAGTCAGTGCTGTCCTGGCTCAGGGGAAGGGTCACAATTTCCCACCTGGAATGGGGACAGTGGGTGATGGAGTGAAGTTGATGGGGTCAGCATCATCCTGTGAGCTAATGTTCCCTCTGCGGGGCTGGGGATGTGGTGCCACCCCTGCACTGTCCCTTGTGCTTCCCATGGCCGTGGTACTGCACCTGGGGAGCAGGAACACCTTGTGCAGAGTGTTTTCAGTTATTTTAGTCTTCCCAAGCCAAAGGAGGTATTATGGAATTAGGGAATGGCAGCGTGCCCATCCCGCCCAGCCACTGTTGTCGATGCTCCAGATGTTGCCAAGGAATTCGTGCAGGGCCAGTTCCTGCAAGTCAGGCTTTTACAAGACTGATGATGAATTATTCCCTTCTCCTAATTTCCAAACTCGTTCAGAGGAAGGAACCCCGCTGCTCCAAAGGGAGGTTCTTCTGCTGGGGTCCCGATGTGCTGGAGGGACTGGAAGCAGCTTCCTGCCCTCTTTGGACACATGAAGTCCCTTATCTTGTACAAAACCCTGGTAGTGATGCCCAGAGAATCATGATCCTGGTGATCACTCTCGGCTCTGCCACGCACACCCTGGCCCCATTACTGGGAAACGCTGGATCCTCTGCCTTGGTCCTTGGGATGGGCTAGGGGCCCACCTGGGCCCACTGTTATTAATTAAGATAATTATTCAGCTCAGTGTGCTGCTCCTGGCCAGCTCATTTGTGCTGTCATGTTGAGCAGCACAGAAAAGCCTTGGAGGTGTGAGGACAGGCACCTTGAGTCTTGGCAGCCGTGGAGAATGTTGTTACTGTGGTTGGGGGAGGATTAAAAGGTTGAGCTAATAACAGATTTTCTTAAGGAGGTATCCTTAAGTTGTGTTGGCTTTTGGGCTAAACATGGGGTTTGGGAGGGGGCATGGGAGCAGTGCAGCCCCCAGGCAACTCCCACAGGGCTCCAGGCTGCTGGGAGGGATAGCAGGGGCATCTCACTGGGTGACAGGAGCCTGGTGGCTTTGGCTCTTCTGTGAGCCCTCGGCAGGTCGAGTCATGCACTCACCTGCCCACTCTGCACTCGGGGCACAGGGCAGCAGAGTGTGCAGGGACAGACACCCCTCCCCATCACCCCCCTCGCCGGGCTGTGTTTTCCTGTCTCTGATTGTAAACAGATTTGACTAAAGAGGTAAATGAGAAGGTAATTAGAGGGAACATGATGGATGAGGCACTCTGGTGATGGTAGGCAGGAAACTCGCCCTCCAGGAGAAAGGAGCAGGGAGGGTGTCCTTCGGCAGGAGCATTGCCCCTCACCCCGCAGTGCTCCTGCTTCCCCCGCAGCAGAATTCTGGGATGCAGTGCTGGGAGCTCTGACCCCCAGGGATGCCCAAGGCTGTGGGCACCGGCTGCTGCAGGCAGGGATGAGCCTGTCATCTGGACATCTGGGTTTGCCAGGGCACTGATCCCAGGTTTGGTACAGGATGGACGAGGCTGCCGAGCACAAGCACAGGATTTAAAAGCAGGAAAGCAGCAAGGGATGGAGGAGATGCTGTCCACAGTCTGTGGGGCCATTGGCTTCCTCTCCTTCATGCAGATGGAGTTTGGGGTTTGGTCGAACTGAGGCCGGACTGGGATCGGCTGGGGCGCATCCTGGGGGATCCCATGTGGGAAGGGGGAGCGAGAGGGATGGTGACACCAGTCCCGTGGTGGGTGATGGGGTGGGAGCCCCAGTGCTGGCATTGGGAGGGTGTTGATCCCTGTGGCAGGAGCGCTGCTGGGAATGGCAGGAGCTGATGGCACTTCCCCCGGCCATGGGAGGCAGGCACCACCCTCACTGTGTGTCCAAATCCATCTTCAGCTCCGCTCCCGACTGAGCCTCCCTAAATGGGGGAAAATGAGTGTAAATCATGGCTGAGGAACATCTCCTGATATCCCAGTGGAGGGACCGAGGCTGCGCTAAATACAGCGAGAGGCTGTCAGTGCTGGCAACAACCCGTCAGCAGCGAAATAAGTCACTTACACTATTGATTTTTTTTTTTTTTTTTTTTTTTAAATATTTTTTTCCTTTAAGGCCTGGCTCTCGGGGAAAGCTTTTCTCCTGGGGCAGGAAATCGTCTGGAGGGGGAAGGGCTGGTTGGTTTGGGCGTTTGATAGTTTTTTACATTTAATTTTTTTGGTGCTTAATGGTTTGGAAAGAGGGAACTGTTCCACGGTGACGGACACCTGTGATGGTGCTCCTCTCCATCGGGAACCTGGCAGTGGGTTCTGCAGAGGAAGGAGTTAATGGCCTGGAAACGGGCTTGTGTTGTTCTCTGAAGAAATAATTCTTTTCAAGTCATTTTCCTCTGAATTTTATGCTTTAGAGACTTCCCTGTGTGGAGGCTGCTCTGGGCACAGGGGCCTTCGACTCTCAAAGCCTCCACATGCTGTGGGGGTTCCTGCTGCCTTCCCCACATTGTGCTGGGACCCCTGGGGCTCCCTGGGGTGGGTGCCGGGGTGCAGGGCTGTGACCCCTCCAAACCAGGCAGGGGGGTGCAGACGCTGCGTGTCCCTGCCCCAGGGATGCTCCCACTCCTCTCCCAGCCAGGTCGTGGCTCTGGGAAGGGCTGTGCTGGCAGCGACACAAGGAGCCTGTGGTGGTCCTGGTGTGTCTGGAGCACTGTTCCCTCTCCCCAAAACACTCTCCTGCTCGGTCTCTTTATTTTTTTGATGCTGTTGTGGCTCCCGTGGAGGGGGTTGGTGGGTTGTGTTTTCTCACCTGAGTTCCTGCTCGCTGCCTCCTCGGCTGCTTCCTGCACCGGGGGATCCAGACAGGCTCTGCCTCCGTGGCTGGCTGCGCCCGGGATGATTTGTGGAGGAGCAGGCTGTAATGTTGCCTGGCGGGAGCATTGTTTTCCTGCAGTGCACGCAGACCTTTGCAAATAATCTAATAACGCAGGAATGTCAAACTTCAGCTGTGGAAGGAAATCCTTTTATACAGGAATTGTCAAGTCTCTAAACAAGTATCAGAAATGAGCTCGGTATCAATGTGGAGGGTGTTTATTCTGCCCGTCAGAGAGATGAACAACCCAATTCACTCTCCCAGGCAGAAGCAGATTTGAGTGTTGGTTCCTGGACCTCAGGAGAGCTCAGTGCTGAGCCTCGGGTTGCCCCCACACGAACCCTTAAAGAGGTGAATTTCAAAATAATGTACGAGGCAGCCCCCAGTGCTTCAGCAGCTCTGGGGTTTCGGTTTGGGTTTTTTTCCTTCCAGTTGCTGGGCAGCTCTTGCTGCTGAGGTGTGACATCAGAAAGAGCATGAGCAGCCCTTGGGAGCCAGGGTTAAGGGACCAACCTTCTTGCTTTCATTCTGGGTGTCCTTGGGCAGTGCCAGGCTGGGGCCATGTCCATGGGGGATGGTCCCTGTGCCCCATTGAGCAGATCCTCCCAACAGCCCCACAGGGTCTGGGTCCTCCTGGAGCTGGTGCCCTGTGAGGTGCTGCTGATCTGGCTGAGCCCCCACCCCCTTCCAACCTCATCCTGTTCTTCTGAGCTCCACTGCACCCTCCAGCTTCTCAGGTTGCCTTTGCTCGATGGACAGTTGTTTCAGGAAACACACACATGAACCTCGTGGGCACACGAGCTGTGATCATGGGGGATGCAGTGCCACTGGGATCTTTGTGGTGCCACTGCACGGAATCAGCCACTGGATTCCCCCATCTGGCAAGTGCCCCCCTGAGCAGAGCTGAGTGCTGGGCAGGAACCTGGCCCTGGCAGAGATAAGGAGCGTTTCATCCTCGAGAGTGAGTCCCTGGGCCTGTTCTGCTGGAACAGGAGCCCTGCGAGGGAGGTGCCGGCTGTTCAAAGCAATAACAAGTGTGCAGATAAGGGACCTCGTTACACAGTGGGTGCCACATCTCTGCTCTGGGAGCCCCTGGCTGTGCTCCCTCTGCTGTGTGCGAGCGGCCTCCCCCCACATCCCTGTCAGACTCACCGGGTTCACTGGGGCTGCGTGGCTGCACCCGCAGGCAGCATCAGCCCGGGGCCTCTTCACTGGTAGATTAAAACTGAGGAGGAAAATGAAACAAACCTTCCACAGCGTGCTTGAGATGTGCAGGCACCAACTCTTCCCCACCCACCGGGCCCTGCACAGCCCCAGTGCCCGTTTGTCATCCGCCGCGGTGGCAGAAAATCAGCTGGAAATGGGGCTTAATTCAGGCTCTGCCTCTAGAGGTGTTCCCGGCTCCAGGAGGAATTTATGCTCTTTGCTTCCTCCTGGCATGATTTAAATGTCTCTGACGGTGCCCGTGCAGGTTTCAGCCCTCGAGGTGCAGCTGCACAGCCTCGGCTCCCAGGTGGGGGCTGTGCCACCCTTGTGCTGGGGGTGCAGGAGCTGGGCTGGGGCAGGGGGCCCCTGCCCATGCCCGGGATGCACCATCCCTACTGGGTGATGCCTCCAGCTCCTGCTCTGGCTATGCCTGTGGGATGCTTTGCGAAGTGGGGGGTCAGGTCCAGGGGGCACAGTTTGTAGCTGCTGTTTCAGTGTGGGCTTGTTTGTGTCCCCTCGCTGGCCTGTGGCAGGGGATGGTCCCCAGACCAGGCATCAGCCACGAGACTGGACCAGTCGCCCAAAATGTGGGGCATGTGAGTGCTTGGCCTTTCTGCTTCTCCCGTTGCACTTGACTCTGTGCATGAGCCCCGTCTTTCAGTGCACGAACCCCATCTTTTGGAACATGATCCCTCTGTTTTGGTCCATGGGTTCTGCCTCCCTGCAAGCCTCTGGGGGATCTGATGCTTTCACTTTGTCAGGCTCAAGCCCAGAGTTGCTTCCCGAGGCAGCCCTGTTTGCTCAGCAGCTCCAGGCAGCTTTCCCTCAGGAAGTTTGGAGCCCTTTGCCACTGCTGCTGTCACTGGCCCAGAGTGGGACCCTCTGAAACCAACTGGTCACGGATCCTCTGAATCCATCTGGCTACAGGACCCTCCAAATCCAGTCATGGTGCCCATTTGTCTGTCACTGCCACTTCCCTCCTTCCCTCAGCTTTTAACTCCAGAGGGAGTAATGAACTTAGGCAGAGATCAATGCTCTGCTCTGAGCTGGGCTTTATTCTGACATGCGGCAAATGCTGCAGCGGGTACAACTTTTTTTTTTAAAAATATTGATTAGTAACACTGGTACCAGGCAGCTCAGCTCCTGCCCAGGGACCTGCCTTGCTGGGGGGAATGGGAAGAACACCCCC
>NW_020884893.1:9999294-10243600 GCF_003945725.1 Corapipo altera | reverse complement strand
TCGGTGCCCCGCGGGGCTGGCGGCGGGTCGGGGCGGTCCCTGCCCGGGCAGCGGGACGGGTGCGGGGGGTCGGGGGTCCCGGTCGGGCTCCGCCGCCGCGGGCAGCCCCGCGTCGCGGTCCGTCGCGCCGGCGGCGCCGAGGAGGGGAGGGCGGCCGGGGCGAGCCGGGGCTGGGCTTCGCCGCTCCCGTCCCCGGGGCCCGGGGGGCGGCCTCTGCCTCCGCCGCTTCGCTGACGAGTCGGGGGCTCTGCGCGGTGCGTCCCGGTGCCCGTCGCCACCCGCCTCCCGTGTCCGTGAGTCTCCCGGTGCCGCCTCCGCCCGCACCCCGTGTCCGTGAGCCTCCCGGCGCCCGCTGCCGTCTGCACCCCGTGTCCGTGTGCCTCCCGGTGCCTCCCGGTGCGCCGCCCGCTGCCGCCGCCCGCCCCGCCGTGCGGTGCCCCACGCCCCGGCACCGGGGCTGCTCCGCCGCCTCCCGCTCCGGTGCGCGGTGGCTCCGCGAGTCGGTGCTGCCGGGTCCGCTCGGACCCACCGGGGCTGGGGAAGGAGAACCTGTTCTGCATCCTGCACTCTCCGGTGACGAACCTGTCCTGGCGTGGGGGCAGTTTCCCTGTGGGTGCCAAGAAGGGGATAGGGGACAGAGCCCCCTCGGAGAAGGCTGCCGAGACCCTCCTCGTTCTCCGTTGGGGTGACACGAGCAGGGTGAAATATGAGCCCGAGGAGAGTGACCACGGGAGCGTGCTGGGTGCTCGGGGTCCCAGCTCTTCCCCTCGCCCAGCTCCGGAGCCTCCGGCACGCAGAGGGATCCACTCTCTGCCCCAAGGAGCCTCCAGGCTCGCAACGCCTCGGGCCGTGCCAGGGGGGAAGGTGTGAGGTGTCCCGCCGTTTGCGGTGTCCCTCGGCAGTGCAGTGTGTGGGCCAGCAGGTACCTGCCTGCCCAGGGAAGGGGTGATCAGCCTCTGCATTGTGAGGGGATCATTACGGGAGAGTTTCCAGACCTGCCAGCCTGGCATGCCAGAAGGAGAGGTGGGTGAGGAGCCTCCATTAGCCGCCGCTGCTCCCCTCAGAAATTCAGCAATAGGCAAATAAATAGTGAAATGGTCGCTGCGAGGGAGCAGGGAGCCAAGGAGAAGAAATATTCTGGGAGGGTGAGTGCACTTTGGAGCCACATTACAGCTTGCTACTCGAGCAGTTCTGCAGCAACTCACTTAATCACAACAGAAACCTTTATTAACGATACTGAAAAGCAGTGAATAAGTGGGTCATGTATAATAAGCCATTTGTGTTCAGTAGGTGAATACCAATTTGATAAAAGCCGTGTGTGCTGAAAACCTGTATAAATCGCTGTTTAGCAGATCGGAGATTGATCATTTCATTACAGGCTGCTACAGCTTTCCCTCCGCACCGTGAAGAGTCCGGCAGGTCGGGGATGTGGAGCGGGAGAGGAGGCAGGGCCGGTGGGATGGATTCGGCTGTGGCTGGTGGGGTCGGGCAGGTCCTGCCAGGCTTTGCCCGCAGCAGGCAGTGCCCGGAGCTTGCTGCCATCTCTGCCCGGGGCTGGCGGCCTGGAGGAGCCTCCGCAGCATCGCGAGGCTCTGGCACAGCCCGGGAGTGGCTTCGCTCTTCCTTTTAACTTGTTCACAGCGAGGGAATTGACCGGGAGCAGCATGTGCTCCGCAGGCATGGCCCAGTGACCGTGAGCACTCCCGGGGCACGGGCAGCTCCCCCATCCTGCCACCCCACAGTGGTCAGCGAGGCTCTGCTCGCAGGGCAGCCAGGGCTGTGGGGAGGGAAAAGTCACAGTCGGATAAAGTCCTCTCCCTGCCCGCACAGCAAAGGCTCTGCCTTGGGCAAGGATAGAGCCAGGATGGGCTCCATCTGCCCTGGGAGAGCGCCTGAGCTGCAGGATCCCTCCCGCCATCCCTCCCTTACCCACAGCGCTGCCTCTCCCCCCTTTCTCCTCTCCTCTCCTCAGGCTGGCGCCTTCAATTATTCATGCCCCCCATTGCAGCCTGTGCACGCTGGGCTGCTGCCATCGGCTTTCACACGCGCTGGCTGGGAAGCTCCACCGCCTTCCCAGCTTGCTGGCTCCGGAGCGGGGCAGGGGAGAGGTGCGGTGAGGAGGACAAGCCCGTCTCCTTCCCGGCATCGTGCGCAGGCGGTACCTCCTCACCGTCAGCAGAGCCGCGGCTGGAGGCTGGAGGGAGCGGGGCCCCGGCTCCCCAGGGCGCTGCCTTGCTCCGTTCTTGCACACCCCGGTGATTATTCTATCAATTACTTTCATAAACACTTTGCATTCTGCCGGATTTTTTCACACTTCCTGATGGGAATTCTCCACCCGATGTGTTTTTCCTGCTGCTGTTCGTGCAGTCATTCAACGCAATTACATCTGACACCTCTCCTCATCAAACGTCTGGGCTTTCTCTTCCCTTGAAGCGGCTGACAGACGACGGGCCAGACACTGGGAATTATTACGTTAGGACAGTGACAGCTAATTTTAATCATAACGTTCCCCATGAGCGAGGTGGGAATCAAACCAGCAGCCGGCACGGCTGTGCACGGTCTGGGAGCCGTGGGCAGCACGGCAGGGCTGGAGCAAGGACCTGGAGGGGGCCAGGGAGCTGGATGATCTCCACTGCTCCCCTCTTCATCAGAGGCCGGGCAGGCACCCAGGCGAGGACCTGGTGAATGCTCTTCCCTTCATAGCTCCTCTGGGATTTTGGTTCACTGAGTGGGACTCATGAGCCTCGGGACAGACAGCCCTTCCTGGCCCCATTGCTGATGGCTCTGGCTCTCTTTGAGCTCCTTTTCTCCATGGCCACTTCCCCTCCTGCAGGCTTCTTTCCTGCCTGGCTTCCCACTCCCTACAGCTCCGTCTGCAGTGGGTGCCCAGCTGGGCACCAGGGACGTCAGCTGAGCTCGGTTGTGTTGGGTGAATTGGTGCCTTGTAGCATGTGCTCCATGTGGAGCTGGACTGGGATGAGCCCACCAGTGATGGGTCCGGCAGAGCTGGGCAGGAGGGGGCTGTGTCTGTGAGCACTGAGCACTGCCAGCTCTGTGGGATGGTATCAGCACCGTGTGTGGTGTGGGCAGCTCTCAGCAGTGGCTGCCAGGGCCGGTGGCTCATGTTTTGGGTGCTGGGTGTGACACCAGGGGGCTGATCTTGAGCAGAGCAAAGCTCCTGTCTGCCCCATCCCAGCTCCTGCCTGCTGGGAACCATCCACTGGCAGAGAGCAGCATCAGAGCAAGTGGTGGCTGCACGATGGCTGCACATGCTGCTGGGGTCCCACTGGGAGCTATCAAAAAGGGCCATTTTAGGGCTTTAGTACTTATGCTATCAAATAACAACTCCTCCTTGTGCCCCTTGGGAGGGAATTGTCTGAGAACTGCGACTCCCCAGGAGCCAGCCAGGAGCAGTGAGTCCCCTTGCCTGGGTAAAGCTTTGTGTACCCGGGGCCAGGCTGGGGGGACTCACCACTGACATCTCTCCCTGCGGCAGTTAAACATTAGGGCAGCAAGGACCTACTGGGGGCAGGAGCTGGAGCATCCAAACATGATGGGGCACTGCTGGAAATACCTGCAGGTTTCAAGGTTAATTCCACCTTTCCGGTGAGGTGAGTGCTGGCCTGATCACAGTCTCACTGAATTAGCTGGATATTTTTTTTGTTTTAATTCATGCTGCAAATTTGAGCTCCTTCTGCTGCTAATGTGACAGTAAGTAGGGGCAGAGCAATGGCATTGCCATCCCCAGCGTGTGGCGGGAGCCTCCCGGCCTCAACCATGGCCACAACATTCCAGCCTGACGTGTCTCGTGGGAAGGGAGATGGCTCTGGAGGGGAGCAGTGCTCGCTGCCCGAGCTCTCTGCCCGGCTCAGCGGCCGGAGCCAGCGCCACCTGCCCTCTCTCACCAGTGCCGCCGTCACGCCGTGTTTATGCAGCGGTTTGCACCGTGATGTGTTTTCGGCGCCCTGGGGTCAGCATCCCTGCTCGCAGGCTTGTCAGGAGGAGAGGCATCCACAGCTGTTAGCGGTGGTGGGAAGGGGAGGGAGGCTCTAGCCCGACTTGTGCAGCAGACCCGGTGTCCCCGCGGTGGGGACAGTGTGGGTCACACGGCCAGTGCACTGGGGTAGCGCCCAGGCCTCTGCTCCTGGATCCATCTGGAGGGTGCCTTCTGTACCTTCCGATGTCCCGGGGTGTGTCCTGCTCAGGCAGCCCACAACAGTGGGTGGGGGGTCCTGTGGCACCCAAGAGGATCCGTCCCCTTCTGGATCCCTGCTCGGTGTGTGTGCCAGGATGTGCCTCGGGTGCCTTTGCTGCCAGCAGGACACGGTGCTGCTGCAGTCGGGTTGTTGCTCCATCAGTCACACGGGTCAGGGATACCTGGGGAGGGGAAGGTGCTGGAGGGGTTGTGGGTGCCTGGGGAGGGTGCCAGCAGTGGTGGATGCTGTCAGGCACGTTTGTTTTTCCTGCAGTGGTGCAGCTCAAACCGAGCAGGTCGGAACCGGCCCTGTGCCAGGGATGCAGGGCAGGGTTTGGATGGACATGCCAGTGGGCAGGAGTGGGTGCAGAGGGGCTCCTCAGCTCCTCCAGCCTCTGTCTGTGCCCAGCATGGGACAGAGCAAGACCCCAGCCCCACTGTTTGCCCAGCATGTGCCACCCTACCAGCCCAGCTGTGGCTCTGGTGAGGGGCTCCAGCTCTGTTGGGCAGGGAAAGAGGCTTCCAACTACCTGGCACTGCCATGGCTTAGGGGAAAAATCCCTCCCGGACGAGGCGCCTATGCTGACCGGGTGATTAACAGGCATTTGCAAACGTCCAATGCATTTTTAATTGCCCTCCAGTACATGTTTGCACAAACATTAGCCCGAGTGCGTGCCCACGGTGCTGCTCCAGCCGTGGGTGTCTTTGGTACCTTGTGGGGGCTATGGTGGGGGGCCATGGGAACTGGGTCTGTGGGTCATTTCCAGGTACTCAGGGTGATGCACAACCTGCCCTTTCCCCAGCACAGGGGAGGTGGGGGCTGCCCCATCCCCACTGCCCACAGACCCCCTCCATGTGGAGCGGGGCCGGGTGAGGGATGGTGCCGCCGCAGGGAGGGAGCACACAGCCTGTCTGTCTCGGGTTTATGAGAGCACCAAGCTGTCCCAGCAGGCGTTTTCAATTCCGTTTATCTGTGTTTCCCCATTGAGTTCATTTTATTTCCCCTGATTTTTGTTTCCTGGAAGATTTATCGATCCTGGTGTGCTCGGTTTATGACAGGTAGCAGGCCATAAAGCACACGGAGCAATGGCCCCCAACGGCCCCCTCCCTTTTGCCACCAGGACGCTGCAACAATGTCAGTGGGAGGACAGGGATTGTGCTGTGTGACAGAGGGGCCTGGGTGGGCAGGGGGCTGAGGTGCTGGAGGGGCTGAGGCACTGGCCAGCGTTGGTGACTTGTCCGGTGCTGGTGGGAGCAGGGTCCAGGCAGCTTGGCTGCCGTGGTGCAGGGTCTACGCCCAGCCAAGGGCCTACTCATGGCTGGGGGCTGCCTGGTGGGATCCTGATCCCCTCTGCCCATGTCCTCATGGAAGTGCAGAGCTGGGCTGGGCAGTGCATCAAGTCCTGTCCTCACCCCATCACCTCTGTCCAGGCATCTGAGGTCCGTGGCATCCACTGGGAAGGGCACACGATGCTGCTGTAGGACACATTTGAGAGACATCTGTCCCCAGCAAAGGTGATGACCCCGGTCATCCATCCATGGGACCTGCCCTCCTCTGGATGCACTTGAAGGTGGCTGAGCCCTGGCGTTAATTAATACATATGCTTCCCAACTAAAATCAGAAAGAAAGAATGTGCTTGATTCAATCCAACCTTTTCTCCACTCCTCTGCTGAACTCCTGTCTGTGGGACCAGATTTTAATCATGTTTAGAACAATTTGGACCTGGCTGGAGCCCTCAGGTCATCACCCTGCCTCTCCACTGCTGGAGCTGTTGGACCCAGAGGGCTGGCACAGCCTCTGCTGAACCCACTGCCTTTGGCCTTCACTTCTTCCAGCAGGAATCCTGTGGGGAAAGAGCCTGATCCTGGCTGTGGCCAGGGAATGAGTGGGCAAGTGCTGGTTAACAGCTGGACACAACAGCCTCAGCACCACCGTGGTGGGAGCACAGAGGAAGCCTTTGCCCTGTGCCAAGGATACCCTCCTGCTCCTGCCACAGCCCTTGGCCCCCGGGAGCTGTTCCTTTGGCAGCAGCTCCCTCCACTCACCGACACAGAACCCAAATGGCTGCTGATGCCAGGTCCTGGGCAAACAGGGTGTGGGAGCAGCACTGGGAACCCCACCAGGAGACCCGGCCTTGGTAAATCCTGGTGTTGGGTATTTTCCTCAGTTCCCTGCTGAGATGGATTAAAGGAAAGCGATAAGTGGATGGGATTTCCACGCGTCCAGAGGGACGGGGAGATATTAGAGGTATTAGCTTTTCGTCTGGGCTGATAATAATTGGTTTTCAGAGGGATCAGGGCTGGTGAGAGCGCTGCTCCCGACAGGCTGTGTGTCCCAGGGGGCTCTGGTGGCACCGATGGGACCTCACAGTGACTGTGAGCCAGCAGCGCCGGCGGCATGAGGTGGTGGGTGAGGAGGGGAGTCACAGGGCAGCCTCTGCAGCCACAACAGTGATGGGGTATGCAGGGGGCTGGCAGCCCTGTCCCAGTGCTGTGCCGTGCAGGGGGCTGGCAGCCCTGTCCCGGTGCTGTGCGTGCAGGAGCCATCAGAGAACGTGGCTGCAGCGTTTGGCGGAGCCCGGCACGCCGGGGCCGTCTGTACGGAGGAACAACAATCTCTCCGGAGGAGATGAAAAGAATTCTAATTACATCTCCGAACAATATTTGTTTTGAGTGAGGAAAGCAAACCATATGGCATGTGGGAGCCTGTTTGGGGCTGCATTAACCGAGGATTTGTTTTTCATTTGTGCCCTGATCTGAGAGAGATGCGATTTTTGCTTCATTTATTTATTACGCCTTGGAGGTGCGGGGGGTCCTGCACTCACTCTGGGGCAGAGGCCCCAGGGGTCCTGTGGTAGTGGGGGGCCGCAGGCTCCTGCTCCCTCCCTTTCCTCCCACTGCTCTTTGGGAAGTGCCAGGGGCTGGGTGGGCCAGGTGGTTCTGCTGGGGTTGGGGACGGATCACTGGTGTGGGCAAGGGGAAGCTGTGGATGACAGGGACCTGTCCGCTCTGCTGAGGGGACGGGGTCTGTATGGCTGGGGAAGGATGCAGGCACTCCTGGAGACCTCGCTCACGTGGCTGGAGGCATTGTCCTTTGCCAGGAGGGTGGTGTGCCCCTGCAGGAACCTGCAGCCCTCGCTCTGTCTCCTGCAGCCCTCTTCACCGAGACCCCCCACGACATGACGGCGCAGGCGGGCGAGGACGTGGAGATGGCGTGTTCCTTCCGCGGCACCGGCTCCCCCTCCTACTCCCTTGAGATCCAGTGGTGGTACGTCCGCAACCACAAGGACTGGACGGACAAACAGACGTGGGCTTCCAGCCAGGTAATGCCCCTCGTCCTCCCCCTCCGTAGCAGCAAAGAAAGGCAGAGCCCTTCCCTGCTTCACCCAGGGGAAGGGGCTTTGCTTGCAGCCACTGTTGGGTTTAGTGGGGGACCCCATACTGCAGCAGCATTCCCAGTGCTGACCGGACCTGCAGAGCAGGGTCTCATTCCTCTCTGCACTGACAGAGGGAAGCCTGGGGGTTCCCTTGGTGCAGGATCCTGCACTGCACGGCATCCCTCTGCACTGAGGTGCTCTGAGGCCCGCGGGGCTGGGCTGTCCTGGCTGCCCTTCCCAGCTGAGGGGCCGCCTGGCCCATCCCCGTGAGCAGTCTGAGGTAGAATCCTTGTTTTTGTGCTTGTGCCTTTGCCTACCTCATCACCTGCTTGTCCTTCCTGGCCCTGCACCCTCCGTCCCTCCCTTTTTTCCCTGTTTCCCTGTGTATTGGTCCGGCAAACAGCGTCTCTTTATTTCTCTCTCTGTTCACACAGAGATAAGGGCCAAAGAATGGGAAGCAGCTTTGGGGATTTTAATGAGCCTTTATTGTCCTGTCTTTGGCAGAGCTGCTGCTGGTGTTGCCATAAATTGAGAAGCCTTGGGGCAGCACTGCCAAGAGAAGCATTGCCAGGAGCCAAGGGTGGCGGGGCCAAGGGTGGTGGGGGCACTGGGAATGCCCAGCCAGTGGCTGCCAAAGGGGATTACTGGTAGGAATGGGGGCAGGTGCTGGCAGTGATGGGGACAGGGTTCCAAAGATGGGGGGCACTGCTGCAGTGGTGATGCCACAGCGATGATGGCTCCATCCCCAGTCCTGGATGACAGAGATGAGATGCCAGGGACCTGTGGGTGAGCACCCCATGCCCCCTGGCTGCTGTGGTACTGCCGGTTCCTCCCATACCAGGTGCCTGGTGTGCCTCCATCTGCCCTGGGTGCCTGGCTATGCTGGGGCTGAGCAGCCCCTTTTCCCTTCTCCCTCTTCCTCCTTGCCTGGGGCAGCCACCCTGGGGGTGGGAAGGGGTCTGGTGACCTCCCACCCACTCCCAGCTGAGCTGACCATTTCTCTTCCCTTTCTGGTCTCCCCCCATGCTGCTCCTCCCACAGCTGAAATCATCACCACCAGAGGAGCCCGGGAAGGACGCGACCAAAATCAGCGTGAGTTTGGGTGATGGTTCTTGGGGGGCTGCACTTGAGGGCTCACTGGGATGTTCTGCTCATCCCACCGGTGCTGCTGTGCCACAGGCTGGGAACACCGGGGTGGGAGGGCTGGGTCTGCCCTGGCTTGGTGCTGGGGGTGACCTACTCTCCTTGGCACCAATTGGCACAGCCTGAACCCTGAGCCCCGTCCAGTATCTGAGTGACACATTAATGCCCGGGATAAAATAATCCAATTGGCTCAGCGGATTAGCATCCCAAAGCCATTTAGGCTCATGTGAGCAGAATGAGGAGACACTAATCAGTTAAATACAACACTCTTGGCCTTCCACTGTCCAGCATCTGGCTCTCCCTGTCTCGGGGGGCTTTGTGTTTGGGGGTGCCACAGGCACAGAGCAGTGTCAGAAGGTGTTTCCCACCATCACCGCTGCCCTGCCAGCCTCTCCTGGTTATTCCATTTTTCCCTTGCTGAGCAAGCAAGGGCAGATGAGGCTGTTCAGGTGCCCAGGATTAGTCCCCCATCCCCAGGAAACGACCAAGAGTCTTTTACAAGGAATACAGTGCCAGAACCTTTCCCAACAGAGGGCATCACCTCTCAATGCCCATCTGCAGGGATCAGCTCACGATTCTCTTGCTGGTAACGAATCCCCCTCCAGGGGCCACGTCCCCTTTGATCAATTCACTCCCACAATCCACATCCAGACCTCAGCAGGTTCCTCAAGGATCTGTCCCTTACCAGGGTGCTGTGGCTTGCTGCCCCACAAACAGCCAAGTTCCAGGGCTGCTGCTGGAGCATCCAGAGCCTGGGCTCTGCCAGGCTCTGTCAGACCCTGTCTGCAGGCTCAGAGTGCTGCTCCCCATGTCCCAAACCAGCCCTGCTCCCGGGGCAGGAGAGGCAAAGGCAGGTGCAAGGAGCCATCCTGGGGTGAACACTCCCCCTCATCTCAGCATAATTAGGCAGTTAATTGCACGCCGGGATGGAATCGATGTGTGTGCGGGTGAAACTGGGATTTATTTTGAACTGCTAGAGGTGCAACGCCTCTGCTGCCTCCTCCAGATCCAGCCAGCAGGGAGAGGCTGGAGCTTCAAACCTCTTTTGTTTGTTGTTATTTCGAATGTCCTTGATCATGAAGTGTTTACGGAATGGAGGAGGTAAATGAACACATGTGGTTCTGATGGCACTTGTGGTACTGCCATGGCAGCAGGTGACTGGGAACAAGCAGCAGCACCAAACAGTGAGGGGTGATGTAAATCCCACTCAGGAGCCACCATGCCAGGAATCCCTTGGCCGTTTGTTATCCACCAAACACACCTGGTGCTGGAGGCACTGGCTCTGCCTGGAGCCACCGCACTTTGTGGGGATGAGGAGAAGGGAAACATGACGAGTCTGGGGTTTTTTTCTTTTCCCTGCATGGCTCAGGGCTGAGCTGGGTCTGGGCACAGCACATCTGCCCACCCTGGCCGAGCCAGGGGCTCTGCCCTGTTTCCATGGTCAGTGAGGGCCGTTGTTGCTCTGTCTGTGCTGGCGGGGCCACAAGAGTTATGGATGGTCATAAAATCCTCCCTCCCGAGGCTCAGTGACCTGTTGGGCAGTGGCTCTGTGGCCACTGGCGGCACCAGCAAATTGGGGTTTTATTTTATTAGTTCTAAATTTCCCAACCATTAATTTCAGTGACTTCTGGCTCTCCCGACAAAGAGATTTTTTTGAAGCTCCTTTCCCATGACAGCCTCAGCATCTGGGCACGCTCTCACCAGGACCTGGCAGCTCCTGCCCCTTGCCTTGTCCTGTTCAGACCCCCACTCCTGACGATGCAGGACTGGGACTCATGGCTGCACATGGGCTTTGAGCAGCCCTGAGATGCCCTTTGGGGTGGCCCTGGCCATGAGCTGTGGCACCAGCTGCCTCTCAGCAGCCCATGGTGTGCAGGGCAGCCAAACACAGCAGTGTGTGCATGCTCATGTGTGTGCAGGTGTGAGCAGGTGTGTGCATGTGCCTGCATGTGCTGGCTGCCCTCACATTGTGTGGCTGTGGGGACACTGAGGGGTCCTGGTCCCCACGCTGCCTCCTTTGCCATTTGGGGCAGGTTTTGCCTCTCTCTGGCCCCGTTTCCAAACACCATAAAATCCTCAGCTAACAAATGCAGCGGCAAGTAGAAAAATGGCCTTTGCCATCCAGTGTGATTATAGGGAACGGAGCCAGGGGCCTCGGGGCGGGTTATAAATCTGATTTATTGACCCAGCCCAGAGCAGCCACGGCTCTGGCTAGTGAGTAAGTCTTAAATTTCATTGGGTGATAAATACTGAGAGCGAATCAATTTGGTAGAAAAGCTAATTAGCCAGCGTGGTTCCGCATCGATCTCCGAGCCCTGCGTGGCCAGGTGCGAGCCAGGGCTTCCATCATCCCATAGGCCTGGGCTGGGGCTGGGTCCCCCCTGTGCCAACTGCCCTGCTTTGCCCACCTGCACCATGTCCTCCCCAGAACGCCCCTGGGGCGTGGAATGGTGGCACATGGTCGGAGGTGGCACTGAGCTGGGTGTCTGGGGGGCAGTGGGAGTCCTGGGGACCACCTGACCCGCCATCTGCCCTGCTGCAGGTGGTGAAGGTGGTCGGCAGCAACATCTCCCACAAGCTGCGGCTGTCGCGGGTGAAGCTGGAGGACGAGGGGACGTACGAGTGCCGGGTGATCGACTCCAGCGACGGCAAGGCACGGCACCACAAGGTGAAGGCGTACCTGCGGGTGGAGGCCGCGGGGGGCCCGGGGCACCCCCAGGACACCGAGCTGCGGGGGGCCCCGCTGGCAGAGCTCGCCGCGCCGGGCTCAGCCCACGCACACCACCACCACCACCACCACAAAGCCGGGAGGGAGCTGAAGAAGCGCTCGGCAGACACGTCCTGTGTGCTGTAGGCGGGCGGTGTGGGGGGACGCCGGAGCCCCCCTCCGCCCTGGACTCAGCGGAGCCATCGACGGTCCCGCACCCCCTGCCAGAGACTGGCCCCACCGCCCCATCTTGTTCACCACCCCCCACCACCTCCCTCTCCCACAGGCCGCCGCAGGTTTCTCCCCCCAGCCCTGTGGTGCAGCGGTGCCAGGGCTTGGTGCGGGAGCAGGACTGTGTCCGTGCCAGGGGCGCATCGCTGGGACTGTGCCCGGGGCCAGGGTGTGTGCCCGCACGTGGTTGGTCCTCATCCCCACGGCCTTCTGTGGGCGGGCACCCGCTGCTCGATGCCACCGCAGTGCCGCGGGCTGTGCTGCGCCCAAGCTCTCCACCCAGTGGAGACCCCCCTGCCCACGGTACCTTCCCTGCCCTCCCTTGTGCTTCGCAGAACCAGCCGCCTTTTCCCGTAGGTTGCCCCGTTTAGTTGCTCCGTTCCAGCCCCACAGTGCTTATCTAAGTTCCAGCCTCCATCCTACAGCCCGCGTGTATCGCCCTGCCCTGCCCCGCCCCTGCCTGCCCCAAAGCCCCCCAGCACGTCAAGGCCTGAGCTCAGCAGAGGAAGGACGGCATGGCACACTCCTGGCATGCTCCTGGCACACTCGTGAATTGTTCAGCCAGGCAGCTGCCCGTGCTCCGTGTGTGCCCAGGGAGCTGTGCCGTCGGAGCTGGCCTCTTGCACCCATCACTCCTCCTGCCCTTTGCATTTGATGGAGGAGAGGGGCTCATCTGCCAGCCCTGCCCGTGCTCCCCCAATCCTGCTGCCCGTGTCGGCGAGGGTCTTGGCCCCTCCTGCCAGCTGAGCATCCCTCCCTCCCACGCCACGGCACCACGTTGCCCTGGCCAGGGTCTGGCTCACGGGCTCCTGTGTCGCAGTGCAAATGGCAGAGCCTGTCCCCAGTGTCCCCTCGGGTGTCCACTGCCACTGGGGACAGAGCTGTGGGGAGGGACAGGGGGATCCCGAGCCTCCCTGCCCGGGTGCCAGGCACCGCTGCCCTGCCACCCCCCGCCCGTGCCACCCAGCCTGCCGCCACCAGACCTGCTGCAGCTAATAAAGCTCTTTAAACAAAGCCTCTCTGGCTCTGTGCTCTCTGTCTGTGGCACGGCGAGGGGACACGGCTTTGGCACTGCCTTGGCTAAAACGGGGCTGGTGGGGCTGGGATGGGGATGGCGATGGGGGCGGGCACCAACATGATCACCTGCAGCTGCAGCCTCGGAGAATTTAAAAGCTGCAGCCTGGGAGCTCCTGCCCAGCTTGGGAGGAAGTTGCTGCTGCCACCCTGAGGGGTGCAGGATACGTCCAGGTCCCAGGTGAGCTGGGGTTGCTCCGAACTGGGGGTGGCTGGGTGGGCTGCCATCCTTGACACCAGCCTGGGTTTCCAGCCTAACAGTCGGGGGTTCCCAAAGCAGGGTGCTGAGTGCCCCTGGGACCTGGCTCTGCCTCTCTGGTGGGAAAGCAGCTCCCAGCACTGGCAATGCCCAGCCTGGCCCCAGATGCCTGAAGTCCCCCAGCTCTCTTGCAGCTTGTTACTCGCTCCTCACTGTGTTGTGAAGGAGTAAGAGCAGCTGGCTGGTTTCAGCCTGTGCCAGGGGCAGGAATGGGCACAGGGGGCTGGTGCCTGTGGAGCCACGGTCACCTTTGCCACCTGGAGAGCTGTGGCCTTGGGGAGAAAAGGGCACAGGGGAAAAACATTTAGGTGCTGCAGGGTGAGAGGCTGCTGGTGCAAAATTCCACTTTGCCATGAGCAATACTGGTGGCTGTGCCATAGCAATTGCTGGCAGGGCCAAGGAGTTGGGTCTGTGCTTGGCTTCTTCCAGTCAGGGGATGGGATTGCTGGAAGGAGAGGGATCAGGAGGCATCGGTCACTGGTGCAGCAAAACACAGTCCACAGGAAGAGCAAGAGACAAGCTGGGGAGGGCAGGAGGCTGCAAATCATCTCAAAAGGGGAGTAAACAAATTGCTGCACAGTCTAGTGATTTGTAAAACCTGGAGGTGAGCTTTAACAATAACAAGTTTTATTAGAAGAGATTAATTTTGCTGAGCTTATATGAAGTCTTGGGAGCAGGTGTTGGAGGAGAGGACCCTGCTGGGTCTATGTGTGGGGCCCAACAGCACCTGGTGCTGGGAGCTGTGTGTGGGACTGTGCCCCTGGGTGTGGGGGTCCCACATGGTCCTATCCAGGTTTGTGCATGGAGGAGGTGGCTGGACATGGGTTTCTTGGCTTCTTCTCCCCAGGGAGAGTGGCTGGAATGGGGTGAGCCAGGGGAGCAGGGTGCTAGCAGTGAAGCCCCTGGGCTTGTGAAGGGGCTGAGCTAAATATGCAAGTCACTGCTGGGGAGGAACCAGCCTCATGAAAATGCCATTTCCACACAGTCTCTCTCCCGGCCATTATCCTGCTTCAGACAAAAGCAATTTACTCTGCCTCCAATAAAGCAGGGGCGATAACGAAGCTGAGATGAGCTGTGACAGGTGGCTGTGTGACAGGCAGGCCAGCCTCTCCTGCCACCCACACCCACCCGCTGAGGCCATGGGGAAAGCACTGGGAGACATTGGTGCTGTGGTTCTCTGGGGGTCTCAGTGCAGTCAGCTGTGCCAGAGCCCAGGTTGGGGGATATGGCTGGTTCCTGGGCACTGGGCAGTGATGGGACAGTGCTGCCCTCAAATCCTGTGCCTGTCCTGCAGGATGGTGAGCCTTGGCACGGGCAGGCTGGGTCCTCGGAGCCCCCACTGCTGCAGAGGCGAGTAGAGCCAGGCTGGATTCAGCATCTGCACCTGATGGATGAGTTTTATCAAGTGCTACAACAACCCAGAAAACTGCACCAGCCCCAAGGGTGCTTGGAGACCAAAGGCAGTATTTCACCTCCCTGCCTGCCCTGTCAGACCAGCTCTGAAGGCTCCTTTGTACAGAACCCAACCAGCGTTAAGCACTGAACAGATATTAAAAAAGGATAAAGCTGACCTGCAGCCCTGTTCTACTAGGTAAAAAGCCACTGACTTGTGTTTTCCCTGGAGAAGCAAATAGGAGTAAAGCCTGAATAAAACCAGGGAGATGAGGGGAGGTAATCTCAGCTGAGGCAGGTGGGCCCCCTCCAGCAGAAACATGTTTTGGATGCTCACCCAGGATCCCCAGCACTGAAGCACAAAGCCTGCTCCATGTAACAATCCATTTATTGCTTTGGGTTTTTTGTTTGTTTCTGAGCTTGCTCCTGAATTTACAGTCAAGATCTATCCTTTTGCTTCCCTTGCATAGAACTTCATGTGTTAGGAGGCTGCCTGCTGCCAGGAGCCACTCGGGTGAAGCTGAGGGATCCAGGAGTCGGTGAGGTTTGTGAGCAGCCAAGCAGAGCAGTGCCTGTGAACAGGTAGATATTTCACCTAATTCTCCTTGGGGGGGGGTGGGTTTGAAATGGCCTGAGAGAACCAGGTGACCTGGGCACAGGAGAAGTCGTAAATCACTCCCAGGTGTAAATCAGGGCTGGCTGATTCTCTACAGAACCTCACAGATGGTGAGACGGGGAGCAGAGCACGTTCAGCGGTCTCCAGCCAGTCTCAGCAAACCACAGCTGTGAGGAGCAGCCCCGATGCTTCTGAGAGGACACACTGTTCTTGCCAGTAACACCGGTGAGAAATTTATTGGAAATGCACTTTAACTTTGTCTGAGATTAACTGGTTTTAAAAAGAACAGGTTTTTAGTGCACCCCAAACCACATTCTCTTCTTGGAAAGGGTTAAGGCAAGAAAAAGCTTTTGCTTTGACCTGGCAGTTGCTGTCCAGCTGAGAATGGGAGGGATCATCACAGCTGTGAGGAGGTCAGAGGGGTGTGAGGGGTGCTGAAGTGGCACCCCCCAAGGATCAGGAAGTAATTTCTGGAAGATGACTCACTCTTCATACTGAAGAATTTGAAACAGATGTGCTGTTTTCTCTGCACATGGTGCTGGAGAGGTACCAGTCAGGAGAAGTCAGGGTCATGAACCCCCCTCATCCTCAAACAGTGCTTCAAAAACCAAACCTTCTGCCATGAGGTGTCTCAGCCAGTGCCCCGGACTGGGCAGCCCTTCCTCTGCTCCTGAAAGACTTGGGGCCTCAATGACGGCATTTTCCCAGGTGAGCTGTGTCCTGGTGGTTCCTCTTTCCCCTCCCGGCTGCCGTGTGGGTCTGTCAGGGGGGAGATGCCTCCCGTGTGCTGGCCCCTGGCCCTGTGCTCTCCTGCTGCTGCAGCCTCTGCAGCAGGAGCAGCACGTTGTCGGTGAGCTCGTTCCGTGGCCGCCCCATCCCGCCGAGCGTCACCGGCCGCAGGCTGGCGTGGGGGGGCTCGCAGGGCCCAGGGCAGCACACCTCGTTCAGGAGCAGCCACGTGCTGTCAGGGTCCACCTGCATCAGGTGCAGGAAAACGCTGTGGAAAACAGAAGGAAGAAAGGAAAGAAGAGTAAGGAGAAGGCCTTTTGGTTGGCACTCGACAGAGTCATGAAGAGCTGAGGAAAACTCTGATATTGGTGACTTCTGGCAGCTGAACAGACTCAGCAGCTCATTACAAAGGCCAGTGCAGTGGCCCCTGTGCCCAAGAGAAGGCAGCTCTGTGTCTCACAGCTACAGGCACATGGGAGAAAATATTTACTATGCTCCACAGTCCGTTATGGACATCAAAGAAGCAGCTGGTGCAGAACTGACCCTGGCATTGTGGGCTGTTGCTGGCACAAGCCTCTCTAAACTAGCCTGTCCCACGTGCAGAGCCCTGCAGTCACCTCCCCAGCATGTGCTGCTCGTGTCTGGGATCTTTTGAGCAACAGCTGCTGCAGAGATCTTAGAAGAAGCTGTCTGTTTTGTTCACCACCCCCTCTGATATTTGGGGAGTGAGGGAGTTAACCCATCTGAGCTTCTGTCTCTGTCCCCTTTCAGAGGTGAGAAACCCAAGGGTATGTTGGGAGAGCTGCCCGGGCTGGACCCCAGGGGAAGCTCAATGCTGTATTTGAGGACTTTTGCTCAAGTGAAGTCTCCCTCCATCCCAAGTCCTTATCAGCTGCCTACAAATTTTCTTCCTTCTGCACAGCACCTTTCACAAAGCAGGATTTTGAAACAAAACAAAACCTTTGTTAACAACAGAATGAAGGAAAAGAAGAATCACAACTTCCTCCACGGCTTTACTGCTGTGTTGATGGTTTTAACTTTGCATTTCAATACCCCCTTAAGATGGGATTTGCCTTTCCAGCATGCCCTTCATACTGGGCTCCAGCTGAGCTGCTGGGACACAGCTGCTGCTGGAGAGCAGGAAACTGGAGAGCTGAAGAGCAAACTGCTGATTTCTGTGACCTACACTTACCCACCCACTTCTGCCAGTTCTCCCTGCGGTAACCTTTGGGCTTAGCTAGGTCTGTGTCAGGGTTTAATGCTCAGAAGGTGTACTGGGCTTAACGGGTATTAACTTCTCTGGCTGTGCCATGGACAAAATTAGACTGGAATTTGCAGGCTGCCCTGACAGCCCTGCAAGGCCTCTACCTGCCTGGTGCTGAGTGCTCTGTGAGCACTCCACAAACCTACGGGACAGCTTTCCAAGATTCCAGTAAAGCCCAGCCACAAGACTCAGTTCTCCAGTTTCCACTGAAATCATGGGGCCATGAGGAGAACAGCAGTGCTCAGTGAGCTAATGGGAAGAGAAATCATGTAGGTCTGTCTCTGTTCCCCCAAGGAGCACAGGACTGAACCCCCCTCTCTAAAAGCAAAGATCACCTGCTACAAAAGCCACACAGAATCCAGACCTGATTGCTGTCCAAACTTCTCCCTGAAGGACTTTTATCCCTAAAGTGAGCTTGCTTCCTGTGTAAAGCAGGGAGAAATCCCTTTGAGAAGCTCTCCTCTGAAAGGGAGTGTGGTGCCATGGGTAACTTGAAAGAGCACAGAAGAGATGAAGGCACAAGAAAGCTCCCTCTCCTCTTCACAATAACCCTGTGGATGTGTGACTTGTTACTCTACCAGTAACCAAAGCTGTTGCTTTTGCCTCTCTGCCATTTACACCTTGCCTGTCCCTCAGTGCAGGTCTCTGAACAGCAGGAGGGGAGATATCACCACTGAAGCTGTTGGCAGCATCCCCTCCCAAAGGTGCAGGCAGTGCCTATCTGCCTGCTCCAGAGGAGCCAGCAGGAATGTGCTCCACGGTGATAGCTGGGCTTGGCAAGAGCTGCCTCGACAACATGACTTTTTTCTGTGGGATGGGATGGCCAGATGCAGGTGAGCTCACAGGACTCCTTGCTCCACCAGCTTTGTTCCTGCAGCTCTGCTGACTGGAAGGGGAGGACTGGCCTGGCTCTGTGCCAAACCAAGGGAGGCACCGGCTGGCTGGCAGGGGCAGGGTCCAGAGCTCACACCACTGATATCCTGGCTCCAGCTCTCCAAGCCCTGTCCCTGGTGCTCGCTTGGCTGTGCCAGCGTGAGCACACAGCTCTGCCAGCAAACACCAGGTCACAGAATTTCCCCCCAGTTTATGATGGGCTGCTGCTGGTGGGCAGCTGTAGAAAGAAAATCCTCGCTCCTTACAGCTGGGAAAGGACTGGGCAAAGGTGGTGAACAGCTAGGAAGTAAACATGGGAATGTGGAACACTGTTCAGGTGGCTGCTGCTCCCCAGCACACGCACAGCTGTAGCTCTTACACTCCCAGCACAGGCACTCTGCTCTCCAACCTCTCCACAATCAGCTGCTCCGGGGGAGAGCGACCCTCAGAGATTATCCGGTCCTTGGAGCACTGCTGCCTCTGGTGCCCATAATGGCTCGAGGCTGTGATTATCTCTGATAGCCCGGAGTGCTCTGCAGCTTAAAGAACAACTTGACTTTTACATTTTCAAACTAACTCTGGGGTAGTTTCCAAGCAACCTGTTTCCATAGCAAAGAATCCTGGGGTTAATCCAAGTTTGTTTTCTATTGTTGCCTTTTTTCTTCTTTTTCTTAAATATCACTTTATTGAATTTTGCTTTGTGCAGGTGGCTGTTCTGGTGTGCTTCAGCCCAGCCTGGGAATGACAGCTGACAATCAGTATCCTGCAAACCACACAACCAAACCAAAAGAGGTAAGCTGCATAATCAACCTTGGTATCTCAAAAGGTCCCAAAATAGCTCATATTTGTCCCAGGTGTACTGAACTTATTCTACCAGCACAGAGCAGCTGGGGCATTTCATTTCCTTGTCTTTTCCCAAGCTCTAAGCAAAGCCAGATCACAGTGACCAGGCTGGCTGAAGGACAAGGCCTCCTGGCTTTTCATCCCTGTTCAATGTTTAACTGGATACAGCTCACCACAGGCTTCAGTAAAAACTGGGAGAATTATTTCTGCATCTAGGGGGAGGGAAAAACCCCATTCCTATCCAGACTGTTGACTGAAAGGCCAAACATAAACTTCACAGGCTGTAAACATTCAGTAGGAATTAAGTGTAAATTTTGAAACAGAAAGAATGGAAGACTACCAGTCAGTCTTGACAGAGGCCAATGGCAATTTCTTAATCTCTTTTCCTTCAAGGTTTTATTTCCTGGAGTGAAAAGCTTGTCAGGGATGACACAACTTCATGAATTGACAAGAAGCTTAAATTTACATACTGGAGCTTTCACCAGCTCCCCTGACCTTGTTCCCAGTGCTCAGGTCCCACAAACTCCCTTTTGCTGCTCAAGTGTTTCTGGGCACTTCACCCACCCTTTGCACTGGTTCATCTTCAGTGAAGGTAAAGACTTATCTAGTGCCCCCTGGAATTCCCAAACTGTTCTTCACTAGGTTTGGTCTCATTGGGGATTTTGCATTTGGTTTTTTGTTTGTTGTTTGTTTGGTTTTTTAAAAAAGCTTTGGATAATACTCTCTTGGAATAGCCCCAGCAGTGATCTTCTAGTAAAACCTATTGTTATTGTCCCATTTTTTCTTTCTCAGACATGCTGGAGTTCTTTTTTTCACAGCATCTATTCTTGCCTGTTGAGTATTGCATGAAGCTGCAGTTACAAAAAATCACTTACTCCCACTGCTTCATCTAATAAAACTACAGGGTCCCATAAATGGGATTAAGCAGCCTCCTTGGGGCATGATAACATCCATGGATGACAGCCAAACTCTTTTTTTTCCTTCCCCCCACCTTTTTTACTGTGGCTCTAGCACCTTGGCCAAAAATTCCTGCTCAGCCCATTGCATGCCTACAAAATCCTCACAGAGACAGTGCAGGGTGCTTGGAGCTACAACTGACTGTTTGAGTCCTGACCTTGTTCTTGACAGGTCACAACCCACCAGTTGAATAAGAATCCAAAGAGCTGAGCAAAGGCCAGTTAGTGTAAATCACTATGGCAAGCTGATTCCAAACATCCTTTTACCTCATATGATTTCTGCAGTGATAAAGCTGAGTTATGTGACGTATGCTGGCACTCAGGCTGGGGCTAAGATTAGTTCTGGTCTATCTGTTTTTAGAATCATTTAAAATGCAGAATTTCTCATGTATCAGTCTGATAATGTTGCCCTTGCCTAGATGGGAAGGGCCTTATGTGTGACAGCCTGTGTCAGTTTGCAGGATTACTTTCAGGCACATGCAGAGGAAGGAGAAGGGCCAGAACTTACAGCAATGGGGTGGTTCAGCAGCTGGAGAATGGAAACTGAAGTGTGGCTGAGAGGTGATTTTTATCCAGGTGCTGGAGCTGATTCTTATGGTGCAAACTAATTTTGACTTTTCTAAGCTGAAACCTTGTATTAGAGTACTATAGTTAAAAGTGAGTGTCATACCATTAGCTCTGATCCATCCAGGCTTCAAGAGCAGGGATCACACAAGACTAAACCAAAAAAATAAACCCCAAAAGAAGCCCCCAAGTGCTGCCATGTGCATGGTTACTGTCAGGCCAGTCATAATGCATGCCTCAGTGCATACACATGTCTAGTCAATGGAGTTAAAGAGGAGAGAGCAAGGACTTCTGTGAGCAGCTTGGTTCAGTGACACATGTGATGTATGGTGCATCAAAGGCGTGGGGGGAGGAGCAAAACATATGGCATTTTCCCCTTTAAATGGAATAAAAATAACATGCAGGAGAAAAACTCTACTTGCCCTGAACTTTGCTGCCCTTTTCCTCCAACAAGTGAGCTCGCTTCAGCGTGCAGCTTCTAAAAGGGCTCATTTTGTATTCCCTCCACCCCTGCTGGGGGGGTAGGGGGAATTGCACAGCTTCTCAAGCTGCTTAGTTAATGATTTAAAAGCCTCAGATTCCAAATATCTAGATGAATCCTGGCGCTCTGCCTTCCACCCAGTGCTGCCGGCACAGAACGACGCTTTATTGCCGTAAGGGTCTGCACGCCCACAGCTCAGAGCCCCTCTGCAGAACAAACGCCGCCCGGAGCCCGCTGTGCTGCCGTGAAAGCCTCCGAGGTAAAAATAAACCTCCTCCCACCCCCGCGGGGATACAAACAAAGGGATGCTCCGGCCCCGGAGAGTGCTCGGCTCTGAACTGCTGCCCGGCCACACAAAGCCCCTGCGCCCCTGGGAGCCTGTGCTTTGTGAAAGGGAACGGATGGGATGCCCTTCCCTTTGCTTCCCCTTTCCAGCAGCCTGCCCTGGAAATGTGAAAGCCGCAGAGCCTGCGGAACCTGCTGGCTTCCCCTCCCCTCAAGGGAGGGCAGGGCTGGCCACACAGGAAGAGGGGGGCTGGCTTTCACTCCCGTCCTTCAGCAGAGGGGCCTGACTTCGTGATTTATGTCCTGTGTTCTGTTAACTGGACTCGTTTTGTCTCCTGAAATCTCCGGCCTTGGTTCCAGGTGACAACATATGACAATAGTGATTTCTTATCCTGACAGCAGGAACATGCTGAGCAGGATTTTGTATACCAAGCAGCAAAATACGTCTGTCAACACTTTATAGAGCTGGTGTGTGTTCACCTAAACTGTTTGTGCTCTTTCAGACTCTCCCGGCCTTCTCAGAGCAACAGTGGTGCCAAGACTGACAGCTTCCCAAACAAACTCCAGTTTACCTGGCAGAGCCTGGGTTGGTGTGATGACAGGAGCCAGGGGAAAATGGAAGGATAACAGAAGTAAATCCCCCAGCCTGCAGAAGGTATTAAGTGATAAAATACAAGGGAATGCCCGGCACATCCCCTTCCATAGCTGTTTTTCCTCTGCAGTTTGATGCCACCAGTGGGCCAAGAGCCCCAAATATTCGGGCATAGGAGGGGGTTAGGAAAAAAGCAAGTAGCAAATCTTCCCCTCTGTCCCCAAATGCACTGCAAGGTCACCTGAAAGTCATCTGTAACTTCTGAGCAAGCTGACAGCTGACCTCTCTAGCTCACTTATAGGGAGTAAATGATACTTCACCACTGAAAACTTCCATGAGAGACCCCATTGTACAGGACTCAAGCATGCCAGAGGGAAGAACAAGAAAGGTGCAAAAGGAATGGGATCACCATGCTCCCTCTGTTCCCCATTATCTGTACAGCCAACACACCTGTATTTGAGAGACATTACCTCTGGGCAGCTTCCTGCAGTTTCACTGGTTGCTTGGCGCTGAGGTAAATCAGGCAGGCATCTGCCACTTTATTCAGGTCACTCTCGCCTGCAGAAATGGAACAGGAAAGAAGGGTAGGAGGTGACCTCCTCAGCGGCTGCTGCCTAATGGAATCAGCTCCAAATTGGCAGCAAGAGGCTTCTGAGCCTTTGAGCTGTCTGACCTGGAACTCTTCTGACCTTGCCTCTTAAGCATCTTGCTGCAAAGCCAGGAAAACAATCAAGGGCACTGAGAGGAAAAGAGCAACTCGCCAGCAAACCTTCTCCCTCATCAAAGTCAGCTCCAGAAATTTAACTCTGATGAATTTCTGAGAGTTTCATTCAGTGGAAGAGTGTGATGTGCTGGATTTAAAGGGTCACCCAGAGAGATGCCCCAAACTGGAATCAGTCGAGCTAGTCAGAACTCTTATCTGGGCTCCAGTTTGTCAGGTAAGAACAAAGCATGGCCCAGCAGCAACCCAGACACTCCACTGCAAACCCACTTCCCATGCACAGGTGGGATGAGCCGTCAGATTTTCCGTGTGCTGGGAACCTTCTCTCCCATTTGTCTCCTGGGGAGTAAAGTACACCCAGCACCTCTTTACAGAGCTCCCAAGAGGACAGACTCAGGCTGGAGAAGATCAAGAAATCAATCCCATGGGGCAGTAGGAGGAGAATGCAGCAAGCTGAGATGAAAGAAGAGGCAAGGCTGGCAGAGATCCATACAACCTGTGCTTGCCCTGGTACTCACCCATGTCCAGCCTCTCGCAGAGAGAGCCCAGGCCCTGCAGCACAGCCAGCTGCAGCTTGAAGGCGAGCGTGTGGCTGTACACGGGCCCAGCTCTGGCACTTGCTGGGGCCTGGCTGAGGAGGGAACTGGTCAGCTTGGGCAGGACGTCTTTGGAGAACCTCTGCCTCAGGAAGTCCCCACATGTTTGAGCCAAGGTACACAGCACCTAAGGGAGACATCAGTTACAGGGGTGCAGTGCACACATGGCCCTGGGAGGAGCTCAGTGATCCACGCCAGCTCAGGGGGTTCAGGCATTCATTCTTCCTGGAGAACTTTTTTTGCAGGTGAGAGCAATGTGACCACATCTGCTCCAGTTTCCCCATAATGAGCAGAAGGTGAATGTTTGAGAGGCTGAGTGAGCTGCACCCTGCTCTGCAGTGTTCACCTGTCCGACCTCCTGGGCTGCCCTTCTCTCATTAGCACAGTAAAGGTAAGAGCAGCTGTGCAGTCTTACTCAAAATTACTGGAGGAGCCTCTGATGGAAAATGCCATTAAATATCATCATATCATTAAATCCCTTTTGTGGTGCAGACAGCCCATCTTTCCAAGCACCTAAGGGAGCAGAAAGGCCAATTTGCCACAGCACGGGGCACCCAGCACTACTTTTGTGTGCCCAGGATCAAACCCAAACTGGGTAGAGAATGGCCCTAAATGCATGTAAAAACAAAAGGGGATCCATGGGGCCAAAATGCTGATTTCTCTTGAAACTTTACTGAGATCATGGTCTCAGTGTGCAGGACTGAGATGCTGGTTACGTTGTGTTTGCCTTGCACTGATAAGACACTTGTCTTGGAATTTAGGTAGAAAGACACTCCGAGGGGAATTCATAACACAAAACCCAAGCTGGGTGGCTAATTGTAATGATCACTTGAACTTTTCAAGAGTTAATTAGTTTTTGTATAGCAAATCTCTCCCTTCTTTGAGGGCAGGCACATGACAGATATGGCCACTCTGAAATTCTAGTGTGTGGCTTCTTGAATCTGGGCAATCAAAACTCTCTTTATTCATGCTGAAGAATTCTAAAATGAATCTCATTCTGCCCAGCAGATGAATCCCTGTGAAACCCTGGGGCTTGCAACCTATGGAAACATGCTTTACTGGCCATCCTGTGACTCAGGAGGAGACTGTAGCCAGCTGACAAGGTCAGGAGCTCTTTAATAATGTCAAGTCTTTGTTTAACCTCTCCCCTGCCCTGCCAATTCCTCAATTGTGAAATATTCCCTTATCTTCAGCCTGAGACCTCCAAAGAGGGTGCTGGGACTGTGGCTCCAGCAAGGCACTGTACAGTGCCTCTGACAGCTGCTCAGGCTGTCCAACAGTTCTGTTTGTCCCTGCAACAACCACCAGCATTGCTGCTTCCCCCAGGAACAGTGCCAAGGGTTCACCCGTGGACCAGCTGCAGTGGGAGTGGTAGAAGCCCACCCACCGCAGGGCGGTGATCCCATGCTCCAAACCCCATTTAAACATCACTGCACAAGCTTGGGGATCCTCTCCAGAGCTGCAGCACTGCTCAAGCCACTTCCCTTCCAAGCCCCAGCCTGAAGGCTGCTGGCAGTCCCTGCCATACCTTGAAGGCTCTGAGCACTGCCAGAGGGTCGTCACTAATCAGCCGGGTGACGAGAGCTGGCCAGACACGGTGAGCCATGGGAAGCAGATGGTTTCCATGAGGATGCAGCACAGTTACACAGAGCTCCAGCACGTCCAGGACCTGGGCAGGAGGGGAGGGAACAGACTCTGAGTGCTGCAGTGCCAGGCATTCAGGTGGATCCCAGCATCCCACCGGGAAGCCGGCAGGGTTTGAATAGCAAAGGGTGCGGTTTTACTGCAGCAGGAACTGGGACAAGTGAACAGTGCTCAGAGCACAGGCCTGTTTTGAAGGGACAAGTACTGCAGTGATATAACTTGTGCTGAGTACAGAGTTGGGCTGGGAGCAGCGCAGGATTCTGGGCCTGATCCCACAGGCTGAACTGCACATTCAGATCCCGTGGGGGCAGCAGGATCACCTGGCAGAGCTGGGGCTGCTGGGCTGAGAATCTGGGTTATGCCTCACTGCTGCATTTTCTGTCTCGCTTTGCACTTTAAAAGGAGGCCACCTTCAAAGGATTTTCATAATTACAAAAAAGCCAGGCTTTTAGCCCTGCTTATCATCACCCCAGCAACTTCAAAAACATTCATCAGCCTGTGCAGTGCAGCCTGAGGAAGGGGGATGGGAGGCCCAGATGGAAGAAAGATGCTTCTGCTTCTTCCACCAAAGGCTGAGGCACAAGACTTTAACTGTCACGAGCATCGAGGGAAGGCACATAACACAAAGCCTCCCTCAAGATTCTGTTCAGCTTGGCTGCCATTCCTAACCCAAACCGCTCCCAGAAAACTGTCTCCCTTTCTCTTGCCCAGGCTTGGAGGATCTGTCCTGCTCGAGCATATGGCAGCACGAACCTGGGGATGGCAGGGAGCCCAACGTGCACGGTGCACACGCTGACGAGCTACCAGCCCCTTCGTGGGCACCATCTGTCCCCTCAGAGCCAGCGAGTACCGACCTTCAGCCGCACTCGGAGGCTCCCATCAGACAGCAAGTGGATGCACCTTTCCATCACATCCCTGGCCAGCTGAGTGTGGATCGGCAGTGGAGCTTCTCCGTCAGTGTCACAGTTGTTGGGCTCTGCCTTAGCAAGGGGAGGAACCTCATCTGGAAGACAAAACCAGTCCTGAAGCTACGAAAATGACTTGGGAGCTCTGGGAGATCGCAGTACCCGCCTACAACTACTCTGAAAATTCCTGAGTGAGGCCTTTGGCATTTTTTAGTGTAATTAGACACAGTCAAGCCTATGCTTGAGTTCTGTGAGGTAGTGTCAGGTTCAGATAAGAGGGTTGGGGCTAGGGAAGGTTCGCTTGCTTTACGGGACAATGCAGTTGGTCTGACATTTGCAGTTTCTTCTCACCATGGACTTACTTCCCATTGATTTTTATTAAAAATGAAAAGCCTGGGTATTTAAAGATGAAGTATTTAAAGGTCAGGATTGCAGCACAGCCCAGCAAAGACAAAAAGTTCCCCATATGAATGTCTGCAGTGCCTGCCCAGGCCAAGTGAGAAGGGAGCGGTGGCATCATTAGCCGGGAGAAAATGGCACAGGGGTTCCCAAAGGAACACGACAAGGAAAATGCAGTAGGATCCTGGAAAGAGGAAACTTCTGGCACTGAACCCAAATGACCTGTTATGAGGTAAGGAAAAACAGTGTGCTCGTGTCTTAGAGCTAGAGAAGCCCTGATCTGCAAACATTTTGCTCCCATCCTCATAAAGAATAAAGCAAGAACACCCAGCAGCACCTTACATGAAGCAAGATCATCTCAAAGTAGACCTGAGACTGTCAGCTGGGTCCCAGGTCCTGGATGTGACAAAGGGACACCTCGGAGGTCGTGGTCTCTCTGCAAGCTGAACATGCTCCTCTCCAGCCACGCACAGTACTGACCTGCCTCCTCCTCCCCCGTGTCAGGAACATCACCCTCTGCGATCTGCTTCTGGCTCACGTAGTCTAGGAAGAATCGTTCCACTTCTTGCCTTGTCATTGTCACCTCGTGCTGCCCCTGGGACCGAGTCCTGCTCTGCCCCTTCTCAGTCTGCCTTTGCTGGTGTTCCTCAGCGCTGCACATTTCAAACCACTGGACTGCAAAAGAGGAACCAACACATCACTGAACAGCCACGATCCCCTCCTGCAAGTCAGCAAGGTGCCATGATTCCTTGAGAGAAGAGCTTGTCTCTCATGTCTCATGGCACAGCTGATCCAGGCACCTGCTGTCACATCCCCGTCACCTCCCTGATGGTATGGGAATGTTAAAACCAAAAAGCAATACACTCCAGGTACTTCTATAAGACACTTATGGGAGCAGTGAATCCTTCCTTTCTCAGCCACAAAAGGCCACATTCCTGCAAGGCTGCAGGCCAGACAGAAACTGGAGAGAGGAAGCTACTGGTGATCTTTGCTTGAGCACTGGCCACCAAGCAAAGCACAGTTGCCATCACTCTACAGCACCTCGGCTTCATGAAACCTCCCACAGCAAGTGGAAAGGTCCAAGACAAGCACCCTCAGTGACAGTAAGGCTGAGTTACACAAAGTGAACATCATTTTGGTACCTAGAGCTGTCATGACTGAGTGGAGGACCCTGAGGAAAGTGGAAGCCTGGTTGTTGTAAGACTGATCTAGTGCAGACAGGACATCTTGGATAATGTCTTCTACCAGTGGCAGCAGGCTTGCATCTGAATGTCTCAGCATTGTGTCCAGGACCTGGGAAGCATGTGACTGATGTGCCAGCTGGCGCAAATTCAGGGAAATCCCGTTCACCAGATAGTCAGAATTCTCATTAATCAAACACTGCACCGAGTCATAACTGCAGGCCTCGCATATGTCTGCCAGTGTCCCCAGTGCCGTCTCACTGATGAGCAGAGTCCTGTCTCCAGCCTTTTCCAGCACAGGGTACAGAGCTGACAGCAGCAGCAGCCGGAATTCCTTCCCAAGGACGGCAGCAAAGCAGCCCACACCCTCCAACTGGATGCAGATCTGCCAGATGTTGCTGTTCATGGAGCGGGTCGTGACCTGGGGCTCTGGGGATGGAAGGAGGACGGTGCTGCACGGACCTCCCGGACGGGCAGCGAGTCCTGAGTGCTGCACAGAGTGCTCAGGGCTGGCTTCTTCTGTGTCAATGCTGGTGATCAAATACCAGTTCGCCTGGTCAGTGTACTCATCCAGAATGGACGTTATGGACCCTTTGAGATCATCCACGCTCGGCGGGACTTCCCTCTCCTGCAGGACATCCACTCCCAGCCCGGCAGCTCCCATGACCAGCTCGTTGAGGACCATGGCTGCCTGCTTTCGGTACAGGACAGACTCGCTGTACAGCCCCATGAAGTGATCCACCAGCAAGTACAGGTTCCCGTAGTAGCCAAGAACACGGCACACTTGCTGAAGGAGTTGGAAAACTCTCTCCTCCGTGAAGAAGCGGAAGTATTTCTTCTGGTGACTGCCCCTCTGCACACCCTGCTGCCAGGAGCCCGGCGGCCCCCAGCGCCGCTCCTCCACGATCTTCACATCCGTCACGTCCAGCTCCAGGACCTGCACCAGCGCCTTGGACAGACGCTGCAGGTGGGACGCGGAGTTGAGGACGATGTTGATCTTGGGGCCCAGCAGCTTCAGGTAGCCCAGCAACAAGCTCAGTGTGGAGACCTTGCCCGTGTCGTCCTGGGAGTTCATCAGGCGAGGAAGGGCTGTGGCCAGGGAATGGAGGTTCTCGGAGAGGACGTCAGCAAGAGCCCTGTTCTGCACCACGATCCTCTGCTCTGCGATGCCTCGCAGAACCTCGTTACACCTGCTCTGGACTTGGCTGTTTTCATCGTTAACCAGCCCAACCAAGGCCTTTAAGAGGTGACTGAATGAGTCCACCAGTGACTGACTGCAGTTACTCAGTAAGTGGTGAACCAGTTCCACCAGCTCCAGTCTCACCTTCCAGTGAGGGTGAACTGAAGAAGATTCAACCACTTTTTGCAGGAGGAGAGAGAGTTTTTGAGCAGTACTTTTACTCCAGTCAGGTCCTCTATGGACCATTAGCTCTGATACTCTGCTTTGTTCCACTGGCAGCTTTTCCTTACTCTTTGGGATTCTGGCTAGCTGTGCATCAGACATTACCCAGCCAACAATCAGATAGAAGAGTCTGATGGCAGAAACGGTGGTTTTGTGACCTTGTTTGATGTCTCCAGTAATAACCCGAGACAGCGTAATGGAAATCCCAGGCAGAAATGAAGCAAACAGATCCCCACATTGCTGTGCCTCCTCTTCATCCAGGTGTCGGTGCTCCTGGCAGTCACACTGCAGAACCAGGACCTGTAAGCACTCCAAAGCAGAGATCTTGATTTGCTTTGCTTTTTCTTGCTCTGCAAGGCCCAGAAGCAAAGACACTGCAAATCCCAAGAGCGGGAGGGTGGAGGGTTGGTACAGGGACAAGACAACATCCCCATAAGCCGAATGCATCAGGGTGTGGAGCGCCTGGATCACGGCCAGCTTCAGCTCCTCGGACAGCGGGGCGGGCTTGCCCGAGCTGGGCGGGGGAGCCAGGCAGGTGCAGAGCTCGGAGAAGAGCTCCTGCAGCAGCTCCCGCTTCCTCACGCACGTCGCCGCGAGCACGGAGGAGATGCACTGCACCAGGCTCTGCACCAGCCGCTCCTGCTTGGGGCCCGGCACCCGCAGGGCGAAGCGCAGCGGGAACAGCACGTACTCCTGCAGCTCCTGCAGGGCCGCGCCGCTCACCGCGGCCAGGTGCGCCTGCAGCTGCCGCACGTTCTCCACCGTCTGCGCCCGCGTCAGCTGCACGCAGGCGGGGCGCAGCGCCCCGAAGGCGGCCTGCGGGGTGTCGAACACGGCCATGCCGGGTGGGCCCTGCCTGGGACCGGGACCGCGGCCGCGCTGGGCGGCCCTGAGGGTGCCGGAAGTGACGCGGCAGCACCGGCGCTGTCGGCGCCACAAAGCTCCCGCGGGCGCGGGGCGGGCGGCGTGAGAAAAGTCGCGGCTGCCGGCAGTGCGCAGGCGCAGGCGATGCCCCGGCTCCCTCCGGCGCTCCGTAGGCGGCCGCCCCGCGGCCCGCGGCGGGGTCAGGGCGCGGGCGGCCATCTTGTGGCGGCGGCCCCGGCGGGTTGTTGTCGGTGAGGCCGCGCCGCGCCCCCCCCCCCGCGGCGGGCGGAGCGGCTCCGGCCCCATGTCCTCCTTCTCGGAGTCGGCGCTGGAGAAGAAGCTGTCGGAGCTGAGCAACTCGCAGCAGAGCGTGCAGACGCTCTCGCTGTGGCTCATCCACCACCGCAAGCACGCGGGGCCCATCGTCGCCGTGTGGCACCGGGAGCTCCGCAAAGGTGCGCGGGGGAAGGGGGGCGTTGGTTTGTTCGTCGGGGGCCGCTCCGGCAGCCCCGGGGCCGGTTCCTCCTCATGACGGTATCGGAGCTCCGCGGGGCGAACTTGGTGACCCGGGAGTTTAACGGAGCCTGGGCGCTGTTTCCCTGCTGTTGTGGTTGTTTAATAAACTTTGCAGGGAAATGCCCTGTGTGAGGGGTGTTTCCTGGTGCGTCCTGATAAAGGCGGCTTTTGGGAAGGCGGGGGATGGAGACGCAGCGAAGTGTGGTTGTGAGGATGCTCAGCCTCGCTGCTCTCTGCGTGTAAAACAGATTATGTTCCCCTGGGTGTGCTCAGGGCAACTGTGTGGTGCTCTGACTGTTTACCTTTTAGATTTGGGTTTTAAATTCTTGGGTTTGGATTCATACAATTCGCCCGTTATAGAATTGCATTAAGGGGAGAAGAGATAAGCAAAGAAAGGGTGGCTGTAGAGATCTACGTGTATATCTCTGTCTGTATCTCTTTGGTGCTGTCATCCAGAAATACTTTGAGCTTTTTTTCCTCCTTGCAGATTAACTTAAGTTAAATTAAGGTAGTTTTCCGGATGGTTTAATCATGAAGTCAGGGAGGTTGGCAGTGTCAGTGTCTGGTGGAAGGGGGTTGGAATTAAGTGTTCTTTGAGGCCCCTTCCAACCCAAACCATTCTGGGATTCTGTGTGAATGCCCTGTCCCCAAGTGCAGCTCTGAAAGCAGCCAATATCACCATTCCCACCCCTGGCACCAGCAGTGTGAGCCCTTTGGAGTAGCTGGAGTATCTTCTGTGTGACTGATACGAAGTTTTGGAAGATCCGAGCTCGACCTGCTGTAGAAATGAGCACTTTAGTTTTCTGCCGTGTTCGTGGCCGTTGTGCTCTGAGGAAACAGCGAATCCCACTGATTCTGACCACACTGAGATAGAAACTGGTGGTGTCAAAATAGGAAAAGTTATGGTATGTGGAAGAAATTCGATGTTGCTCTGTCACAGCATTGTTTGGAAAATATTTGGGTCTCTGCAATAGCTTTCTCCTACAGTTTTACTCTGTTCTGAATTATGGGGTTCTGTATCAAGTATTTTTCCTGAAGTTAATTAATAAAAAATGAAATCTGTTGTTTTATTAATTTACTGGTGGGTTAGGACAGCTTTTTTTAGTCACGTGTTTAAAATTTGTTTATTACACAGCTTTTTTCAGAGTTGAGGGGTCACTGTGCACAAAAAGGATTAAACTCATGTTTGTGTTATTGGTTAAGGAAGAGCAGAAGTGAGGAGATTTAGAACTACTTGGCTTCAAGATTCCTGACTCGCCTTGATAACAGAGAAATATTTTGAACTTTGTTTTAGACTGTGAATCTATAAGCAACTTTGAAAGACACGTTAATGATTCTGGGTGAAAGAAGTGAAAAATAAATGCAAACTCTCTTTCTCTGTTTTTTCTTTCCTTCTTCTTTTCCCTTTCTCAGCAAAATCCAGTAGGAAACTTACTTTCCTATATTTAGCAAACGATGTCATCCAGAACAGTAAGAGGAAAGGTCCTGAATTTACCAGGGAATTCGAATCTGTTCTTGTGGATGCATTTTCTCATGTTGCCAGGTACGTTGCTGCCTTTCTTCAACTTTCCTCTCTAGGGATTTGCATCCTTCTTATTCAAAGTTTAATTCACCTGGATTTTGTTGTTTGTTATTGGTTTTTTTAAGTCTCAGGGATGCTCGTACCCTGTCTCTAGTAGAGTTTGGATTCTGACTGCTTTGCAGCTGGGAACTGTTTAGTGTTAATATCTCTGTTTAGGCAAACTTCACACCCTATGGATCTCATTTCAGTTGTTCCCAAAGGATCTGGCAGATCCGTTCCTGAGCAGTGAAACTGAACATTTGGGTGTGTTTATTAAAGCCATGTAATGAATGGCTCTGCCCCACTCTCAGATGATGTTTTGGGTCACTGGACTGTCACCACCACCCTGCTTTGAGCGTGGTTTCTTTGTGTGTTGCTTGTTCTACCTGGTCAGTAGTGTCCTTGCTGGAGGAAGGAAGGATTTCCTACATAAAAGGGAAGAAGTGATGCAGCCACCACCTTATCAGAAATGGACTGTAGTTTAGTTGAGATTTTCTCTAAATAGCATAATAACTCCTGTTATCTCAGCTAAGCAGCATCAATGCTCTGGGTGTTTGGTGTCTGTTCTGGAGGGCTGTCTGATGTCAGTGTGCTCTCTGACTGCATTTAAGTGCCTAATGATCCAATCAACCTGCTTTTAATTGGAATGTTATTGACTGAAACAACTGTTTAAAGTTAATACTCTTGAGTTGTAAACATGTCAGCTTGAGGGTATTTTATGACTCTTCTTGCAAATTCCGAACAATAGCAGGTTTCTTCCTTTACAGCTTTGCCTGCCTTTGCTTTGGGGTGGGAATGTGGGGCACTTCCAGACAATCTTTAGTTCCAATAAAGGGGGAAATTGGCCACAAATGTGTTTGGCACAGTTTGTCTCAGACACTATGAGAAGGATTCTCTCACATGTGCATATATTGCAGTGGGTGCAGCTGGTAGTTTGGAAGATGCTCTCTTAAAACATCAGGAGTGTTGATCAGCTGAGCTGTAATAATTTTCTAATCTTTGAACAGAGAAGCAGACGAGGGCTGCAAGAAGCCCTTGGAACGATTGCTGAACATCTGGCAGGAGAGGAGTGTCTATGGCAGTGAGTTCATCCAGCAGCTGAAACTGTCTATGGAAGACTCCAACAGCCCCCAAACAAAAGGTAAATGCATATTGCTGGTCATGTGCATTTTGGTTTTAAATTGGGGTGTGTTTCACTGGAAGTACCATGAGGAGTTGAGCTCTGGGCTCCTTTATTTGAGCTGTAGCCCGAGCTGGTCGTGGACATTCTTCAGGATTGTCTTGAAGTCTAATTTTGTGTAAACCCATGGTTCTGGTTTGCAGATGTGTTGCCTTGTGAGTTGTGACTGGCAGTGAGCTTCACTCGAGGTGATGTGTGGTGCTGCTTGTGCAGACAGAATCCTGCAGGGCTGCCTTTTGGGGTGAAGGCAAGTCAGTTGTGCAGGGAACTGTTGCATCCACCTTGAGTCAAGTGTCCCACTCTGCATCTCTGAGACTGGTCAGCTGGGTTTATTATAATGGCTTATTCAGTGTTGTTAGTGCTTTCCTTCTCGTGCTAATTGTTTTGTTTTGCATAGTTACTGTGTTTTATTATGATTTTTAATAATTGAAGTCTGGAATTTATGCCCAGAAGCTTGTCTGGTCTCTTTTTTTTCTTACATCATTTGGGGAAAATTTTGCATCATTTAACACCATTAGAACATCACAGTTATAACCTTATTACTGCATGAGACATGAGAAACTGAGCATAAGCTTGTGTTTACTGTGCTTTGATACTGCTTTGGCAGTTCCTGCTTCTTTTATAGCACCTGGAAGTGTTTCACTGGTAGTGCTGCAGTGGAAAGAGGGGAGCAGCAGGATGCTTAAGCTATGGAAGGTGAGGTTTGTTAAAAATCAGGAGTGTTCTTGTCAAGGGAATATTTGCCCACTTTGCAGCTAAAAGAAGTGGATGCCCCATTCCTGGAAGTGTTCAAGTCTGGGTTGGATGAGGCTTTGAGCAACCTGGTCTAGTGGAAGATGTCCCTTCCCATAGCAGGAGGGTTGGAACTGGATGATCTTCAAGGTCCCTTCCAACCCAAGCCATTGTGAGATTCTGTGAATGTCATTGTCACCAAATGAGCCTGATTGACATGGCTGCTCTGGTCATACTTTGTTCTGTTCCCCACAGAGGTGTAATACTGTGAGAGAATTGGTTTGGTCATTAGTAAAGGGCTCTTATGCTGTGCTTAGGTGGTGAAAACAAGGTCTGATGGAGCTGGTATTTAGTGCAGAATTCATATGAAGACATGAGCATTGATGAGACCTGTATGTGAAGACTTACACCTATGGCTGTAGCTTTGTGGTTTTTTCTCACACTGCTTCAAGCAGAGCTGCTGGGTGAGTGCCTGAGTACCTCCCACCAAAGCCCTTCCCCCTGCCTCTGATTGAGCTATGACTTTTGGAAGGTGTTGCCATTTTTTGCCCAAATGCTGTGAGCCAACTGCCCTGACCAAAGGATTTGTCTCATCTGTGTGGGTCAGAGGGAGTCTGTTTCTCTGAGGGGCGAAGGTGAACAGACTCTGTGTGACCTGGCTCATGTTGGGGTTCCTCTTGTCTGGGTGCAATGTGTGAGGCACCTGTGTGTCATCAGAGGACAGAATTTACATGCCTGAATTCCTGCTGAACTCATTAACAGAGGATTTGAAGCTGTGAATTTAATGCACGTGGGTAGGTGTTTCACAAATGTTCCACTTTGAATCCAAAGACATTGGTAATTGATACCATGTGTTGTATTTCCTGGTCAGTTGTCAAACAGCTGTTGCTCGGTGTCCTCTCTCTCTGGCTGATGGTATCAATCACTCCTGCTGTTGTTGTCTTCTCAACTTAAAAATGTTTGTACAAAATCAAACCCTTCCTACAGACCTTTGTCTGTGGGACAAATGCTGTAAGAACTGCTGTGTGCACAACTTCACTTGGCAAGGAACTTAGCTTTTATCTGGATAAGAGGAGATATTAATGTAGTATCTTCTGTTTGAGGGAAAGCTCAGGCCTTTTCATGAGTGTGAATGCTGCTGCCTTGTCAATTCATTGTCAAAAAAACCCTGAGATTTTTAAGCTAAGAGAAAAAAAAATTGAAAAATTCAGCAAAGCTGTCCTTTTTCTTTGTTTTGACTGGCTTGTTTTCAAATTAGCTTCTTAATGGTAAGAGCTAGTTTCATCTGGATTTCTAGGATAAATTGATGTTTGAGTTTCTGGTGGGTGACTGTGTTGCAGAAGGCTTTGTTGTAGTTACTGTATTCTGTTTTCAAACAGAATAACATAAGCAAGATGGAGGTTAAGGTTTCCTGTTTTGTAGCTGTAATGATTGTCATAGATGTGGAAAACCATAGTCCAGTGCTCATCCAAAGCCCTTCTGGCTTCCTGCATTTATGTGCACTGAGGGTAGACACAGCTGAGACACATGCACTATGAGTGTCTCCAGACTGGTTCAAGCTGTGCTGTTAAAATGTTGGAGCTCCTTAAGAGCATCTGGTGCTGTTGATAACGAGTACCTGGTGCTTTTCTTCAGCCCAAGGAATGGCAACAGGTCAGTGCAGGTGGTTCTCTGTGGCTTTTTCATGTTGCAGTATCTGACATTCCTGGGCTGGTGGGTGCTGCTGCTCTCTGAGCAAGATGGCTCTGCTTGGCTTGAGAGCACCACAGAGTTGTGAAGCTTGTCAAAATGTCTGTATCAGTGAGGAAAGATGCCTTTAAAGCTCACTGGTGTGTGTTGCAGTGGTGCAGCTTGTTTAGTGAGTAGCAAGGCCTTGGGTAAGGCACAGCAATTCCTTTGGCTGCACATGCTAAACTCCTGCTGTGGAGCAGAGCTGATTGCCCTGATAATGAAGCATTCCCTTCAGAGAGGCAGAGAGGTAAAAGAACTGGCCCTTTCTAAGCATTGTATTCCCTGTTTTGACTCCTCAGTGGTGCAGCTGACTACCAGATTTTAGTCTTTCAGGTTCCTTAAGGAGATCTGCATATACATGGAAATGAGCTTTTGAATATTGATGTATTGTTTTATCTGTAAATGTATTCCTTAAGCTTGCATTTGCTTTCTCATTAATCTCATTTTTATTAGAATGTTTCTTTTCACAAGCAGTAGGGAAGAGAAGAACCACCCATTTCTCTCAAAGCCTGGAAAAACTAGGTCTTAGAGGTTTGATGTGAAACCCTTCAGGCAATACAACCGATCTAGCTGACGTGTTTTCTTTTTGTTGTCTTTGTAATAAGCAGTTGAAGGAGGTCCTTGAATGTGCTGTGATGTAGGAGTGTGTCACTCTAACACAGAACTGAGCTGCTCCCCGACTGCTCTCATTGTGTTTATGTTGCAAATTTTGGTGCAGGAAGTCAGACCCGTGTTAAAAAACGGAGAAGAACAGAGAGGAGAACAGGCAGGGAGGCTTCTGAGGGCAGCTGAAATAAAGGCAGCTGAAATAAAGGCCAGGTCTGGGTGTGGTTTTGGAGCAGGACAACCCCAGGTACACTTGAACTAGGGGAGACTACCAACAAATACTGTGAGAGCTTAAACAACAAGTAATCTACTCCAAAGAAAGAAGGAGTTAGAACAGCTGATGGGGGTGCTGGACCATTAGAAGCCTGTTTACCTCTAAAACCAGTCCTCAAGAGATGAGAATAAAAAGGTAAGCACCTGAGATGGGAAGATCTCCCGGGTTTCCAGCTGACAGGAAAACTCATACATACTCAGCAAGGCCTTTGACTCACCTTCCTCAAGCCACTGGAGACAGTTTGAAAAGTTGGTGCAGAAATACTTCTACAGGTCTCTGTGGACATTGCAACAGCAAGGTAACAACCTGGAGTGTCACTGCAAAGCTGTTAGGAGAGCTGCTGTTTTGGAGAAAGGAGGTGCCTTGCCCCATGGAGGTTTCTAGGGAGTAGTTCAGTTTCTGAGCTGTGAAGAAGACCCCATTGAAGCAGGAAAGTTGACTTCATTTGTAGTAGGGGCTTCTCTCTTTAAGTCCATTCAAGATGGGCTCTTGATTTTCCCAGATGGAGCTGTCAGTATTCTACAAGGATTTCTTGATTTATTTTGTTTTTCAGGTATGTGTTACAGTCTGATCAGTCCTGGTTGCTCTCAGTGCTTGCTTTCCCCTTCTCTGGCTGGATTTGACAGGCTTTTCTGGAAGCACAGGCTGCAATGGTTTAATTGCTCCTGGCTGGCAGAGTTTGAAAGCTGCCCAGCCAGGGTGTGTTATAATTTGTCCCATGCTTCTGTTCTCTTTCAGGGGTCTTTTTGCTCTGTATGCTCTTGAGTTTGAAAATAGGTGTGGGTCTTTTTCTGTTTTGATTAAATTGAGGTGTTGTTTTTAAGATTTTCCAGCGACTGGTGCTTAGGGCTGCAGGTGCTCAGCACCACCTTCTTGAGAGTGGTTCCAATCAGACTCACTTGGCCTTGGTCAGATGGAAAATTCAATGAAGTTTTGTATCCTCTGTGTTGGAGTGGTGAGCAAGTGTAACGTGTCTTGTGGTAGACAGTTGGCAGCACAGCAGGAATAGCTCTTCAGCAATTTGAATCTCAGCTCTCTCTCATTTTAATTTTCACTTGTGTGCGTGCTGTGGTCATGTGTTCTTCTGTTGGTTACTGTGCTTATCCTCTGTTGTTTAATTACTTTATGGTAAGTACACACAAGTGATAAGCAGTGATGGCCTGTTGTGTTGGGCTGGGTAACTTTAAATGCTCTCTTTGGCCATTTATCATCTGCTTGTCTCCTGTTCAACCCAACTTGTGTCTCTTGCAGACCTCAGTGGGCAGCAGCTGTTTTCCACATTGATCTGGTATCTCACTGGTTTGTCAGTCAAATTATCCAGCACTCTGACATCAGTTGGGTACATACAATAATTAGACTGTCCCTTTTTCTAAGCAAGATAACTTTGCTCTAGCAAACATCAAGAGTCCATTTGTTTTAGGGTAACTGTTTTCTGTGCTGCTTTGTCTTCCTTGAGTGAATCTGTTCTCTAACAGATGTGTTGGGGTCTGCCTTGGGAAGGTTGTTCGGCTCTTTCACCATCATGAGCAGGATGTACAGCACCTGTGACTTACTCTGCATTAAAATGAAGTTTTTTCATATGTCCCACCTGACAAGGCAGGCAAAACTACATTTAAGGACAGACCTTTTTGTTTGCTTCCTCGTTAGAGTGGGGCAGGCTGTTTTTTTTTTTTTAAATCAAGTGATCTTGGATTTTCCTGTGAATCAAAGAATGTACAGATTCTATCCTTGAACTCTACGATTATCTCAGCAAGACTTGATTCCATTGAAGAGTTGTTCTCAAGACTGTCCAAAGCTTTTGTAGCCATTACCCAGGATCTTATTAATTTTGGTGTCAAGTCTGAAGAATGATCTGTCTTCTGAAGGTTTTGTGGCTGGATAAAAGGCTGCATTAGAACTTCTGACTCTTTAAATAAGCTGTCTGTTCCCTTTCAAGCTGATGTTTGCCATGCTGAGGTTCATTTAAACAACACTGTCCTGCTTTATGAAATCCCTGTTTCTGAAGTGTTACAGGTTGCCTGCTTGGAGACCAGTCCATGCCCTGCCCATCACTGTTGTTGCTGTCACATCTTGGAGTTGTAGTTTCACAGAGCTGTCCCAAAGCCTTTATTTTGTTGGAAGAATGGAAGCTTGAATAACCAGCAGTTATTTTGTTGATTGTGGGACCACAGTGAGCACGTACTTGATGCAAAAAGATAACTTGAAATTCTTCTGTCTGTGTGTAGTTCTCATCAGTGCTTCATTTCTGCTGGTAGAAATCCTCACCTGCACACACAGTGTTACCCGGGGCATCTAAGCAGGGTTGAAATCTGTCATTTATTGACAAGTGGCACATTTCTTTGCCTTTCCTATTTTCAGTGTAGGAGGCACAAACACGTATGCAGTGCACACTGCTGATGTATGTTCTTGTACTGGTGGGTACAGAGCTGCATGTGGGGGCAAAATCAACCTTTTATTGCTGTTTTGCATTTGAGTGTTTGGAGTATGATACCAGCTTCAGAGTCCAGCTGTGATCGCCCTTCTCTAGAGAGCTTAATCATCAGAGCATCTGGTACAATTCTTTTGAAGTAGGAATAGTTAAGGTGGGCAGGTCTGGCATCCAAGTGAGTCGTTTCTTTGTCTTCAGTTGCAGAGGAGAAGAAGTCTCTCAAGCGAACTTTCCAGCAAATACAAGAGGAGGAAGATGATGATTATCCTGGGAGCTACTCACCCCAAGACCCTAGTGCTGGGCCACTGCTGGTATGTGGGATGAGTTGAGCGTGGGAGAAGCTCTGGAAGTCACACAGTCGTGTCCCCTGTGTCCCAGTCACGTCCCCTGTGTCACAGCCACAAGGTGGAGCTGACAACAAGTGAAATGGATTTAGCTGAGAGATGCAGTTCGGGGCTGAGAAGTCCATGTGAAATGCAACAGGTTCTTTTTATTCCTGTTGCAACAGTGTGCCACTTCTGAGCAATTCCAGGTAGTCTAAGTAGTGCTGCCAGGAAAGAATCTCAGAGGACTGCTAGAAGAGCAGACCATATTTTGAATTCTTTCTAGGATAAGTGTGTAACCTTTCAAACCCCAAGTTGTAACACAGTCAAAATGTAATTATTTTTTTGCAGGCCATCTCTTTCAATAAGCTGTTAAAAAGCTCTACCTTTGATAGGTTTGTATGGAGCTGGTAGGAAAACTGGCTCTGAAGACTTTTTGAAGCTCACACTTTAGGTGTGTGGAAATAGCTGGAACGAAGTAGAAAATCATTCTGGCCATTTGAGGCTACAGAATGAACATATGTTAAACCAGAGTCTATTTGAAGAGGATAAAAAATTACACCATCCATCTGGTAAACTTTAAACATTGAAAAATAAAAATAAATAACAGTTGTCAAGGAAATAAGCAAAAACTTTTTTGTTGTTTTTACCTCCAGATGCCTTGCAGCTTATGGTTTCTCTTGCTGATAAACACTCTCTGTTACTGTTGGAAATCATTTGCAGTTTGCAAGGAAGTAGTAAATATTAGGTAATGGAGTTTTGTTTTTCAGATAAAAAATATTTATTTAAGATTTGTCAGTTTTATTAGTTTTCAAACTATTGAACTGTAGTTTAAACATCAGTGGTTGTGTTTACAGGGCTAGTCTCCCCTTTCAAAAACCTCCCATTGAAACTTCAGTACTTTTAAAAGAAAGAAACAATACTTTGTTCTCCCTGATTAGGAAACCTCTCTTTCTCTTTTTTTATTTAATTATTGTTTTGAGCAAGGAGGAAATATGACATATCAGGGAAGGTCCTCTTCAGGCTGTCCTCATCCATGTCCTTTTTAAGCTGGGATAAGTTTTGAGTGAATTCATTCAAACTGACACATCTTTCCTCAGTGCATTAAAGCAGCTGAGAGCAGAGCTGAGGGCAGCCCAGTTCAGTTGCAGAAAGCTGTGTTCTTGCAGAGAGCTGGCTGGGCTGGCTGAGGACAGCCATGGCTTTGCAAAATCAGGACATTATAAAGTTGGCTTTAGCAGGAGGAACTTTTACCATCATCAGAGTTTATGGTCTGTAACCAGTTACGTGGTTCTAAACCTCATCACGAAGGAAATCTGACACAGTTTTGTTTGGACTGAAAGAAATTTGGGGTTAGATATTTTTGCACCTTTGGAAGAGTTAAAAAAAAAGGTGTCCATACAGCCCTGTGAGGCAAAGAGTCAGGGATACTTGCATAAAAGATTCAGTCCCACCTTGAGGCAGCACACAAGGCTGGTGGCTGTGACTCAGACTGGTGTGGTCATGTCCTTCTCATCTGTGTCTTAACATGATCACTTCTCTTAATTGGGATGAGAAGTTTTCCACTGCAGAGTCTTGTTCAAGCCGACCCTGCTGTAATTATGCAGGAGTTCCTACGCCCTGGGGCAGTGTAAACTCAGTGAATGTTCCCTGTGTTAGGAAGCAACGGTTTAAAATTTATTTGAAGAAAATATTCCCCAAATAGTGGCTTTCAAAGGTAGGTGAGCTCAGCTGCAGTGGCCCACATCCCTGGGAAATGGATGTGGTTAAGGTTACCTGGTTTTACTGTTGGCTCGCTTGACTTGTAGACCGAGGATTTGATCAAAGCCCTACAAGATCTGGAAAATGCAGCGTCAGGAGATGCGACAGTGCGGCAAAAAATTGCTTCCCTGCCTCAGGAAGTTCAAGATGTTTCATTACTGGAGAAAATTACAGGTATGAGACCGGTAGATGAATGAACATGGGTCCAAAGAATAACTCAGAAGTCAAAGTGTGGGGTTTTTTTTAAATAATCGTAGTGGTGTAAGTTCCTGCTTTTGTGTCCTTGCTTTGTAGCTCCAGGGTAATTAAGAGATAGCAATCCTGTGAACTAACATTGGAGATTAAACTTACATAGCTGCTTCTATTTTTTTTGGCTTGGACTGAGGCTTTTGTACTTGGAGAGCATCAGCAGCATGTTGCAAGAATATAAAGGAAATTGGGCCAGAGTTGTCAAATGGGTGTGTTTGCTTTTGAACACCGTGACTGTTCGGATATCTTGGAATTTTTATCAGGCTATGCTTAGTACACACAGACTCCTTGATTGTTATATTTTTGTGTTCTATCAGACTGCTGAGTATACACACTCCTTGATTGCTAGGGGAAAGGAAACTCGCTACCCCCATTAATCTGTCAGTCTTTGTTTAAATGAACTTTTACAATTACATTTGAAAAGTAATTTTAATAGACGCATTTAAAGGTTGAACTGATATGACTCTTGTTCCTGGAGGGACTTTTAATTTAAAACTGATTATGAACTATCACTCTTAGACTGTGTGCAGTTCCTAGATTTGTGTCAGTACCCTGGGAGTTATTCAGATAAAGGAGGAATTAACAAGTGCACACTGTTTAAAAATGGAAACCACTGGAGTTGTGTACCTGAAAGTGCTGCCTAATGTTTTAGTTTAATTAACCTGTTCATAGAGGCTGACTTCATAGATTTATATCCTCCCTTCTCTGACATCTCTGCAAGGATAAAATGCCGTCAGTCCTGTCAGTGTCTAAAATACAGCCCAAGAAGAGGGAGTATGTCCTATTTCCTGTATATCCCCTGTCATAACAGCTCTTATTTTCCTGTCAAGCCAGAAGCGTGTTTACAAACGAGACACCGTTGTGCCTGTGGCTGGTGAATTGTAAACGACTGAAAGTTTTTAAACTTTGTCCTCTAAATTACCCAACACTTCACACGCAGACAAAGAGGCCGCGGAGCGGCTCTCGAAGACGGTGGACGAGGCGTGTCTGCTGCTGGCCGAGTACAACGGGCGGCTGGCGGCCGAGCTGGAGGACCGGCGCCAGCTGGCACGGATGCTCATCGAGTACACCCAGAACCAGAAGGACGTGCTAACGGAGAAGGAGAAGAAGCTGGAGGTGAGTGCCGGGTTACCGGGGCCGGCAGGCTGCTTGGCTCACCGGATGCTCCCCTTTCGCTCCTGATCTGTGGGTTTCTCCTGAAAGAAAGGGGGATGGTTCTTGTTTTTATCTTTACATTTTATTCTAGTTGTTGTCTTTAAATTTCTTTCCAGGTGTTGTCTTTACGTTCGATTCTAGGTGTTACTTTTACGTTTGGAATAGAACGTGTAAATCTGGAGGATGCAAGTCTGTTCTCATGTTCAGTTTTAATGTTTTAATGGGCACCTGGAAGGCCGAGAGCTCTATACTTCTTAAAATAAAACAGACTCACCTAATACAGTTGCTTCAGATTTACCCTATTTTTTTTATGACATCCCCCTTTTTCAAAAAGTCAGTCCCCCTTTACCATAATTAGCTTGGGGGTTTTTATATTGCTCTGGTTTTTATTATTCTTTTCCTCATTATTGGGTGCCCCTCATCTGCCTCCCCAGCCCCTGCTTCATAAGGGGAAGCAGTTTAAGCCAGATCAACCCTCCATCCTTGAACAGCCACTTACCTGTCGCTTCTGTGGTGGAGTGTAAATGGGGCTGACAGTGAAAGACAGTGAACTGCATTTCCAGCTCCCTTGAACAAGGAGGGCAGGACCCTAAAGCAGCACGGGGCTGGCTGGGCCTGAGCCGAGCCCCCCTGCAGGGCCCAGCACTGTGTGAGGCTGCACAGCCAGCTGTTTGCAGCTGTTTATCCAAAACGTGCTTTCTCCATGGAAGTTCTTTCGGCACCACCTCGTGGGACTGGTGTGGGGTTTAATTAATGACTGTGGTTGTGTGTCACTCTGCCATCTGCTAAACTGCCCCTCGGCGGCACATTAAGGGCTCCTCTGCACCGTGGTGCTGGTGATGAACAGCTGCTGCGGGCTGGGACGGGAGGGGACGTGGAGGACAAAATCTCCTGGAAGGAGACTCTGCTGCAGCGATTGCAGGCTCTGTTTGCTGTCATGGCAGACCTCCTCCTCTGACAACTCAGCAGCGTTGTTCCCAGATAAATTTCATTTGGGGTGTTTTCTTTGCTGTGTGTTTATACTAGAGTTTCTCAATGCCTTGTGACTGAATTTCTTCAAGCGTAGTGTCAGTCTTATGACTGACTCAGTGAAAAGCACTTTAGACATGGATACGGATAATGCCATAAAACCAAATCCTGTTTGGCACCTGATTTATTTGCTGTGGAAGTCTTGGATCAGGTCTTGGTTTTTTTCTTGTTGAAAGAAGGACACCTGTCTAGTAGAAACATAAATGTGTATGTGAAAAAAAACCCATAAATGATAGACATATTGCTGTTTGGTTTTAAAAAAGGCAAGAAGTAGGTAGCAAAATGTTGCACAGTGATGTTTTAAAAGGCCCAGAGCAATCCATAAATTTGAGTCAGTTGAAGACTGTGAAACTGAGAAATCCATAATGACAACATGAAATTAAAATTTCTAATACACTAGCTGAAATGTTGTGACAATTGTGGGGTTTTTCTGTTTGAAAAAATATCTTTTTTTTGGAAGGAATATTACTTGAAAATTATAACTCTGGCAGAGGCAGAAATGTAATCCTGAAAATTAAGTGTTTCACTGGCTGAGCTGCTTTGTTAATGGAAATAATCCTGCTGATGGCAATGGGACAGGCTGCTTGCTTGCTGTGGGGTGTAAACACGGGTCTTCACGACATTGGAAGATAAAGAATGATCTTATTTAAATATCAGGATCTTATTAAATATCTGTTTAGATTAGCATCTCTGTCGTTCTACCAGACAAGGTGCCTCAGTGCTGTAACAGTCTAAACAGTTGCAGGAAATGCCACTCTAAGACTGAACAGGAGGCAGAATTGATATTCCTGTCAGCTCTCAAACCTCAGTGAGGGATGTTGCCTGATTACAGCATTCCATTGTTCTGGCCTTGTAGAGGGTTAATAAACAGTGGAAGATGCTGGTTACAGATAAGGCAGGCCAGATCTGCTTATCAGTTTTGTTTGAGACTTTGATGTTCTCACAGTATTGATAAGCCTGGATTTTTCTTTGTAGTGCTAATAAGCGTTTTACTAGAAGGATCTGAAACTCTTGTAGCAATTATAAATGTATTAAAAAGCCAAAACATTTACTCTGGCAAAGTCTGAAGTGAGGAAATAACTTAAAACAATCTAATTTTACATATCTTCTGATTGTAGGCTTTGCTCTCTGGATGTATCTTTTCCACAATCTTTGGTACTATGAGTTTTTCCTCTTATGCTGTAAGTTTCCTGACTCAGATGAGAGGATGTTTTTGGACAGAAGATGGATTGTTTACTTTGTTATCCTAATCTAGCCAAGACTGCTGGGTTGGGGAGAGGGGCTTCTGACAGTAATATAAGTCAGGGCTTTATTTTAACATGTGGAAATGTCTAATTTGGAAATCACTCTGGATGGATTTTTGTATTTTATTTACTCACAAAGTCTTTCACTGTGATAACAATGGAAGGAGCTAATCTGTGTTTTTTGAAAAGCAGCTTTTGTGTTCTAAAGAGCTGCAGTTGTTTATTAATCCTGTTAATGCTGCCCTTCATGAACCAGCAGATTGTCAAAACACACATAAACTCCCTGTGTTTGTGTGTGGTGGGCTAATGCTCAGAATACCCTGTGATGTCAAACCCCTGTGACACAGCTCCTGTCCTCAGTTGCAGAAGAGCTGTTTAATTGAGGGACACTCTGCTGAGAAAGGTGGCTTTGGAAAGGAATTACACATCAGCATGGATACATCTGGCATGAGTAAGGGCTGAAACAGCGAGGGGTGAAGAAGCACTGGTGATATGAAGGGAGAAAACTGGCACAGAGCCTGAAGATCATAACCTATGGACAAACTCTGGTTTTGGGGTAGCAATGGAAAAAATTGAAAGTGTAAAAATTAGGATTTCTTTGGGGGGGGTTAAGGTGATACCTTGATTGTAGTCTAAGAGTACTTAGAAGGAGAAGGCAAAGTTCCTTTATTTCTGGCAATCAGCAAAATCAGCTGGCCCAAAACTGCTGCCAAACAGCCTATAGCAAGGTGTACATGTTTAAGGGTAAATAGTCCTCGGGTTAACTTACTGAAAGGTGTGGTGGATGCTGCTGTTGAGCAGCTGAACACCAAATTTCTCTTTGAGTGGTGCTTCATCTCGCTCAGCAGTTGTGGGCTCAGCACTGCAGCAGCTCTCTGATCATCCATGACTGGGCTGGATCAGAGGTGGCCTGGCCTTTCAGAAATGCAGGTTACAGGAAATGAAATCTCCTTTCAGACGGGTGTAGAACCAAGAACTGTTGTTTTCTATAAGTGTGAGATAAGATGTCTTTGTATCTCACATGAGTATTTAACTTGTAATGAAAGTTCCCTGATTTGTGTTATTTTTGGCCACTGCTGCCCGGTTACAATTACAGAGCACAATCAACTGGGGAGGTTTTTGTCCTCCAGCACCTGAGCCTGCACAACTTCAAGGGGAATGGTTGTCTTTTGAAGTCAGTGCACTCTTCTGGAATGCATGGCAGGCAAGGAGAAAAAATCCGGGGAATTAGTGTGCGTAAAACTGAAATGTAGCAGCAAGATATCAGGGAGAACATTCCATGTTGGTGTACCAGGCAGCTGTAAAATGAAGTCAGGTAAATAGATGGGACTGGAAGAACCAAGGGAAAGCAGTGCTAGGAAATGGCAAATTGTGTGGAAGCTTTATGGGTACCTGAAATAACTACTGACAGTAGAAAACCTGGAGTAAGTGAAGTTGTTTTAATCTCCTGGGGAAAAGAGGCAGAAAAAATAGAGAGATGATTGTGCATTCAGAATTTCTGTTTTGATTTGCAGTCAGTGGAGGCAGTTCTTTCTCATCCCTTCTGTCCCTGTGTTTGTGACAGGAGGAACATCCCATAGCACAGAGAGTACATGTATGTAGTGCAGTGTGTATGAGGGGGTAGTTACAGTCAAATAAGTGTGTTTGCATGTCTGCATATATAAATATAAAGAACATACTGTATTTAAGATCCAGTTTAGGGGAAGTGTTCTGACTCTTGACTGCAGCTGAAAAACTGTGACTTAGAGTCCTGCTGAGAGCTGTGGGGGTTTTTAGATGTTTGTGGGTTTTAATATTCATGGTTTCAAGGCACCTTTAATAAGGTGTTAAAGCCATGCCTACAGGAATTTGCAAACCCTCTTTGATAATGCATCTCTTAGGGGTGAAGTACACTCTCACTTGAGGTTTTCTGGACTGCCCAGCACTACAGATTTTCTTGAAATACAATTTGGTTCAGTGGGTTAATAGGCAATTTGTTGCTGTGCTGCTTCCACTGCCTGGCTCTCTGTAGCATGTCAGTGTTGGCATGGCTTTGTGGCTGCTGCTTCCCTCAGACAGCAATTCTTGGGTTGTGATATATTCATCTCAGTGGTTTACACAGTAAAACAGGAGGTGAACTTTTAGTTTTTCTGCCAGGGAACAAAACTGTCAGTATTTCACATGCATGGAGTAGCAGGAGCAGCTGTGGGAACCAGCAGCAGAGGGGTCGACTCTGTGCCCTGGGCAGGGAGATCCTGACAGGAACACCCAGACACGGTGTCCATGGGATCTGTAAAACCAAAATGGTGATTACTGGGACCAGAAGTGCAGGGCTGTGCACCAGTCCTGCCAGCTGTGAGCCAGTGGTGCCTTTGGGGTGGGACAAGAGCACAGGATGCAATTCCATGGGGAATCTGGATCTGTTGGGCCGTGTATGGGTCAAGGCAATATCTGTATTTCTTTGCACCATGCAAGGATCCAATTTCTACATTTTGTAGGTGCTTGTAGGCACTTATAATTACAGTAGTGCTGCAAACAGAATCATACTAAACAATAAAAACAAATAAAAATCATCCAATATTAACATAAAATGGTTTTATGCATTTTACTGAAGTAAATGACCGCTCTTTTGCTTAGCTATAAAAGCATTAAGATGCTTGGAGAGGTGAGTGTGTAGCTGCTTGCTTGTACCCTACATGATGATTTTTGCTGTGAACATCAAATGTACCCTCCCAATGTTTATTTTAGGAAGGGTATTTTGCAAATGAAGCGAGTTTTCGTGTCCATCATACAGCAGCAGCCTGGGCCCTTTCTGAGAGCTTTTGAACATTTCAGAGGCTAAGGCTTCTCCAGCAGCTGGAGAAATGCTCTGTGGAGGCTTCTACTGCTGGCTCTTCTGTTGTCCTAAACAAAGAGGAGAGCAAGGAGACGAGTTGCAGTTTCAGAGTGTGTAATTCTGCCAAGAGCACAAACACGGTCTCTGCTGAAGCGTGATGAATGATGCCACAGAAGAAAGAAGCCTTGTCAAATTTAAAAGAGCAAGACTGAACAAATTTAAGGTCTGAAAATGAACTGAAACTCTGTAAGGAAATACATCATTCAAGCTCTGATTCCTGGACTGCATCTTTCAGATAAAACCCTCAGATTTACTGGTTTAGTGCTGCTGCAGAATGAGGAAACCTGGCTTCACCACTGGCATTTGGTTTCACTTTGCTTTTGAGGTCAGTTCTGCTACACTGAACTTGTGAAATGGCAGAACTTTCCCTTTCTGTTCTTATTCTAACGTGTTTTAATGAATATGTTTTAAGAATACTTTACAGTACTTTACTTGCCACATAAGTGGCAGGGAGCACAAGCTAAGGAATACCTAATCAACCTGCTGCAGTAGTGTGGTATATTTAATGTTTATAAAGACAGATTTTACCTGATCATATAAACACATGCCTGTCAGACCTCTCACTTCATTACATACTCTTCAAATTTCTGCTGAGCCTCTGGGGCATTTTCCCCTAACTTCTGTGGTCTTTTGCTTTCCTACAACTGGCTCAAGCTGTAGCATATCAAAACTGAGACTGACTGGCTGCTCTTCCTATTCGCTTTCCCAATTCTCGTTAGTGACTGGATGTTTTTCAGTGGATGCAATTGCTGTGTTGACTTAGAACATGTTCCTGCTTGACCCTGCACAGGGATGGACGTGTCCAGTGCATGCTCTGAGCCAAAATAATCCAAGTCTGTGCTGTGGAACTCGACAAGGTGAACCCGGCCACGCAGCAGCGCTCGGGATGAATTTCCTGTCACGTCGATTACAGTCACTTGTATAATGTTCAAGCAAGGCTGCTTTGGAATGAAGCACACTTGTCAGATCTGTTCAGTGGTGGTTAATTCTGATTTTGCATTTGTTTCAAGGACCGAGTATCTGACTCTCTTGGTCACTGAGGATGTAGAATGCTGTGCACCGAAAGGGAATGTTGATTAGCAAAAGCATCCGCGTGGCACAGTGCCAACTTTTTCTCTATCATCCTGAAACTCCTGCTTACAGCAGAGATCTCATTATTTTGTGTAAAAAAAAAAAAAAAGGCAGAAAGCATCCAAATACTATTAATCTTAATATAAGCCTACCGTGCAGCGAGGCAATTAGCTCGACACACGGAGTACAAATGAAGGCCTCGGGAAGCAGCGGCTTCTTTTAACTGTGCTTGGCATTTGTTCAGTTTCAGGGAGTGGAAGGACCTTATGCAAAAAATCTACAAGTTGCAGTTTCAAAGCATGTCATAGGCTACGTGAAAAACATGGTTTCCCATAAAACCTGTTTCCAGAGTCCTGCGTTGCAGAATATGGCCGGAGCTTGTGGAAAAAGCAAAGCCCCCAGCTGGAAGGGGGTTCCTCGTCTCTGCTGCTGTGTATTCACAAGTGCAGCAGCCAGCATTCTTTGTCCCAGCTCCAGCTCCCAGTCTCTCATCTCCTTCCATGAGTCAGCACAGCTCAGGATCAGAGGGATGGAGAGGGTTAAGCATGCAGGGGACAGTTCTCTTTCATGCTCTTTTGTGTATCCAGTCTAGTCCAGTCAAGTTCAGTAAGTATTCCTCTATTCTAGGAAATATTTGGTTCCTGGATTACTCCCTTAGTTTCCATTCCTGAATTTAGTGATGTTTTTCTGAGCCAGAGTTTTTAATGGTTTGAGGGCTGTTGCTGCCTTTTCCTTGTATTTTTTTCTCTCTATATCATTTTTTTTTTAGTTTGTTTTTTGACATGTAAAATTTAAACCTTTTGTGTGGACTGGTTAATACTGGCATTAACCTGTTAGTAAGGTGGAATTACTTGAATGGAATATGGTTCTCAAGGTGACTTGATTTCTATTTTTTTTGTCATCATATATGTACAAAATCTCTCTTCAAATTCAGAGGGTATTTGTGGTAGCTCAGTGTTCCATGTAGCTCTCAATGTAGAGTATCCCTAAAAATTGGGATATGTTAAGTGCAGCATTTTCCTAAACATTTGAAACTGCTGATTGTGAATGTGGAAGCATGTTGGTGCTGTTAATATGCAGAGGAATTGCTCCTGAGTCTGTGTTTGCCCTCATATAACCAGAATAGTGGTGTGGTTTGCACACATCTTGGTGGGTCTTTGTCAGCATGTTTTCTCAGAACGGGGCTGTCAGGCAAGGCATTGGCAAGATTCCCACTCCCATAAATAGTTCTGTTGGGAAAGGAGTGTTGTTTGCATTTAACATAGTTGTAACAGTTGTGCAGATCCTCTTCAAAAACCATCACTCCCATGTCCATGGGACATGGCAGATCCTGGTCCTCTTGTCAGATTCGCCCTGGAAGTGGAAGGACATTAGTCTTTCCATGGAGGTTTTTACGTAATTGTTTTATGTGGATCCATAATTGGATCCATAAATCCATAACTGTTTTGCCTGGACCTTGGCAGTTCAAGCCACATTTGAAGTATTTTTGGCTTATGTCTGGAATTTGCACCTTCTGCCCATTTATCAGACCTGGAGGACTTGCCAGCTGCCTTGCCCTTCTTATTTCTTTCCTATCTCTAGTAAGAATTTTTACAGAAGAAAGAAGCACCTGCTGATACTCACTCTTGGCAGTTTGACATTCTTGAGGAAGGGCTGCCTGTTCTTTCCTGGCTGGATATCCATAACTCCCTGAAAGTGGCCTGAATTATGATTTTTTAATTTTATTTTAAGATTGTCTTCTCGGGATGTCTGAGTTCAGCCTCTTCCACCTTCTGTGAGCATTTGGAATAGAGTAACACAGTAGATATTCCTGTCTCCTGCCTTGCAGTGCTGGGGAGGTGCCAGCTGTGAGCAGAGCAGTCTGGGCACCATCTCTCACTTTCCCCAGTGTTTGGCTCCCACATTCCTCTTGGAGAAGAAAGCCAAGTGTTGGAATGCTGTGCCTCTGTGGCATCCCTCTTTATCTACTGCTGTTCTCTGTTAATGCTAAAAAATCTGGGAGTTTGATTTTGTTCTTTTGTCTTCATCTCGTGGCTTTCTCAACTTGTTTCCCTCTTTAAGAATTCCCCGAAGAGTGTGACTAGGGATGTGGGTGCATTCTTATTTTGATCCTGATTCTCTGTCTTTCATTAAAATAAGAAAAATCCCTGCAATCCTAAACTAATGTGTCACCTTCTTTTGATTTTTTTTTTGTTTGTTTTGTTTTGTTACTGTTCTCTAGGCCTGAGAGCAGCATCCTGCAGTTCAAGGAACTGGGAGGGCTTTGTTGGGATTATTTCAGTGTGTATCCTGTGTATGTTTACAGATGTGTTTGGTTATGTTGGTATATTAACTCACAGGGCCTCAGAAAGGATTTAAGTTTGAGATAGGCTGTTAAAAGACATTCTTATTTGGTGCTGGCAGGAAATTTATGGGATATATTTACATAGTTATTGCAGGGAGTTGTTGCGATTGACGGTGGCTCTCACTGTTCTGATTCAAAATAAGGAAACACAGAGGGTGTAAACTCCTTGCTTGTAACCCCACAGGAGCTGCTGTGCTTTGATGTTTGGAGAAGGTGAAGAGAATTTCCATCACTGAGAAGGTTAGAAAGTCTGGATTAAAGTTGTAAACTCTTCAGAAAGATGTTTTGATTAAACATGTGCCTAGTTTTGTTTGATCTTCATAGATATAAATTTCTGTTCTCTGGTAAACTGTTCTCTTTGCCAAGTAATTAAGAAATAAAAAGTAAGTTGATATTGCAGCTGGCTGTCTGGGAGCCTGTTCTGTGCATGGTTTTTATCTTAATCTTAGTGTTTCCTGCATTCTGGAGGTGCCACGAGAAATAGGCCTTGTGTAGCTGGGTAAAAGACTTACACATTCCAAAAGAAATTATGTCATATTGGGGTTTTATTCCTTCAATTTCTGTCTACTGTTGCATGAATGTTTAGAATCACAAAACTTTGAAAATTGCATAGACATTGATCTTTGGTTGAGCTCCTGTATTGGATAACTTGGATGTGTGTTGGGCTGTTCTTAAGTGCCCTCTAAACAGAATTGACCAAGGTATGGTTCTTTCTTCCATTTTCAGGGTCCAAACTCCTCTCTCTCCTCATGACAGATGAGTCACTGGTGTCTCTGAGATACAGGGGGATTTCTGCACATGGACAGGGATTTCTCACTGGACTTTTACTGCTCAATCCAGACCTTTATTTGTGGAAAAGCTACAAGTTTCCTCTTCAGGGATTTTTAACTTACTGTTTTTCTCCCTTTGTAATAAAATTCTGAATATTTTAGTGTCTGTATCCAGCATGGGTGTATCTTTTCCTGGTTTACATTCAGTGATCCTGCCTGTGTTTCCATGCCAGTCTCACAGCACAGCTGCTGGGGTTGTAACATCAGTCATCCAACAGCTCATTGAGGAGACCCTCAAATTTGACAACCAAAACTTGGGCTTGATTTAATGACTTGAAAAGGAAAATTGGATTAATTAAATGTTCAAAACTGATCAAGCTTGAAAGCAGTGAGCATTTTGGCAGCATTGTAATACCTGTGGTGTGCCTCAGTCTGCAGCCTCTGACAGCAAAGGAACATTGGCAGCGGATGAGAGTCAGTCCTTGGATAAGAACACAAGGATAGAGAGATCTCTGCAGTGAGACTTCTCTCAAATGCTCTATCAGTGCCCCCCAGTGGGGGGCATTTTTCATGTAAAATAAGTAAGGCAGGGCAGGGATGTTGGTTTAGGGATGCCAGAGGCTGTGGGCAGGCTGTGAATTCTGGTGCAGATGGCAGGGTCTGCAGTCGTGCCCAGCAGTTGCTCAGTGCACCAGGGCCTGGCCACCCTCTGTGAGTCTTCACCTGGAAGATACTCCTGGCTTAACTAACAGTACTGTTAATTAACCTGTGCTTAATCTTTGTTCTCCTGTCTCTTTCCCTCAGGAATATAAACAGAAGCTTGCTCGGGTAACCCAGGTGCGCAAGGAGCTGAAATCCCACATCCAGAGCCTTCCAGACCTGTCACTGCTGCCCAATGTCACGGGAGGTCTGGCACCTCTGCCATCTGCTGGGGACCTGTTTTCAACAGACTAGAACAAACCCTGTCCCCCAGTTTCCATTATTACCAGCAGAAGTAAGAAGACTCTGATGTTGGCTGGAAGTCCAGTCTTCCAAGTTCTGCAGTAGGAAGGAACTTGCAGACCCTGCTTTCAACCTCTTGGCTGCTCGTGCTCACCCTCTCTCTGTGTACACTGGCTCATGTGAGGGGAGGAAGAGGAGTGAGTTCTCTGAGCTCTAAAGGGAGTGGGGGTGGTCCGTGTAGGCAAACTTCTCTCAGTCTTTTCCCATACTCCTTAGTTGCTGTTTGCTCTTAGCACTTGCTGCCCCCACAAAAGTCATGGGAATCATGTACACACATGCCTGGGAAGCTTTCAGAGGAAGGTTGACCATGAGGCATCCTCCCTCTGTACAAATATTGTGTTATTTCTGAATAAGTCTTGTCTGTTTTAGTTGGGTTTCTGAGCCTCATCTCTGAGAGCAGTGGAGCCTGGAGTGGGCCTTGTAGGGGGGTGTGTGCATGTGAATTCTGTGCCACATCAGCATGAGGAGAGGGCATCTGCTGAGCAATGGGACAGGGAAAGGCTTTTCCTAAACCTGCAGTTCCTCATTCTGCTGTGGGCCTGTCGTGAGGATAGTTCCCATTTGGCAGGGGCATAAATTGAAATCACAGGCAATAAAAATAAGCAGCTTTTCTTTGTGAATTAGAGATAGACTCAAGTTACACTGTGCTGAGCAAAGCAGAACTGGATGTTACCTAAGTGGGAGTGGAAGTAAATTTTGTTCTAGCTACCTTAGATTTATACCACATTTTTCCTCTTCATTATACAAAGTTAAATAGTGATGGAAGCTTTGGTTTAATGAACTGAGAACCTGGAGTGGTGTATGGCATCTGCTGGTGTCCCTGTGACAGACGTTGTCTGGTCTGCTCTCAGGATGGTTACATTGAAAATACAGTGCTATAAGCTCTCTCCATAGCTTTAGTGAAGTTGTCTGATGCACAGAAGTTAAATGTGGTATAAATATTTATTTATATAGAAAATAGACCCATATATATGCACATATCCTGTATGCACATGTACCATGTCCATGCATGTAGATATTAGAAGGATGTACTTAATTTTGTGTCACAGATTATTGTGAGTTGATTTTTATAATCAGGAAAAGTGTAAAAAAAAAAAAAACCAACAAATTTAAAAAGCTCTTAATTCCATTATGTTGCTGGCTAGTGTTTTAGCTGCCAGGGGTGTAGTTACATTTCAGTTTGTGTGTTAGGTCTGACAAGCTGGAGTCTGATCACTGAACCATTCCAGTTTGGATACAATTCTGTTTAAATTTAACACCTCTCACAATAAACAGGTTACATTTCTGGAGAGACTTGATCTGGTAACGCAGGTTTTGCAGCACAGAGGCCGAAGTGAGCTGAAGTGCTGTGTCTGTGCCTCCCTGTGGTCTCGAGCTGCTGGTGTCAAAGCTGGGAAAGGAAACCTGCAGAAACACAAAGCTCGTTCTGCTCCACATTAATTTATTTTGCAGGGTGTTCAGTAGCCCATTCAGCACTCAGTCACAGCAAACAACACGGCATCTTTTGATCACTAAGTTGTTCAGAAGCTCACGTCCTTTTCCTACTGACAAGTACTTCTTTTTGTCCTTTTTTAACGCTCCTTGCACCCTCACTGCCCAGCCAGGAAATGTGTTTTTAGTTTACAGGAATTTTTCCAGTGGCAGAACTGTCTGTTCCCTGAGTTGGTTTGACTGTGCAGCCTTTTATGGTCCAGACTTTAGATAAAGCACTGTACATTCTCTCTGCTTTTGCCAAAAATGAAAAACAAACAAACAAAAAAAAATCCCACCAAACCTCGAGAACCCAAACCAAAAGACTCTTTTCCATCCTGACTCAGCTTATGGAGTTACCCCAAGGCTGCTTAAACCAAGTTATTTTGAGCATTGATTGAATTTGTATCCATTATAGGACAAAAAAGCTGTCAAAAAATGATGTAGACAAATGTGTTGGCATCTCACACTTGTGTTTCAGGCAGATCTGTGAGAGAGTTGTCTTTTTTTTTTTCCTTTTTAATTGAAATGTTTTGATTTTTTTTTTCCCAAATATATATGTGTGTGTTTTATTTTGCTTAATTTAAATGAAGTCTTGTGGGTTTTAATTGTATTTGTTTTACTTTTTGGGCAAAGGGCATCTGGTGAACTGGGTGACATTCTCTCAAGGTTAAACAGATTTCCCCACGGTGTGTCTTTTTTTAACAAAAGCTTAAATCTGTATATTGAATTGACTTAGGAATTAATTTAGACATATAGGCTGCCATTTGACAGCAGTATATTCTGAAATGTCTGATAGATATCTATTTTTGAATAAAGAGGGTGTCATTGAACAGTAGTGGCTTTACTTTTTTTCTTCAGTGCCCTGGCACCCATTCGGTTTTGTTTGGGGTGCCTCCCTGCAGGAGCACCAGGAGCTGCTGTTCCAGCAGGATCAATGTGATCGAAGCCTTTTGGCTTTGGGGGTCTTCGCATCACCCTGGGAGTTAATTCTGGAGGTTTTGGGGAGGCTTAGGGCTTCTTCAATTAACTGGTCTGCAACAGCCTCTGTGGGCAAACAGTGATTGTTTCATATGCCTCAGAGAGTATCTGCAAAGCGGATTATGTTTTATACTGATTTACAAATCTTCCCTTAAAGGAACTATATTTAGCACTGCTCTCACAAAGCCGTGCAGGGGGTGGGCACGTGGCGCTGTGGGAGCAGGAGGGAGCTGGTGCGGTTCCTCCCGCTGAAAACCACCTTTGTGTGGTGGTGTAGGAACTGGGGTGGGGTTTTCAAAGACATGAATGTGACAAGGTACTGGCTGTCCTTCCTTGCCTTTGAGAATCGAGTTTTTGTTGTTTTTTTTAAGAACTGGAACAAACGCCTCTGAAAATATGTGGCTGTTGATGCAGCTGTCTGTGCAGTTTTGTGCCTCAGCGCACCGGCGCGTTCCCTTCGCTGCGTGCTCAGCGGGGATTGCTGTGTAACCAGAGTGTTGGCTTACACACCTGCACAAGGTGAGAACTCACTCCTGGCTCACCAGCAGGTCAGTCTGTGAGATCCCAGGTTGTGATGGTCATCAGGAAGGGCTGGCAGAGCCTCGGAGTGCCGAGGGAGGTGGGCAGTTGCGCTGCCGGCATTTCGATGGGGGGTGAGATGCTCTGGGCTTCATCAGTCTGCTTATTTGGGCCAAATGTTGCTATGTTCCCTGGTCAGTTCCAAACTTCATGTGTGTTTATCTTTGAGATTAGATAGAAAAAGCCTCATGCCATCTGAAAAAAAAAAAAGACCTGATAAAACGCTTGGGTGAAATGTCACTGCAGACACGGCGCCGGTCTGCTGGACTGAGGCCGGGACATGTATTTGCCAGTGATTTCACTGGCTTTGGGATGTGCCACAGGCATCCACTGCCTCTGTCCTGTCTGCTGGAAGGCAACAGTAGGTAGGAATTGGTTTCTTTATTTGTATTTTCAGTAGTGGCTTTACATAACAACATTTAGCCAGAAGTTTAATAAAGGCCAGTGGCCTCACAGGCCTCTGTGGGTGCTGGAGCAGATGAAACCGTGGTTGTGCTGGTCCAGAACGTGGATCAGTGCTCCTGGCTGTGAGATACCCAGGGCAGTGGGCAGGGGGAAGGCATGGGGTGGAGGTGAGCTTCACCTGGGAGAGAGCAGCAGCACTGGGAAAGTGCCCCAAATCCTGTGCCAGGCATCCCCTTGTTACTGACCTGCCTGGTTTCTGCTGCCTGTATCAGTGAAGCAGCTGTCCCAGAGAGATGGTCTGTCCCATTGATGGCCACAGCAGATGACAGCCATCGACTGCTGCAGGGTTTGACGCTTTTTGTGTGCTGTCCAGGGAATGGAGGAGGAAAGGATGTGTTAAAACAGGACACCCAGTTGCTTCATGAAACATTTTTCTTCACCTTAAACTCTGTCTGTGTGTGTCTTCACAGTTTTTCTGATGTTCTTCAAGGGAAGATTAATGTTTGTCTTGGGAGACTGAGAAGCATCAAACAAGTGTGGTGTGTTCTGACCAGCCCAGCAGCAGCAGCAGGAAACACCCAGGATCTCCTCTAGGAAACCCCAGGAGCAGGCAGGGGATTCCAGGGACCAGCCAGCACGGGGCAGCCCCTGGATGGGAATGTTTAAGGGAAATGAGCACTTTGGGCACAGAAATGCCCCCTCAGCACAGAGCAGCCTGAGGGACTGGTGTTCTACATCCCGTCAAGGCTGGATTCTGGGTTTGCAAATCCATGTCCCTTGGCTCAGGGATGTGATGGGTTGCAGCCTGGCTGGCTCGTGGTGGCCCAGTGTCACACTGCTGCTGACAGAGCAAATCTGTGTGACAACTAATAGTTAATCAGAAACAGATTTAGGATCTTGTCAGTTCTTGGGAAGAGATAAGTCTTGTCCCTTCTTTCTGAGAAGAGCTAAGTCTTGTTTCTTCGTTCTGGGAAGAGATAAGTCTTGTCCCTTCTTTCTAAGACCTAAGTCTTGTTTCTTCTTTCTAGGAAGAGACAAGTGGCTGACTGTCAGCACGTCGCTCTGCTGCCAGTACCCAGCTGGCTCTCACCAGTCCTCACTGTTTGTGTGTCAGCCCAGCCTGCTGTGAGGTGCAGGATGGGGACCCCAGGGAGGGACGAGCCAGGGGCTGCTCCGCTGGGAGGCTGCGTGAAGGGAACAGGCAGGCACAGAAAGGCTCCGGGAGTTACAACTCCACGGGATGGCCATGCTGGAGAGGCAGACACCATCTCTCCATGGTGTCTCCTGCACATCCTGTGACCATGGAAGAGAGGGTGGCTTCCTGCAAGGGCAGAGCGGGACCTCCTGCCGTGTGGGGTTTATGGGTCTTTCTCTCGCTGTTTGGTGGTGCCTCAAGTGTCTTGTTGGCTCAAGGAGGGTAAAAATGTGTCCATGTGTGGGGGAGGAGGGAGACCTTTGGAGGTGCAGCGGCGTTTGGAAATCCCACAGATTTGTTCCTGTGGAAGCTCTGATTTATGGGAGTTTGTTCTAGTTTCGATCCATCAATGAAGGTAAGTTAAAGGTCCTCAAGTCTAAAATGAATTTACAGTCAGTTCTTGGCAAGTCAGCATCTCCAGCGAGCTGAGGTGTATCCGTAACCTCCCTGACACGTGAACACTCCCGCCTGGCTTTGGCACTTGGGCTAGTGCTGAATTACAAACCCTCCCACACAGTGGATGCTGGAAATATCTAATTCATAATTTACTGCTCGTGCAGCAAGAGTGTGAGAGGGTCTGATGGATGCAACGTGGGACCACATCAGTGACCCGGGATGAGCACAGGGAGATGGGTGCAGCACAGGACCGTGTCAGTGATCCAGGATGGGCACAGGGAAGCTGACCCCAGTTCTGTGGATAATGGAGGACAAACCTGAGAGCCAACCCCTGCTACCAAACCGTAGCCAAAGCGTTTGGAGTCTGTTCCGAGCTCGTTTCTTGTCGGAGCAGCCTTGCTCTGCCGAGGCTCAGATGGATGGGAGTGACCTTCAGGAATAGCTGTGCTAATGTTTATTTTATCAGGACCCGGCTCCGAAGCAGTGGAGCTGCTGGTTATTTTTAACCCAGGCGCTGAGCAGCTGGAGGCCTGGCTCAGCAGAGCCCAGTAACAAATGCTCTAAAGCAGGGCCGTGCATCATTGCTGGGCTGAGGAATGTCCCTGACAGGGAAGGCAGTGCTCATTGTGCCATTAACTCCTTCGGGGTTCTTTGGAACTCCCTTTGCTCTTGGGAATGACGTCTGGAGGGTTGCTGCTGCCAGAGCTGGGGGCTAGTGTGGCCTCCACTGTTCGCCCTGCCTGCAAGAGAACCCTCATTCCCATCCCTCCTGGAACTCCTACCCTGTCCCCATGCCATGGGGTGACCGTCCTGTCCCCTGGGAGAGCTGCTCATCATTCTTCATCGCTCCCTGGGCCAGACCTCCCCTCTGACCCACTGCACCCCATGGGGGTCCCAGCCCCCAGCTCCCTTTTTTTGTTGCATTTGAGAAAAGCAGGACAGGGAGATGTGGTGGTTAAAGCTCCACAAGGTAAGGGGAAATGGATCACATGGTTCTCTGGGAGGGTTGTCTTGAAAGGTTTTGTTGGCTAAATGATGTGCTGCTGTGCATGAAGCCTGGGCCCAACAGTGCCCATCCCAGACCAGGGGTGCCCACTCCAGTCCCACGCTTGGGAGCTGGGGCTGGGACAGAGCTGAGATGGGTCTGAGCTTGGCCTCCCATGGGGGAAGCAGAGCTGGGGTGTGGGGAGTTCTGGCCGTGAACCCCAATCTGGCTCATGGGAGCAGCAGCTGTGCCTGGAGTGCTGCATGTGGAGATTTTATCTCATCCTAAAGATAAACACAAAGGGAAGCTGGAGGACAGGCTGTCCTGGGTGGGAAATGCTCCCAGCTGCCCATGGATCATGGGCGGGATGGGAGATGCCAGGAATGTCAGGGTGACTGGGACCATTCAGTGTGAGGAGGGTCCCCTTGTCCCACAGACTGTCTCCCTGGGCCGGTGCAACCTCTCTGCCGGGGCTGTGGGACCCTCAGCTAGAGACCACCAGTTCTGTAAATGGTTTTTGTGGTGTTTGTTTACAGGAGCAGGAAGGCTCCCACCCTTTTTGTGGGGAGCAGGCTGGAGGACTGTTCTGGCATGGGAAGTGTTTATCTTCAGCAGAGCCTCGACCCCAGTTCCAGGCGTGAGACGAATCCACACTCTCCTCCTGCATCCCTGTGCTTGATCCAGCTGCCCCTTCAGCCACTCCAGGCTGGGTGGACAGCCCTGCCCAGAGCCTGGGTGTGCAAAACCCATTGGTTTGATTACCATGGGTGGTAATCAACAGGTAACCAAACAGGGTTCTCTCTCCTGTTCTCTGTGCACAGTAACAGCATGGAGCCATTCCTGATATGGGAGAAGTGCCCCAGGAAGGTGTGGGGTGGTTGCCTTGAGGGCTGAATGCACCTTTACTCCACACCATCGATGCTGCCAGGTCGTGCCATGGGACCAGGAGAGCCACTGGGGTCACCCCTCTTCCTGACCCCTGAGCTGCAGAGCAGCCCAAGAACACCAGGCCAGGCCGACTCGGGGCAGAGGGAGTGGCCAATGTGGGGCTGCAGTGCCAGCCATGGCAATGACCCCCCAGCCTGACTGCTGGGCACCCACTTGTGCACTGGGCAAGGAGCAGTTGGGTGCTGCTGTGGGGAGAGGAAGTGCAAGAAGAGCCGGGTCTGGCTTTGAAAGTGAAAAATAGAATTTTTATTCAGTGCTTGCATGGTTGGTTTGTGTCAAGGTAATGTCCTGTCCCTCCCTGCAGTCTCTGCAGTGCCAGGACGGTTATGGAAGCCAATGCTTGGCTGTACCCAAGCAGCAGGTTATTTGCAGTATATATTTATAAGTTTGTTCTGTATGCATATATGGTGTATAGACAGCTTTGTGCTCACAGTATACAATCTCTCTCTACCGAGCTGCAGTCAGAGAATTGCGACAGCAGGTGCAGTCAGGGCTGGAGGGGGTCATTCTGCTGCTGCCTCTATGAAATGGGCTCTGGGGCCCGGGGCTGTCAGCACAGCAAAGAGGAGGGGGCTGCACTGGGGTCCCGGCTGCGCCCAGTGCTGGGGGACAGGCAGGACAGGGATGCTTCCACCCCACAGGGTGAGGGAACAGCGGTGAAGCGAGCGGCTGCCACGGGAGCCCCGCAGTGCCACCAGCTCCTTTGTCCTGTCCCTGCTCCCGGGGAGGAGCGTGGCACTGCTGCCACTGGAGTGGGGTCAGGCTGGGCTCCGGCAGTCCTTTGGTTCCCTGGGACCATCTTGGGCTCAAGCGAGTGGGGAGCCAGCAAGGCAGGGTTTCTGCAGCTCGGGGACCACGGCAGCTGCTCACATGGGCTGGGGCGCGATGATGACGTTGCGGTAGCCCTTCACCCCCCTCAGCTGGTCGCTCTCGAAGTCCACCATCAGCTTCTGGAGCCCCGACAGGTGCGGCATCAGATCCAGACGGAACTTGGCCTCTGCCTGCGGCTCCACCGGCTCCTCACTGTGGGAGGGCAGGGGGTCAACAGGGCCCGTCACCCTCCTGGGCCTGGGACCCCTGTGGGGTGACCGAGCCCCTTCCCCAGCGAGGTGTGGCGTAGGGATGCTCTGAGTCCACAGGGAACAGCACAGCCCCGGCTCCCGCTGTGCCCCAGGATCACCCTCCCTGGGGGCTCAAGGCACAGAAATCCACCCCACTCTCAACATTCCAGCCAGGTGAAGAGGGAAAAACTTACAGCTGCTTGACCCGCTGCCCATGGGTGAGGCCGGAGCCCTCCACCACGAACACACAGTTGCTCAGAGGCACTTCAAGGGGATTCACCATGCTGATCTCTGCCACCAGCTTCCGATTCTGCATCGGCTCTCCTAAAATCTGCAAGTAGGAGAATCTGGACCCCCAGCACCCACCATTCCTGGGGGCCGTGGTGCTCCCCCTGCCCTGGGCCTGGTGGGATGGATGCAGGTCCAAGGGGATGCAGCCCTGCCCCCCAAAACCAGCCTGGGATGGGAGACTGGACCCTCACCCTGATCTTGATTGGCGGATTCTCAACATAGACATCCCTGACAGCCACCATGACGTCGCCGGTCTGGTGATCGGTCAGGAGAGCCACCACCTTGATGAGGTTGTCCTGGGTCAGGCTGTCCTTGTACTGCTCGTAAAGGATGCGCATGGGCACCCTCTTCTCTGGAAGGGGAAGCAGAGCAGGGTCAGCACCCACAGCACACCCAGCCCTGTGCTGGCAGGCACCTTCTGCTGAGATGGTTTGGGCTCCCCAGGAGCTTCTCGAGGCTCCTTGCAAGGAGGGGGGAGCTGGGGTCCCTGCAGGATTGGGACTCCAAACCCAGGTGCCAGAAGGGATGTTGAGGGTGTGAGGAGGAGCAGGAGCCATGTCCTAGGGCAAGACCCCAGGACTGTGCCTGCACCAGGATCACAGAGGGACTTTGCCAGCCCTTGGCAGCCAATGTGGGCAGCAGGAGACAGCCTGGCTCCCTGGCAGCTGCCTTCACTCAGCCCTTAGCTGTTGTTTATCCCAAAGTCCTTGGGGGATGGAGCTGTCTGGAGCTGAGGGGGAAGGAGGCTGAAGGGAATCAGCTGCAGAGGTGCCTTGGCAAGGACCCCTGAGCAGCCATGACCATGGAAAATGGAGCCTGTCGTTCCTGGAGCAGGACACAAACTGTTGTAGCATCAAATGAGGCCATGGGGAGAGGAACAAGCCTGGCTCCCCACATCAGCACAGAGCACTGGGGTGCCCTAATGGATGCGGTCTGGGGAATCCTGAGGTCTGTATTCTGAGACAGCAGCTGGGGGCAGAAGCTTCAGGAGCTCGTAATTAGAGCTTCAGAGAAAATTATGTCCTTTTGGACAGGAACGTTAAGGACCCCAAAGGCCAGCAGTGCTCCTCTAGAGCAGGGTGGGCACATGTGGCCCCCCCGTCCCCATCCCGCCCTGCAAAAGGCTCCAAGCAGGCACTGGTACCTCTGCCAGCACGAGCAGGGGCACGTCCCACTCCCCTCCACGGTGTTGAGAGCCGAGAGCCGGCACATTCCTCATTCCTGTAGCACTGCTCAACACCTGGCAGAGCGCCGAGCTCTGCGTGTGCTACGGGCTGGTGAAGAGCAGGGCTTGGCGCAGGGTAAACATCTGCCTGTTCCAGGACAGCAGATGTGTGGCCTTTCCAAGCCCCGAAGGGTCTCTGGCAAGTTCACATAAACCCAAACTCGTGTTTAACGAGCAGATGATGATGTTCACGTGTGACAAGGGCGAGGGAAGTTCGGGGGGGCCGTGCCAGGACAGCTCCGTGGCTGAGAGCCAGGGGACATCGCGCCCACCCAGCGAGACACCGAGAGCTTCAGCACTGATGGCCAGTAAACTCGCCCACTTCCTCCGACCTGGGACTGTGTGCTTGGGGCTGACCCAAGCCAGTCCCAATCTCCCTGCAGTGGGAGCCCAGCCTAGCCTTGAGGTGTGCGGGAAAGCAGGAGGGATGCAGACGAGTACCATGGAGCGCCCTGGGGGTGCGCCCAGCTCGCTCCCTCAGCATGACAGCAGCAGTGGCTTGTCCAGTTCCAAATGCATTTTCAGCCTCTGCCTGAGCAATTTCCTCAGTCTTCTCATAAAGATTAAAAATCCACAGTGGTAGATAGCTAAGGAGGATGTCCCCGAGGGGCACTGCCCACTGAGCAGCTGAACATAGGCATTCTGCTGACCCCACACGCAGCAGAGCAGCCCCCTCTCCACCAGTGGGTCTCTTACCTGACCGGGGCTCGAGGTCAATGTCGATCAAGTCCGTGAGGCCGCACTGGGGCCCAGTGGTGCCGTTGTAGCTGGTGGTGCGGGCGCACAGCCTGACACTGCAGACACGTTCCACATCCGTGTTGTTGTTGATGACGGCAAAGACATCGAAGTCACAGCCCTTGTTTGCACCCTCTGACACCTTGATCTTGAGGTGCAGCGCCTCATCCTCCTCCGGGACAGACTTCTTCTCGTGCTCTGCCTTCGCAAACACCCTCCGCTCCTCCTCAGACCCTGCGGTGTACGAAATTCCCGTGATTCCCAGGGATATGGGGAGGGAATGGTCCAGGCTGTTCTACCCTGAACCCTGGAGCCCTCCTGCTGCAGTTGTTTCCCAACAGCCACATCCCCCTCCGAGTGTCTCTGCCCCTGCAGCTCCCCGTACCCTCCGGATATTTGTAGTTGTGGGTGATGTCCTCCCGGTTGTCCTTTCCCACGCTCTTGGTGCTGATGTTCTTCCCCACCACTGAGGATTGGATGCTCTGCTTCTCCATCCCATCGCCCTGCACCACCCAGTACACCACGTCGGCGTTCACCTCCGCGAAGATGAAGGGGATGTCGTACTTCAGCTGCATGTCGCCCTCTTTGATGGCTTTGACGGGGGCTGGCCCGCAGCAGAAAACTCCTGCAGGGAGCAGAGCCACTGTCACCACTCCCAGGGTTCAGCCACTGCAGTGGTAAGAGGTGGCTGTGCTGGGGTGACCCTGCCGTGTCACAGCACGAGGCGGATGCAGTGTGGTGCACGTTGTACCTTCGCTCTTCTCCTGGGGCGTTGGATCCAGCACCTGCCACCCGTCGTAGTCACCTGCCAGGTCTGGACGGGCCATCCAGGACTCCACCCAGCAGTGGAAGTTCCTGCAAGGGAAGCCAGGATGCAGAAGCCTCAGCCTCTCCCAGCAGCCACCAGGCTCCAGGGCAGGGGCAGCCCTGGGGATGGGCAGGCTGGGGTCCCGCCGTGCTGCTTACCAGATCTTGTCCCAGGACTGCCGCTCCTGCCCCCCGTTCTCGTTGAGGTAGCGGTCGATGGTCAGGTTGGCATTTGTGTCGTGGGCTGAGTTGTAGTTGGTCACCACCCGGGTGGGGATTCCCAGGCACCGCATGACTGTGGGGAGTAGGGTAGGGTGAGACAGGGGCCTGGATTTGCACCACTCCCATCCCACAGAGCCTCAGGTTTGCACAGTCCCTGTCCTGTGGATCCCCAGTCCTGCATGACTCCTGCCCTTCCTGTTCCCTGGCAAAGGGGTGCCCAGGGACTGATGCCCTGGGAGGGGCTGGTTCCCACACCTGCTGTGCGCGGGCGAGCTGGGTGGCACACGGCTCTGACAGTCTGACAGGTTTGATATTGCAGCAGAAAAAAGGCACAAAAGCGTCTGCGAGAGCTTTGGAGGGAGAGTGTGGGCAGCCGTGCTGAACCCCGGATTTCATCTCCCAGCTGTCTTTCACTGCTCATGGAGCTCCCTGGGGAGCAGGGAGGCAGTTACAGCGCTTCAAAAGAAGGCTATAAAACTCTGCGAGTCACTGAATATCTACTTCAGTTTTCTCCTATTTCTCTCCTCTAAAAAGGGTCTCGTCTGTCTGTGAAACATCAATGCATGCACAGAGGCAGCACTTTTTCTTGAGGCAAAGCTGCACGAGCATGTGTGAGTGTTTCCCAGCAGCAGCCAGCCTGGAATTTTTCTCCTCTTTTTCCCCAGCCTGACTGCCCTGGTGGCCATGACATTAATTTGATCTCGGTGGATTCGTGACTTTATTGCAAACTTGGCCTTAAGGCCACTTCCCTCCCCCTATCCTGCCCTGGCCCCTCCCTTGCTGCCTGGCCAGGCAGGCAGCACTGATGGAAAAACCAGAGCCCTTTTCTATAATTTTTTCCCTCTATTTCCTGACAAATTAGAATAACAGAGAGCTAATTGCAAAGGAATCATTGCAGGCTGATTGCAGCCAACCCCAGCTCTTCCCTCTGGCCACAGCACCAGGACTGGGTGGAGGGCAGGGGGCCGGGGTGAGAGATGGAGGGGACCCCATCCTGTGGGGGAGACCAGAGATGTCTGCTCTCACCAGTACATTGCACAGCAGCAAAGACCCAGCACTGGCCGTACTTGACTGGCTGGCACCCAAAATCCTTCCACCTCTTGAGAATATCCACACTCCCAATCCAGGACATGGGGTTTGTCCCATCGTCGTAGGGGTCGTGCCACCGCCCTGCCAACACCCCCCGGTCCTCGTCATTACAGTTCACCTGTGGCAGGAGAAGAGAGGATGGAGGCATGGATGGATGGAAGGATGGACAGGCATGAGCAGGCTGGGGAGGGAGGGGAAGAGCTTTTGCCCCATTCACATGCACTGTCGCCCACATTAGCATCCTGCATCCATGCAAGAGCTCACTGGGATGCGGTGCTAATCAGGGATGAATTTAAGAAACAAGTCCTTCGGCCTGGGAATTTGAGTGTGATTATCCCAAAGCTGCTCACAGGATGGTCTGTGACTACCCCTGCCATTCCTCTCCTCTTAAAGGCCTCTTACACATATAGGAGCAATAACAGGAAAGGGTGTAAAGGGGAGAAGAAACATCGCAGAGAAGGAAAATGGCCTAAGTGGGGGGGTGGCAAATGCCACCTCTCTGTCACAGCTGTAGCTGGGAGGTGTTTACACCCCAGGGAACGTGGGGTGCTGGGGACACCCTGCCAGGGGCACCCCAGACTCACCATGGCGCTCACCACCCTGCCGATGTACACGGGGTCATTGCGGCGGGAGCAATCCCGGTTCTGGTCCCTCAGGTGTTTGGGGTTTATGTCCAGCATGTTGAGGCAGATGGATAAGATGTCATCCTCGAACTGGTGGAGAGCAGGGAGAAAAGGCATGTGAGGTCCCCACAGGGGCTCTGGCACCTGTCTCCTCCATCCCTGGCTCACCAGGATGCCCCTGCAAGCAGAACTGCTGGGGACAGGGGGTCACACCTTCCCAGGGTCCCCTCCCCGGCCATCACCCACTGAGTGACGTCCCCACTCAGCCTGCAAAGCCCACAGATGAGCTCCCGCCCTCACGCCGGGGCTGGATCCGGCTTCCTGCAGCCGCCCAGGGGTCATGCATGGAGCTGACCTCTGTGAAAAACCACCTATTTCCCATCACAGCTGAGTCACAGCCCTTCCTTGAATTGAGGCATGGATCCTGCGGGGGCCACAGGATCCATGTCCTCGCTCAGGGAGGGTGGCTGAGCCCCCCCAGTGCAGGCACTACCTTATCAGCACCCCCAGCACGGCACTGGGGAGCACGTTATCAGGGAACGGCTCCTTGGCACAGCAGGGCCACCCTGACTAGGGGCACGTGGCTGTGGGGCCCCCAGGAGCCATGAGGAAAACCTCCCCTCTCCCTGCCATGCTTTGAAGTCAGCGCATTCCCTCTTGGAAACAAGACTCCGGTTTCTTTGACCCACATCTGCACCCTGAGGTGCTGACAGCATTTGGGGTGCATGTTTGGGGGGGCACACACATGACACCAGTCCCTCTGCCCTGCAGCACCGGGGCTGCACAGGCTGGGGTCTGCTGGGAGTCCCAGGGGGGCCATGCCCACTCACCTGGCCAAAGTTCCAGGGGACAGAGAAGATGTAGTCGCAGGTGCCCTGGTAGATGAGCCCCTGCTGGGACAGCACATACTCGCGGCGCTCGTTCTCGTCACGGAGGAAAACCGTGTCCTCTGTGGGGACAGCAAGTGATGGGGACAGGGCTCAGCCCTGTGCCACCAGCCCCCTGACCCCCTCAGGGCCACCCCTCCCTGGGGATGCATCTGGTGGGAAATGAGGCAACAGGGGCTGGAACTGCTCCTGCCTGAAAAAACTGCTGAAGAATTTCAGCCCAGTTTGATTTGAGCTGATGGGAAACTTGCAGTGGGTTTGCAGTTTTCTCTACATTCTTTCTCATTTCTCTCTCTTTCCTTCCTTTTATTTGATGGAGTTGGGTCTTTTCCCAGAAGGGGAGACCTCCCTCCCTCCCCTGGGGGAGCAGTGAGCAGTGGGAGCGGGTGAGTCGAAGCCATTTCACTCACAGCAGCTACTGCTGTGAAAATCAGTATTTACTGGAAATGTTTGCAGAAGGAAACCCCAGACGTCCATCCCCAGTGCTCGGCACAGCCCAGGTTGAGCAGAGCTTCCTACAGCTCCTTATCTCTGTGGACCCAGTATGGAGCATTTGAGATCCAGGAAACCACTCGGTCCAGGGGCAGGGGAGGGACGTGACAAGAGGAAAATCCCAGGGCTGTTAAACCTTGCAGCACTGAGTTGAGCCTCCCCTCTGGGTTCAGCTGCCCAAATTTTACCAACAGAGTGACATCCCTGTCACTGAGACAAAAGCTGGGTGCCTGGGTAGGGATGTGCCAGATGGGGGCAATTAGGGGCAACTGGGGGCAAGTAGAGACAACTAGGGGTAACTAGGTGTGTGTCCTAGGGTGGGAGACAACTTACTGCAGGGATTGAGTGGAAATGGAAGCAAAGTGGGAATTTCTGGTTAGACCTGAGCTCAGGGCAGGGCTTGGGGCACCTGGGGTCTGCAGTGGGGTGAGACCTGTGGTGACATGCAGCCCCCCAGCGCTGGGGAGCGGCTTGTGCTTGCCTGAACCCAGGGACCCCTGGGCTCAGGAAGGTAAAGCCTCACCTGGGTGCCAGGCGTTGAAGAGCAGGATGAAGTGGCCGATGTGGCAGCTGGAGCCCTGGTACCCGGTGCTGGTCTCCAGTGTCAGGGTGTAGCGGCCGATGCGGGCGCTGGGAGGGGAGCAGAGCGAGACAGAAAGGGACTCCCCGTCCTGCTGCTGCATCACAGCACTCCAGGACGACTCCTCCGGGCAGTCAGTCATGGCAAAGTGGGACCTGGTTCCTGATGTCTCACTGGGGCAGGGCCCTGCCAGGAAGGAGGAGGTCAGCTCTCTCAGTGCTCTGGGGACCCTGGGAGCTCCGGCATGGGGGCTGCACCAAGGAGACCTGCCTCAAACCCCCTGTTCTGTGGCAGCTGCCTGAACCTTGGCTGGCACAACCTGGGAGCATTCACTGTGTGGTTTTTCAGGTACTGGGAACACAGGGTAGCCCAGCTGTGGGGGGCTCAGGCACATCTCTCACTGTTTGGGGCAGGACAGACTCACTCCACAGGCAGAGTGCCAGCAGAGCGCAGGGGGTGCATGTCCTGGTGCCCAACCCAGGGCCAGGTCTCTCCTCTCAGCTGCACCCCCTCCTCTGCTCCAAGCAGAGCTGCCGAGTCCCTGTGCCTGCACAGCTCAGTCCTGCTGCAGCCCAGGGCACAGGGGCTGGCAGAGCCCAGCCATGAACCCCAGACCCCTGTCACTGGGAGCCCCACTCCATGTGTGCAGCCTGAGGCGTTGCTGCAAACATCCCAGGATTAGAGATGACCTCAGTGGCCAAAACGCCGAGCCCAGGACAGCGTGATCCCTGCTGGCCCTTCCAAGTGCAGCCATGGCCAAGCCACCTGCACTGAGCCAGCTCCAGACCTGCTCCCTGGAGCGGTGACACCCAGCCCAGCCCAGCAGCTCCCTGGCCCTGGCTGGCAGCCTGGGCAGTGGTGCCACTGCCATCCACTCTCCCCCACCGGAGCACAGCCCTGGCTGGTCCCCTGCCAGCCCTCGCCCACAGTGTGGGCAGGGCGTCAGACCAGTCACCAAAAATACTCGTGAACTCATAAGAGTGACACAGTTTCTCCTCCCGGGGAGGCTGGGCTGAGCTCACAGTGTCCTTTTGGCACGGGCCAGCCTGGCGCTGCTGTAGGATGGGCAGCCACGGAAGCCTGCCTCCTCCTTGTCCTCCTCCTCCTCCTCCTTCTCTTCCTCCTCCTCCTCCTCCACCTTCTCCTCTTGCCTCCACAGCCCACAGCATCCCCCCAGGCTCCAGCAGAGCAGGCTCTGCTAACAGGGCTGCTGCAAAAATACAGCTCTATTCTCACTCTGTTCTTCATCCTCTCTTTCTAGTGGGAGGTGGCACACAGCCTCGGTGGCTTTGCTGTCCCAGGTTGGGGGGACAGGTCTGGCAGTCCCTGCCTTGACAGGGCTGTGGGTCCCAGGTGAGGAATGTGCCGGGGCCATTGCTGGTGGGGTGGCACTGCCACATGCCTCTGCAAGCACCCAGAGCACCTTTGCCCTCTTTCTGCAAGAGCTGGGGCTGGGCTGCAGCCCAGAGGAGCCTCTGCCAGCCTGAGCTTTGGCCTGGGAGGCTGCGCCCAGGGCTGCTCCTCCAGAAAAATCACCCTGGGACTGCCTGGCTGTAGCATGGCCTGAAGAAACCTGGAGGGTGGGAGTGGGTGGGCAGCCCCTGTGGGACTGCCAGGGCATGGGGGGAGCTGCTGGTTTAGGTTGAAGCTGAGGTATTCCAGGTTTGGGTTTGCCACCAGAGCTTTTGGTGTAGAAAAGAAGAGAGTCTGCAAGGAAACCTGGGTGCAGTTGTACTTTGAGTTCTCGCCGGGTTGACTCAGCAGGACATTGCAGACTCAAAATAGCTCTTGCCTGAGAAAGAGTTTCCTCTCCCTTTGCTCTGAGCTGGCGGGGCCGAGCCCCTGCCCGGGAGCTGCACCCAGCCCTGGCAGCAGGAGCAGTGGCCACATCCCCAGTCTTTCTTGGGGGCTGTGCTGGGGTTGCTGCATGGGAACATTTTTTACTCCAGTGTTTGCATTTCCCAAGCAAACCCCTCTCTGGGGAAAGTCTGAGAGGCAGCAGCACTGGGTGTAAAGCCCATCAGCAGAACTACTGTGATACCCCTGGCTGAAAAGATTCACTTTGCTGATGTTTCTCAGAGGGGCAAGAGGGTTGGGCAGGTTCTCAGCCACAGCCAAGGCACTTCCAGGTGAGCTGGCAGCTCCAGTGTGCCCCAAGTCTGGCTTGGCCATGGGAGGAGGAGGAGGAACAGGTGGTGGCGGCCCCTTGTTTTATTTCTTTATTGCTTCCCTTCCACTCCCATTAAGGAGATGAGTTTCTACCTATTTTTCTTCTTGTGACACAAAAGCTGTGCACAGCGCCAGCCTCTGCCAGGCAGGAACAGGAGGACAGGGACTGTATGAGATGAGTTAGGTCCCCTTGGCCCAGCCCTTGTGGGAGCACAGGGGTGCCCTGGGGCAGGGGCAGAGATTGGTTACACTTGCACAGCCCTCCCTCTCGTGGCACAAATGTGGGGGCACTCACCTGTGTCTACGTTGAAGGCGAGTTTGTCCACCCCCTCCTCGTAGCCCCGGCCCGAGAAGCGCAGGGTGATGGTGAAGGGCTGCCCCCGCCGCACCACCAGCTGCTTGCACCCCATGTCCGCTGTCCGGTGCTCCCGCCCATTGCGCTCCAAGTGCAGGTCCCACGTGTCCAGCACCAGATCTGTGAAGGCAGTGGCATGTACAGCTCTGACCCTGGCACCAGCTGAGCCATGACACACAGTCCCTGGGGGCCACAGACCACCCTGAGCCCTGGGTTGGCACTTTGGAGAGGGATCTGAGCCTCCCCTGCCCACACTGCCCTGTCCTGCCCAGTGTGCCCGGTGCAGCCTTGGGCACTGTGGTCGTGCTGAGCTCTGAGCTCCTTCCAGGAAGGCTCTGCAGGCTGGGCTTGCATCATGTACTGTGAGAGGGGCACAGCTTTGGCAGCCAAGCTCACAGTGACATTCTGCCTTCCTGACCCAGCTTTGTGCTGTGTTTGTGTGCCATGGAGCTGCCTCCGTGCTATCACCATGGAGGAGGGGCACCCTGTGCTGCCAGAGCTGTGCCAGGCCCACGGCTCAGGGTAAAGCCCAATGCTAAGCTCTGCACTCAGAGGGGCTGTCACCAGGGCTGCTGTGTGTGTGCCCTCATCCTAATCACATGCTGCTGAGCCCAGGAATGCCTGGGATGTTCCTGTGCCTCAGCCTGGCCTCCAGCAGCTTTACTGTGCTGTTACCGCTGACAAATTGGTGAGAGCAAGTGTAAGTTCAGTGACAGAGGTGTGTGATGCCCCAGATGCTGTTCTGCTCTGATCCCAGCCCAGGCAGGGCCATGTCCCCACCGCCCTGGGCGCGATGAGATATCGCTCATCATCGCTTGAGGCCAGTGACCCCTGACTGCTCTGCAGTGACGCGTTAATCACCAGAATAAACAAAAGCATTCCATGCAGGAGAGCACACAGCAAGCTCAGCGCCGCCTGGGGTGGCTCAGTGGGCGATGCTCAGCTTGCAGCCCCGTGCCACAGCTCTCCCTGTCAATGCCCTTCCCTGGTAGTCACAGAGCCCTCCTGGAACCACTGCGAAATGGAAACAGTTGCCCATGAGCTCGCTGTTCCCAGAGCTAAATGAAAGCACTGCTCCTGGCTCTCTGGACAAGGGGACTCTGCAGTATGCGCCCATTGGAGGGCAGTGGGCTTGTCACCATCCCCACCACACTGCTAGAGCTGCTGGGACTGTCCATAACTAAGGGCAAGGTCCCTGCAGTCAGTCCATGGGGACCTTGGAGTGTGGATAGAGCACAGAGAGATCCTTTCCCTCACTGCCTCCCCCTCTGTGAGCAGCACAGCTCTGTGCTACAGCACATGGACCACACGAGTGGAACCTCACCAACATGGACCCAAAGTCATTGTGAATAAGTGCATTCAGAGAGCAGAACCAGGACTCCTCCTTGTCCCAGTCATCCCAGGGTTATCATCCTCAGCACATTTAGCAAAGAGCAGATTTCTCAAAGCACAGGTGCCTCTACCTCAAACTGATGTGTGCCAAGAGATGTGCAGGGAGGGGGCTGCGGTGCTGCAAGCAGAAGGGGGTTTCCAGGCTCCCTGGAGCAGGAGCTGCCCAGTGTGTTGGTATTGCTGCAGTGGTGCCGGGAGCCAGGACAGCCTGCGGCACTGTGGAACAGCAGGGCACAGTGATGCCGTCTCACCCAGAGGGCCCCGTGCCCGTGAGTATTACACGGCCCCATTTCCTGGGACTCCGGGGGCAGCTCTGTGGAAGGCGGGGGCTCTCTCTGCCCTGAAGGGCCACGCGTGAAGGACTCCCGAAGACTAGAAGCTTTATTTATGCCTGAGCCTTCAGAAATCCCCTAACCCTGTCAGGCTGTGGGCACACGCTCCTCGCCCAGCTGTCAACTTTCCTTTCCCGGCAAAGCTTTAAATAGCACCAAACTTCACTCCTACGGGTACTGGCGTCACCCGGGCCAGCGGAAAGTCGAGAGGGAGGGAACAGACCCGCGCGGACCCCGCACGGACCCCGCTGGGCTTGTTGCCGTCGCCCCGCTTTAGTCTCTCCCGGTCCCCATCGCCCTTGACTTTGTCGGAGGGTCAGGGACCGGCTCCTGCACCGAGCGAGCAGGGAGCGGCGGGATGGCACCGAGCGCCGGTCGGAGCGGAGGGGGCGCGGCCGGTCGGGAATTCCCGCGGATCGGGAGCGATCCCGACACGTGCGGGGGGATCGCCCCGCGGTCCTACCTTCGGCCATGGTGCCGGCGCGGGGGGTGCGGGTGCTGCCGGTGCCGCTGCTCGCCTCGGTCCCGGTACCTGTCCTGTCCCACCCGCAGCGCTGCTGGTGCCGCTCCTTGTCCTGGTCCCGACGCCGGCGGAGCTGCCCCTCACCACCCGCCGACCGGCCCCACTGCCCGTCCCATTTATCCCGCCCGCCCCCCGCGCCCCCCCGCGCGGCCGGGCTGGCGGAGGGAAGAAAGGGAAAACAAAGTTTCCAGGAAACGCGGCGGTTTTAGGTCCCACCTATTGAAAATAACCACTCCAGAAAAGAAAAAAGGGGGGGAGGAAAGCCGCTGGCCCCGAAGCCCCCCGGGCTGGCTCCCCCGGAGTCCCCCGGGATCCCACAGCCCCCAGGCTGGAGCTGGCCCCGCTGCCGATCAAGAGGAGGGGAGAACAAGGGGGCGGAGAGGGGCCGCCTGGTTCCCAGTGAGGTGCCAGGACTCGGGAATGTTTTCTCCTTATAAAGTTCTCTCCCTCCTCTGGCCCCATCTCCACCCTGGCCGGTCCTGGTGGGATGCCTCTGTCGGGAATCGCATCCCCCTTCCGCAACTGCATCTCTGACAGATGGAGTCTGGAGGGAAAATATGTTGAAAACTTTGCTGCTGGACACCAGATATGTTGGAAACGGAGCTGTTAGCTCTGGGATGTGAGTGTACATGTGGCAGTGACCGGCACATTCCCTGGCAGTCCCTGCCCCATGCACTGGCCATCCCTCTCCTGCCCTGGGGCTCCCTGCCCCGTTATCTTGCCAGTGGTACTGCCTGGGGTTGCTTGGCCTGGCCTGGCCCTCCCTGTGTGTCCCAGGGGTCAGCCAACACACTAGAAACCACCCATCAAGGGCAGAGGGCTGAGACCCCACATCTCCATGGGCTCTTGGAGTTTGGGAGTGCACTCGTACCTGAGCGTGGCTTGTTACGAGCAAGGTCTTGAGAAGTTTCTGGACCTCTGGAGTGACTTTGTTCAGTTACTGGTTTTCCTTTATATGAGTTAAGCTGCCAAAGGCCAGGAGCCAGGATGGGGGGTGTTCCTGGGAGAGCCCTGCACTGACCCTCCCTGTTTGGCCCTTGGATTGGTGTGGGACACTGCAGCCCCTGCACTGGAGGCATCTGCATATGGGGAACCCTCCTCGGCCTGACAGGTATCCTCCTGTTCCCACAGTCCCATCACCCTCTTCCCCTCCCAGGTTTGGTAGTTGGTGCATCACTCCAGGGCCGCTGTGGGTGATGGGACCTTCTTGTGGATGGTGATGTCCTGCAAATGGTTGGAGTCCATTACTTGGTGCACTCAGGATCACCCCACAGCGCCCCTGCACAGGTTGTGCCCTATCTCAATGTGCCCCGTCACCCAAGCACGTGGTGCAGCTGAAACTGCTCTCCCCAGACTTGGGGTGGTCCTGGCAAGGAGTCCCCACAAGTGGGCAATGCTTTCTGCTCAGGCATGCTGGGGCACTGTGTTGGGAGGGGCTAAATGAGACAGACACCTCCTCCAGCTCTCCAAAGGGGTTTTTGGTACCAACAGACTTGGTAAGGTCAGAGCACACCAAGGGCAGAGACCAGGAGAAGCCCTGTGAGCAGGGGGCTCCTGATGTGTCCTGCTCTGAAGGCACATGGCTGGTTTTGCAACAGCACTGCCCTGCAATGCAGCCATGGCTGGGGGATCCCCCTCCTCCTTCACCATCCTTGAGGGAGGCGGGGAGAGAGGTTGGAGTGGGAGCAGCAAATCCTTGCTGAGAGAAAGCTCGGGACAGCTGCTTTCAATGGAAACAACTCATGTGCTGCTCCACCATGTATGTGCATGGGCTGGGGGTGTGCAGGTGGTGGAGGGGGGGCCTTCGCTCATCTCACCTGCCCTGAGTTGGCCCTGCTTCCAGGGCTGCTTCCTGGGCAGAGGAGCCTCTGCCACCGGTGTTGACAAGTGCCAGTGTGTGACAAGGGCCCCGTGCTGGGGGGTGCCGGGTCCAGCTCTGCCTGCACAGGCCCGCTCTTCCTCCTGTACCTAGTGCGAACTCTGGATGAACTCCAGAGCAGAGGAGCCACGTTGGAATGCGTCGTTTGCTTTAGTTAATGTGTGACAAACAGCGAGGACACTGTTGGATTCGGAGCAGCAGGAAATGGTCATTTCTCACTCCACTCAGAAGCAGAGCAGTTTGTTGCAGGGAAGGGTGTTGGGCTGTGTGGGATGTGTGGGACCAGGCAAGCCGGGGGGCCTGGCACTGGGCAGGCTGTTGGGACTATCTTCTGTCTGGCTTCTTGGCCAAGCACAGAGCAGGAATGACTGACAGTGCCTATCCTTGCTGTGGCACCTCTGGCAGAAGTGGCAGGAGACAAGTGCCTGGCTGTCCCCTGGGGCTGTCCCCCAGTGCTGTGTTCTGGGGCTGTCCCCCAGGGTTATCCCTCTAAGTCTGTCCACTCAGGGCTGTCCTTTAGGGGCTATCCAGACTTGGTTCCAGCACCTCAACGAGAGGAAACCTCCCTTGTTTTCAGCTTTAGTGCCCACTTCACTCACACCACATATCGCAGAGGCATCTGTCTGCCCAGGCACTGGAAAATGTTGCCCATGCCACACTGCTGGTATTTTTACTCTCCTTACTAAGACAAGGTTGCATTAAGAGGGTGTTTGCACTGCTGAAGCCCAGAATAACTCCTCATTTGCTCAAGGTGTTCAGTGCAGGACTACGACTTCCCTTGCCCCCGCCCCACTCCTGGAGCTGCTTCAAAGCGTGCCGGTCCCTGCCGTGCTGTCCCGCACAGGCAGAGCCGCTGTTTGCTCTCCTGGGTGTGTGCTGGGGCGGCTGCAGCCCCCCCAGTGCCCGCACGTCCTGAGTCAGTCCCTTGTGCAGGCAGATAAACAACCCCTGAAAAGGGACAGTGTCTGCTCTGAGTCGCCCTGTTAAGTCGTCAACCGACTTCAACAGCTCTGCCCATCTCCTGCGGTGCCTCCCGCCCCGGGTGTTCCCCAAAGCACAGCCTTCAGCAGAGCCGCTGCTCCTGCAGCTCCCTGAAGCCGGGGAACCTGGGTTCTCCTCGGTGGAGAGCTCGGCATCATTTCCCCTCTGTAAGGGGGCCGGCAGGGCTGGGATGTGACTTTGGGAAAAGGTTAAAGGGTGAGACAATGTCTCGTGCCCATGATGACTGGAGCATTTGGGGCTGGGGCTGGGGATCCTGGCATTGAAGATGCTGCAATTACCCTTCTCATGCCAGAGCTCTGATGTCTGAGCATGGAGAAATATTTCGAAACTGGGAGGGGAAAGACCTGTAGCTGCTCCATTTGTGGTCAGCTGAGCCAAAGCGCTGGGCAGCAGCCACAGACAGGGTCTGTAAGGGCACTGCGGCCTGGAGTGAGGAAGGGTGGGGCTGGTGATGGCATCATGGGCAGTTTGGGCCAGGTGAGCTGCTGGCTTGGTGCTGACATTGCTCCAGGTTTGGAACTTCGGTTGCCACAGGCAGCTCTGGAGCTGAGCCAGCAACTTGAGCAAGATGGGCTCGGTGCTGTGCAGGGCTCCTGGGATGGAGGGGTTTGGAGCCGGCATAAAGGGGGCTTGTTCCCAGCCCTAGGCAGCTGCCTGCCAGGCCAGGCAGCGCAGGGAATGGGTAGCCTCTCCTTTGGGAGGAGAAGTGGCTTTTAAAGGAAAAGCAGACTGTTTTTCCACCTGGCCCCGCAGGAAGGCCCGGTGTGCTCTGATGTTGCAGCCACAGGGGAGACACAGCCCTGTGAGGTTGAGGCATCCTCTGTTCACGGGGCAGGGGGAGGGATGTTCCAGTGGTGTCAGACACAGTCCCAGGCTCTGGCTCACTGCTCACAGCACATGCTGAGCCAGAGGCTGTTCCCAAAAAGTGCAGAACCTGGACCAGCATGGCCTGAAGGGACAGGCTAGCAGCTGATAACCAGCTTCTCTGGGGAGTCCTGGAGCAAGGCATCCCATCCCACTTCTAGGGGGGGTTCAGGAGGAATTTGTTATGTCACCGTCTTTGTTTTTATTCAAAAGAAATGAGAAAGAAAAAATCTCTCAAAAGTTTCTTGGTTCATTTGGTCTCCAAGCTCGGTGGGGGAAGGAAGGCTGGGGGCTTCCCTTGCAGGGCTCCCCAGAAAGCCCCTGGAAAATAGGTCCTGTGTCGGACAGCAGTGATATGTGCTGGGGAGCTGGATTCTCCAGCTGTGCCAAGTCCTTCCCTGCTGGTGGCCCCAGGATGGCCACATGGCCAGTCCTCCTGCAGCAGGGTCCCACAGCAGTCATGGGTGGGCTGCAGAGCTGCAGGATGGGTTTGTGTCCAGTGCCAGGGCAGCCATGAGCCAAACATGATGTTTTGCAAACCGGTCTGGTTGTACCTGGTGCGAGCTGAATTCCAGCCTCTGGCTGTCATTTCCCAGCAGTTTGTTGGAACCCCCCCAGCCCTCCCTCCTCAGGGCGCCTCTTCCCCCAGGGCTCCACTCCCCGGTAATCCCTCACCACCTTCAGAGTGTGCAGGCTCCTACGGGTCTGCAGGGGGAAACAAGAGGAGTCTGTGCTCCCCAGTTGGTGCATAGTGTGTTTGTGCTCCTCTGTGAGTGCACAGGTCCGGATTTCATGCCTGAAGCTGGCAATTCCCCCAGGACTCACACGTGAGCCACGCGTGGCCCCCACTCAGAAGGTCGCCTGTGCCCAACTCTCCTGTCAGCAGCTTCCCAGGGGTGGGTGTCTGCCAAGCCCCTGGGCAAGCGCTGGCACACTTTTATTTTCCATCCATCCCTCGGGATGCAGCACAGCTGGGATTTTGGAAAGCAGCTGGGTTGGCCTTGTCCTGGCCAGCTCAGATCAGGCTGAGTTATGCCCAGCCCTTGGAGTTCGACCCTTTGGCATTACCCTTCAGCCTTCCTGTTTTCCTCTGGTATTGCTGGCTTCTTTGGTTTCCCGTTTCTTACAGCAGTCCTGCACCTCCCCAGAGCACCAGCAACCTTGGCTCAGTGATGGGTGAGACCTCTGTTTGCTCTGCTGGAGCAGAAAACAAAGGGTATAACAAAGGGGACATCTCTCCTCACAGCCACTTCCCAAAACCGGGACAGAGCTAGTGGCTTTGTGCCACAGCTCAGCTCCCTCCTGCACCCAGGGCTGCCTTTATATTTACTTCCTGAAACCGGAACTGCTGCCCTGGTTGCCACTCGGGAGGACAAATCCAGGCATGATGGCATTCCTGCTGTAGCACAGGCCAAATCCCTGTCCTGTGCTTCCGAACTCCAGTGGCTGTTTGAGGCCGAGCCCTGATGCCAGGGGCTGCCTGGACAGGAATGGACCCACAGCAGCTCCACTGGCAACCAGAGCTGCTGGGGGGCCCATATGGGGGGCTTTGAGATGTCCCACATGCTGTTGTCACTGCTTCTTTGCCTTGTCACCCATCAGCCACATTTCCTCCTTGCCTGGGGCAGGGCACAGCTGTGGCACACTGTGGGAGTGTGGCAGCCCCACTGACTCTTGCTCTTCCTATTCTTTCCTTCCTCTTCCCTCTGTCTCGTCTCAGTTGAGCCCAGTGACCCTCCAGCCCCCACAGTCTGTAGGGAAGGGCTTGATGGGAATCTGGCAGTGAGGAGGAGGAGGAGGAGGAGGAGGAGGAAGAAGAGTGCAGTGGATCGGAGCTCCTGGCTCAGTGCCAGCCTGGGTACCAGCTGCTCTGCTGGAGCAGGGTGTGAGGAGCCATGGGGGGATGGTTGCCCCAGGAACTGCCATGGGAATAAGAGGGTTGTCCCTGGGGCTGGGGTCTGTGCCTGACTCATGGGCCCTCCACTTCTCCAGGCTTTTTCATCTTCTGCATCCATCATTTATGAACTTTCTTTCCTTTGGAAAAAACTATTCCCTAGGACCTTGCAGGAGCTCCCCTCCAAGTCTGGGCTGACCACAATGCCCTGAGCCCCAGCACTGCTGGACCCCCACCAGCCTGGCCCCCTGCCAGCCCCTGACAAATGATTTTGCCATTTCATGGGGGGAAGGAGACATTGATTAACTCCTGTACTTGCCTTTCTGGAAAGGTTATGGTTTAATTGGTCAAACTTGGAGTCGTAAATCATGTGCTGAAGGATCAGCAGAGATAAGAAAATTTCTGCAGAATGTTGCAAAACACTTTTTGGTAGGTAGAATCCAGCTGTGCCCACCCAGATGTGGGAGCTGAGAGCAGCCAGTGTGCAGGGCTCTTCCATGAAAATGATTCACCCTCCAGCCAGGGGCCGGAAATTCCCCCTGTGTTATCAGTTAATCTCAGGAGTTGCAAAATATCCTTTTTTATTTTACTTTTGTAAAAAGAAAACAACAGGAAAGCCAGTGTTTGCTTTATTCAGAAGAATCATAATTCCATCTGGTTTGAAGAATGATTCAGTTTCTTACTGGGAAGTGCTATTCCCCCAGCCTAAAACCTTTAATGGGGGGGATGCAGCAGATCAGCTCTCAGCAGAGCAGAAAATTGAGCGAGGGAACTGTCAAGCCTGGCTTAGAGTGATGCTGGAGGGAAAAGAGATTTTTGGCTCTTGTGATGTGCTGGGTGCCATCCAGGCGGGCATGGCTTGCACTGGCCACATGTGTGGGGATGGGGAGCGGGCAAGTAAGGCTGGCACAGGGATGGGGACCAGGGACATGTCATAACATGAAGAGCTGAAACGTCCTGGCTGGGTGACCCTGGTGCCATTCAGGACATGGCACTATTGGAGAATGGGACAAAGCCTGCTGGCTCATCCAGGGCAGGACATGCAGAGGTGTTCAGGGTCTCTAAGACAATGACTTTTAAGTCAAAAAAGAATGGGGTGGACTCAGCAACCAGGACTTCAGTGGAGGAGGGACAGAAGTGCCAGTAGTGAAATCAGTGTTGAGCTGGGGAAGATGGAGTTCAAAAGAGTTGAAAGAAGAAGTAAAGGGTAGACAATGGGCAGGACTAGGAGTGGTGACAGGCAGGAAGTTCTGTGACGGTGCAGGGCTGGGGTCCACCTTCCAACGTTAATGATGCGTTAATGACCCAGACAGGAGGAGCACAGTGCCGCAGCCTCCAGAGAGGAGCTCAGCGGGGCTCGGCTTCGGGATCTGGCAAAAACAAGACTGAGGGGGGTATGAGTGATGCTCAGCCAGACTGGGATGGGCGAGTGCCCTTTGCCGAGGCACAGCATCCTGCAGGGCGCGAGCCATGACCACAGCGGGCTGGGAGGAGGAGAGTGTTTTTCTGGAACAGCCTCCATGGGAGAGATTGCTTCTCCTCCGATGTCTCTCGATTAGCTCATGCTGCTGCTGCCCAGGGGGCGGCCGGTCAGCTCCTGGCCCCGACAGCCTGACAGCCGGGGTCCCGCCTGCCTTCGCCCGCTCCTAGGTGCCCAAACAGGCAGTGCATGGCGGGGGGGACACACCCACGGGGATGGGATCTCTGGGGACCCCAGGCTGCTTTGGACTGGAATCAGCAAGGTCGCACCCAGCTCGAATGGGTCCCCAAGGCTCCAGGGCAGTGCGTTCCCAAAACAGAGTGGGGAGGCTGGGCAGGATGACACCATCCTCAATGTACTGGGAGGGGGAACCAGAGACTGAGGCACTTAACCCTTACAAAAGGGTCCTTTGAACAGGAACAGGGTGCTGGCAGCAAGCAGGAGAGCCAGGCTGTGGGTTCAGCCCATGTGGGGGGCACAGGGGGCCTTCATGGTGGCACTGGCTGCCCATGGGCACTGGGCTGGGGTGGTGGGAGCAGCTGGAGCCCAGGTGAGCAGCCCAGCACCTGGCTCTCAGCAGGACATGACTTCTTGCTCTGCTCCACGGGGACCACTCCAGGTATTTTTCTACAGGTTTATTAATGTTAATGGCATTAGTCCCGTGTTAATGAGCACACAAACACAAGGCCCATCAATGGGGATCAGCTGGTGCAGGGGATGGTAAAACCACCCGGAGGAGTGGGGAGCACAGTCAATGGCAGGAATGCCTCGGCACAGGTCTGCACTCCCCTGGCATGCTCCAGGCACAGCTGCTGACTGTGGGAACCTTCCCTGCTGCCCAAGCTGAGGCTGGCACTGGTAAGGATAAAGGCACTTTATGGGAATATTGCTACACGCCTGGTAGATTATTAACGAATCTCATGAGCTGGTGATGGGGTTACTGCCAATCCCCAGCAGGGAGAGCACTAAGGACAGGGAACCAAAGATTCTGGGACTGAAGGTTGGGTAAGAGTCCCCAGCATACCACTTCTGAGCATGGGAAGTCCCATCCAGTTGGTGATTGAGACTTCCACAGCTGGACAGTAAGAGCCTCAACTGGAGGGACTGGTTACTTGGCATTTGCTTTAGCTAGACTCTCTGTGTGGTGGTTCTCCAGGTAAACAATCTCAGGGGGCTTTTCAGAGGGGCAGGGTGGTCTGGGACTCGGAAGATCCCGGGGCAAAGCCGAGCTCACTGCTGGGGATTCTTCCACGGAGTTCTGTGAGTCTGAGTCCTCAGAGGAGAAACTGCTCTGGCTGGAAACCTGAAAGTACTGGGCAGCTTCTGCCCGCGGCCCCGGTGGTGGGCCAGGTGTACTGGGATCCGAGGCAGTCCCATGGGGCACAGCAGTGGGACATGCCTGGTCAGCACCTGGAAAGCGCATCCAGGGAGGCAGCGTGAAGGGACGCCTCCGAGGGGGCTGCCTGCGCTCCGGGGTGAGGTGTCCTGCTGCTCCCAGGCTGGCTCCACTCTCGGGTTTGGGCAGGGGGGTGTCAGCAGAGACACAGTGGTGAGAGGTGCGGGCACCCTCAGGCCCCAGCTGACAGCAGGGCTGTGGGGAACTCGGCTCTGCACCCAGTGTGGGGCCAGGAGCAGAGTTGGCCCAGGGCTGTCCTGGCCCCTGGTGCTGTCCTGGCCCCTCAGGGCTGGGCTCTGGCTGCTCTGCCACCCCCTGACCCCCCGGCACTACTGGCTTGGGGCTGGCAGCTGCTCTGCAGATGGGGGCTTCTGTGCAAGGGGCTGCACACTCTGGGCTGGGGGGGCTGGAGGAGTCTCCCTGCCTGTCAGCTTGCACTCCCCAGGCCTCCTGCAGCTCTGCCAGCATCTCCTCCAGGACCTGCCGGGTCTCCTGGTACCTGTGCCGTGCCTCTGTCCAGGCTGCCAGCCCTTGGCTGCTCTGCATCCTGCGCACCTGAGCTTTCATCTCCTGCAGCTTCTCCAGGCCAAACTCCATCGAGAGCTTCTGGAAGGATCTCTGCAGGCACCTCAGTGCCTGGCCCTCCCCGTGCTGCACCCGGGCCGAGCACTGCCGGCAGTCCAGCTTCAGCCCTGTGACCTACAACAGGAGGTGAGAGCAGCTGGTTTTGTTGCTGCCAGCAGCACCAGGTCCTGCAGGGGAAGACCCCCTGCACCCACCTTGTTGGAGAACTGGGCAAGCTCCTGCAGCAGCTCCCATTCTGCCTGCCGCCGCTCCAGCTGCTTGGAGAAGCTCATCAGCTTTGTCTGGAAAAGGGCTGCAGCCACCTGGAAGGCATCTGCCTCGGGAAATGTTGCATCTCGGACCTCAGCCACTTCCCGGCACAGGGTCAGGCCGTGCTGGTACTGAGCCTGCAGGGACGGCAGGAAGGAACAAGCTCCACGTTTGGGAATGGTGCTGGCCTGGGATGTGTGTCCAGGGTGAGGCGCTGCAGGTCAGCACTCAGCATCACCATCACAGCTGGATGGGAAACACTTCTGGGCAAGTGAGAAGAAACAAAGGGAACAGAGATTCTCCAAACCTCTGCTCTGTCCTGGCTTGGCTCAAAATGCATTAAATGCACCTCCTGTCCCAAGTGAGATCACTGTGCCTTGTTGTCCCTGCGGTGTGTGTGACCAAAGGGCCTCCACACGCAGGGGAGTGGGAAGAACAGATCCTCATTACCATGTTATTTGTTGTCTGATGGATACCCAGGCTCTGCAGGACAAGGGAGCTGCATGGATGGAGTACAGCAGGGACTGGGGACAGCAGTCCCAGCCTAGCAAGCAATAGTGCAGCCACCCCCTCAGTGGAGCAGGGCTGCTTAGAATCTCTGCAATGTTGGGCTTGACAACTGCAGCTTGACAACTTCAGTGTGACCCGACAGCACAGGGACACCCAGTTCTGCCCAGAAGCCTCATTCCAAACCCAGGGAACGTGTGTTATGGAAAAGGTCCAAGCATACCGTGGCCTGGGCCAGGAACTCATTGAAGTGTTTGGCAGAGCCCTGGCAGCTGTCGGGGCTCCACTCCTCGGTGCCCATCTCCTGCAGCCGCGCTGCTGCCTCCCCGTCCAGCCAGCACCCGAGCTGTGAGAGAGTGGGACAGGGGTCAGGGGGTCAGGCAGGACTGGCTATGGCAGCAGTGTGGCCACAGCACCTCCCCTTCCTGCCTGGGCATCCCAGCCCAGGCACAGTCACGCACAGTCACTCATAATGAACATCAAAGCTCAGGCTATCCTGCTATTCTCCAGGCTTCCGCCATCATCGGAAACAAAGGAAATGTGCCCAGAACACTCAGCCACGGAACACCAGAGAGGACAACTACAACTTGCAGCACTCCAGAAGCACCCAGCTCACCTTGCTAAACTCGGTCTCGAGCTCCCGGACCTTTCGGAGGAACTCCAGGCGCTCCAGGCAACTGTTGGACTGGGACACCAGGTCGTGAAGCTCTTCCTCTAGCTGACTGTACAGCCCCTCAGCCAACTCCATGCCAGCCCTGGTGATTGGGAGGGGAGGGGCCTTCAGTGCTGGGTGCTGCTGGGTGGGCCCAGGGATGTGTGGGGTGGAGGGGAGCAGGTCTCTTGGTCGGCTCCTGACTGTGGTCCTGCACACACCTGGACAACTCCCCATCCCGTGGAGCAATATAGAAGGCAGGGACCACAGGATGGGAAAGCATCATCTGTCAGTGCAGCCCAGCCCCACAGAGGGAAGGGAGCAGGAGGGAGCAGTGGGATTAATGCTGCCAGCATGCATGGACAATAGACCAGTGTGGAATGGCTGGACCAGTGTGGCATCACCAGATGAGTCTGACCAGCAGCATCACCCGACAAGTGCAACATCACTGGGTGAGTATGGAATGACTCGACTATGGCACAGCTGGATGAGTAAGAGCATGGCTGGATTACAGCATCGCTGGATGAGTATGGCACGGCCAGACAAGTGCGACATCACCGGACGAGTGCAGCATGGCCGGGACTTGGCCCCATCTAGTGGCTTTTCCCAAGCCCAGCCCGAGGCACCGCAGCGCAGAGACAGATCCGTTCTGGCCTGGAGCAGGAGACCCTCCCAGGGATCTGGCACCTTCCCCAGTCAGAATGGGGGCAATACTGCCGTGCCAGATGTGTGCTCTGGGCTTGCAGAGCAGGAGGGAGCACGGCAACAGCTTGTGCTCATAGGGACTGAGCTGACCCTGGGGAGGTGGCTCTGTCAGCCAGCAGAAGCCAGGGGTCCCCACCATTGGCACCCCTTGACCAGTGAAGCCGCCCCCTCCTACCTGACGTGGTCAGAGGCACGGAGGCGGGCGGCCTCCCTGCGCAGCCTGGCCAGCACGAAGCCCCCCTCACGCTGCACCTGCACCAGCTGTGGGTCGCTCAGCACCTTCTGCATCAGCTCCTGGTGCCTCCTGACGCCTGCAGCTGCATCCTGAGGACAGAGAGAGGGTTGGACAGACGTCTTACCCGAGACCTCACCTGAGGCCTCAGCCACCACAGGAGGGGTACCTGGGGCTGCATCCCAGGGATGAGCAGAGGGGACAGGGAACAGCCCCATGGCCAGGAGCAGCCAGTCTGGGAGTGGTCATGCCAAGTTTTGGGCAACCAGGAAATGTTGCTGTGGCTGCACTGCAGATGGGAACCTTTGAAATGTCCCCAAGGTGCTGCCATCCCTCTTACCCGTGTCCCTGCCAGCGTGTCGGTGCTCTGCAGTTCCTGGATGCAGCGCTGCAGCAGCTCCGATGCCTGCCTGAGGCCAGCCGTGAAGGGATGCAGCTTCTGGGGGGAGAACACACGGTGGGTCAGCGGGAACAGCTGCCCATGAGGAGGAAGAGGAGGAACAGTGCCAGGCCAGAGCATAGAATACTGTGAGGCACTGGGTTAAAGCTGAGGGGGAAGGGAGTGTGGAGACAGACGGGCAGCTGCAGGCAGGAGCAGGCAGCAAGGAGCTGCCCTCCTGTGCTCAGAGCTCTCCTTTTCCTTCCCCTCTCCCAGACCTTCCTGTTGCTTTTCCAGGGGTGTGTGTGGGATGTAAGACACGGTGGGGACAGAGGGGCATGGGGGAGGTGAGGGGATGGCTAATGGCGTGGTAACAGACACCTGGAAGAATTGAACCCACTCGCCGTGGCAGTAGGGGAAGGCACCATCCAGCTCCGGGGGTAGCTGGGAGCTGTCGACATGGCGGCCCAGAGCCTTCAGCGATGTCAGAGTCTCCACCTGCAGGCACAGGGCTCATAAGGCTGGTCCCTCCCCAGGCACATCCTGGAGAGCCTACTGGGCAAGGACAGGCTCACCAGCACCCCGGGCAGCCTCTCACGGTGGGCGACCAGCTCCTTCTCAGCCAGCAGCAGCACACTGTGGATGCAGCCCGGGGAGACGCTCTGTGGGAGGCAGGGAAGAGTCACCAGGGCGAACCCCACACGGAGCCCTTGGACTCGCTGTGGAGCCCATTTTCCAGTGAGCTCAAGTAACAGGTATTGGGAAATGGGCTCCACAGTGGCAGCCCATTGTCCTGGCAGGGGCACCTGCCCCAGGCACAGGCACGCAGAGCCCAGTGTACCTGGATGGAGCGGAGGGCAGAGAACAATACGGGAGCGGGCGGCTGCTTCCTGGCATCCACCACGACCGTCAGCCCCACGTCCTTCGGTTCTCGCCTCTCGCCATTCCTCACTTCTCGCCTAGCGAGGGGAAACACAGCAGGAGCACTTGAAGTGTGGGTCCTCCCTTGGGGCAGGACCTGCTCAAAGCCCCCTCCCACATTCTGCACCCCCCGGCAGGCAGGAGCCCACAGCCACAAGCGGTGACCTCATCCCTGTGGGATGCCCCAGCCAAAGGCTCAGAGCATGTGCCTCTGGCAGGGGCACAGCCCAGGGTCCCTGGGGATGAGCCCAAACCAGAATTTGAGGGATGTTGGGCATCCATCTACTTGGCCAAGGAGCCCCGAGCCAGGCAGTATCTAGGGATCACTGGTAGGTCCTGCTGGCCCTTACCTGGGGAGGGAGCAGAGGTAGAGGATGAGCCTCGCCAACTCAGCAGTTGAGCACCACGCAGCTCCCCAGGCGCTGCCACTGGTGGTCACCAGAAGGAGGGCCCTGCCCAACCTGTCCGAGCTCCCTGCAGGAAAAGGGTAAGTGACCCCTCTGGCAGCCACCTGCAAGCCCTGAGCAACCCACAAGGGGCCAGGGCACCCATTGGTGCTGCCCCAGTTCAGCTCGGGGGCCTGCCATAGTGCAGCCCCTCTGGTCCTTCTAGAGGGGCAGAGCCAGCCTGGGGGGGCTCTGGACATGAATGCCTGGTATTCCAGAGCTTCTGGGGACGTTTTTCCTGAGAAAAAGGTGGAGTTTGTTACTGGTTTTTGGTTCTTGGGAAAAGGAAGGAGCCAAATGTTTAGTGTTTGGCAGCTAGAACTGAACAGCTTCACTAGAGAGGAATGGTGTGGGAGGGTTTGGGGCGGCTGGGACCGGGGCAGCTGCTCTGCTGCCTGCATTTATGTTTTTAATATTTTTGCCAAGCTGAAAGGAAATTTTCTGCTTGGGGGATTTCTGGCCTCCAGCAAAGCCCTGAAACCTTCCTCCAGAACACCCTCTCCAGCAGCCTGCCGTTTCCCTCTGGAGGCCTCTCCCGCCATCCCCTGGGATCGCGGTGCCGGCAGTACCTGGCAGGCAGACGATGCCAGAGCGGAGCAGCCCCGCGTGCAGGTCCAGCCAGGCCAGTGGCTCCCAGCCAGCAGGGCTGGTGCCAGGCACGGGAGGACCATTCTTACAGCCGATGCTTTCCAGGGAGCGTTCCTCCACGGGGGCAGCAGCATTTGTACCTGTGCACAGGGATGGAGGAGGGAGGAGCTTGTGACATGCAATGAGGCAAAGGAATGGCAGTGCCTGATCAAGTGCAGCAGCCCCACGGGACGGTACCTTTCCCAGCTGCCCTGGCTCTGCCCATCCTGGGTGAGTAGATGGCTGACATCTTCTTCCAGGCCCCCTCATGCTGGCTGGTGGCTCTTTCATCTGTGGGAGCTGCCCCGAGCCGAGCGCCCTTCAGGAAGGAGAACTTGTGGCTGGAGCCCAGGGGGAGCCGGGGGCTGCCCCGCTGCGCCAACGCCTCCGCTGGCACCCTGGGAGTTGCTTGGTGGGGCTGGTGGCTGAGGAGCATGGGGTTGCTGGCCCTCTTCCCATGCTGTGCAGGGGTCTCACGGGGTGCAGCAGGGGGCAAGTCGGGGCTGTAGCCATCTGGCTCCTCCAGGATGGCTGCCATCAGCCCGGGGCTGAAGCTCACTGGGTTCTGCAGCGCAGCCAGGTAGGAGTCACGGTGGCGGCACCTCGGGCCATGCAGCCCTGGCTCCTGGCTCAGCTTCCTCCCCAGGCACGGGCTGCAGGGACTCTCCTCTGAGCTCAGTGCCCCCCCACAGGGCCAGGTATCTGCCCCCAGTCCCCCATTTTCCCAGGGGAGCATCACCTCAGCCCCAGCCCCCATTGTCCCTGGTGGGCAGGTGGGCAGCAGGGGCCTGGTTAGGACATGCAGCTGCTCCTGGGATTGCTCCAGCAGGTTCACATACTCCCCCTCCAGGTTCTGGCTGATGATCTCGCAGAGGCTGGGCACAGCCAGAGTGGATGGCTTCTTCCCCAGCCCAGCCTGCTCCACCTTGATCAGTCCCGGGTATCGTCCCTGGCTCAACTTCCAAGAGGTGGCCTTGCAGCCTGGGATGGTGCCTGCAATGTTGCCATAGGGCACAGGGACATTTGCCGTGCTGTGGGGCACGGGCATGCCGGGTCCTGCTGGCTCGGGTGCAGTCTGAGGAGCAGGTTCATGCCGGGCACCTGTGGGCACACCATCTGCTCCAGCCCTGGGCTTGTTGACGAACTCTGGCGTGGCAATCCGGCTCCACGGCAGCGGGGTAACGCCGTTCTCGGTGGCCACCAGGCAGGTGTGCAGGGGGTCCCCAGCCCAGCTGCTGTTCACCTCCTCCAGCCACGCCTCAGTGAAGAGCAGTGCGTGGGCGGCCTCAGGGACTGGCGTCTCCTCCACCGAGCGCAGGTCCAGGGAGAGGTGCTTCACGGTGACGCGCGCCGAGTGCTCCTCGCAGGGCTCCGCTTGCAGGTAGAAGTCCCCGGGGCGCAGCAGGAGGGGGTTGAGCGGTGCCAGGTGCACGACCACCTTCTCGTGCAGACACAAGGGCCAGCCTTCATGGAGAAAGATGCGGTTAAAGTAGGGAGCCTGGGAGGGAGGAAGAACACAGCGCGTGAGCGAGCCCTGCCAGCCGCACACCCTCCCAGCCACCCCACGCGCTCTTGCTGCCCGGCTCTGCGCTTCCCGCTGTAGGGACAAGGGATCTCAGTGGCATGATGGATGTCCCTCAGCCAAGCCACCACAGCAGAGCTGTGCAAGCCCACCCTGATCCATGGCTATTCCCAGGGTGTGGAGTCTCCCCATGTACTTACAGGGGGAAAACCCCTGCTTGAGCCTCTCTAGGAGCAAGACAAGGTGACCCCAGAGGGACTGCGTGTGCTGGTGCATTCCCAGGGAGCTGGGTGTGCATGGTCCCCTCTGCAGGGAGGGGATGGGAGAGGGAGGGAGCCATGCAGGCAGGACGCATTAGGACAAATTCCCCATGTCCAGGAGAGGACTCAGGGGCACGGCAGTGGGGGCACAGGGCTTACACAGGCTGCCTGCCGCAGGTGCTCGAAGAGCCGCTTGGCCGGGATGAGGAACTGGAGCAGGCAGCAGAGCCCATCACCCTGGTAGCTGGTCTCCAGCAGCCGAAACACCTGGCCCAGGACAGTCGGGGCTGTGGCTTCGAAGGGCGGGTAGAGGGCCTGGAGGGCACTCTGCACTGCTGCATCCAGCGACCTGGCATCCTGCTGCAGGGGAGGAAAGTGTCACTGGTGGGAGAGCAGCCCCGCAGCAGGGGGCCCCACCCTGGTGCCTCTGCCCACCATCCCACATTGCACCACACTGCGGTCAAGGCCCTGGGATGCCCAATCTGGCAACGCTGATGAGCTCAGGGGGGCTGCAAACCTTCTTGGGAGTGGAGCATAGTGAGCACAGCACAGGCGGGGTGTGCAGCATGGCAGGTCCATTTCCCAGTGATTAAGGAGCCCAGGATGAGCTCCCGAAGGCTGCCAGCCACCTTGCTCAGCCACCAGCCACGTGGAGGTGGAGGAGCCACAGCAGCCAAGGGGTTAAGCGGAGTCAGACCAGACAGAGCGTGGGGATGTGCTGGACTCCTAAGCTCACTGCAGGAATGCAGCAGATGGGAGGAAGGACAAACATCTGAAGATGGATAGGGTGTTTTGGTCCAGACTCATTGCTGAATTTGCCAAACTCGAAATTATTCCTGCAAGCATTTTCTGGGAAGCATTTTGCTGTGTTGCAGCCCCCTGAGCTGCCCCAGACTGGGTGAGGACACTGGGTCTGTGCCACACGTGAACCAGCAGTTCCCAGTTCATTCTCCCAGTGCTGCAGGAGCTCTTTCCTGCCTGGACCCAGGTGGTACTGCTGCTACATGAGGGGAAGCCATCCCTTGGCTCCCATGATGCCCTGGCTGTGCTCCAGGCAGTACGAGGGTGACTCTGGCACAGTTGCCACAGGGACCCCATTGGTGAGTTGGGAAGAGGAGCATCCTCCAAGCATCTGGGTCCGGCACTTCAAGCAGCTGCAGTTTGCCATCATCCCTATGCTCCTGTGAGGGCACCTGGGAAGTCCGGTGGAATTAGCTGAAGGTGGGATTAGCTCAAGGTGAGCATTAGTTTCAGGCAACTAATCCCTGGTTCAGGAGCCCATGCAGAGACAAAGGGGCCCTGGCTAATTCAGCTTAATTAGCTTTAATACGTTTTAGTTAAAGCACTTTGCAGTCACGCTGGGCTAATTCTTGACTTTTTCTCTGTGTCTCCACGCAGGAATCTCTGCCCTTGCACCTGACAGGAGAAGCCACAGAGCCAGGCAGAGCAGGAGGAGAGCCAGTCCCTTCTCAGGGCCCTGATCTATTACTGCATTCCCTATTTGGGCTTTCTGCCACTGGACCTTTCTCCTCATGCACAATTCCCAGAAGGGACTGGAGACCTTTCTCTGGAAAATCTCTGCTGCAGGGCAAATCACCCCACTCCATGTTGCTCCAGTGGAGCCCTGGTGCAGCCACCTGATCCCCAGTGCCAAGCTCAACAGGGTACCCACCATCCCTTTGTCCAGCACTGCTGAGCTCAGCTTCTTCCCCATCCCAACACCAAGGTGAGGAGCCACCATGTGCAACAGCACAGGGGGATCCATCCACCTCCAAATACTGCCATGAGAAATGAGCCAGCACTGCCCACCCTGCCTCCGACAGTCTTTTAAATCCTTGCAGGGATGGTGATGACTCCACCAGTGCCTGGGCAGTCTTTGCCAGAGCTTGACAGCCCTTTCAGTGAAGAAGTTTTTCCTAGTATCCAATCTAAACCTCCCCTGGCGCTACTTGAGGCTGTTTCCTCTCACCCTATCACCCAGGACTTCATCCAGCGGCAGGGACCGCGTGAGCCAATGTCAGGAGAGAACCAGGGACTGATGGAGGCACCAGACACAGGATGGGTTGTGCTGGGGAATATTTTGGCCTGGAATGACTGACTGAAAATGTTTTCATGGAATGTCACAAAGCACTTCGTCACTGGGGGAGGCTTTTGGGGTAACCATGGTGCAGCAGCTCTGCGTTCGTGGGCGAAGCCGCATCCGGGCCGGGCCAGCCAGGAGCCCGTAGGAATCCAAAAGCAGCCAGTTATCCCAGTCCCTCCACCCGCTGCGAGGGAGCGGAGCTGGAACAAAGGCATTAGGGAGCATAAGGAGATTTACATTTGCAAAGCTATTTCCATTTTAATAAGCCAAAGTGCTGTTAAATAGAGATTGATATTTCTCCCCAAATACCCATATTTTTAAAGTGGTTTACATCAACAAGTCAGGCTGGGCTTTGGGGTTTTGGTGCGGTGAAGTTGTTTAACCCGTGCCCAAAGCCACAGGGTGACTCAGCTCCAGCTCCTTTCTCCCCCCTGCTCAGGAAGGAGCGAGGTTTGAGCCTGGGACCAGTCCTGAATACCAATTCCTCTCTCTCTCCAGCAGCTCTTGCTGTCACCGACTTTGGCAGGACGAGATGCAAGCGCCCAGCCTGGCCTGGCGGAGCGGGATCTCTCTCAGCACATAGCCCGGGGCAACGGCACGTGCCGGCTGCGGTGACGAGCCAGTCGGCCCCGGGAGAGTCTGCTCAGCGTCCCCCCCACTGGCACAACTCACGCAGCAGCACCCACTCGCTGCACTCCACCCCCCTGACAAACTTTGCAGGGAAGTCTAAACATCGCGGGATGCAGCCCCGCACACACCTGCCCGAGCGGCCACGGCCACCTCCACACCTGATCTCCAACCTCGCACTGACCTTCATCTTCCTCCACCTTCACACCCACCTCCCTCCACCTTCACACCCACCTCCCTCCACCTTCTCACATGCCTTCGCACCCACCTTCACCTTCACATCCATCTCTGCCTTTGCACCTCCTTCCACCTTCGCTCCCGACCTCCCTCAGCTGTCGCTCCCGGTGCCCACCCCGTGCCCCCCCCGATGCCCGCGGGGCCGGCAGCCACGGGGAGGGGCAGCGGCAGGGAGAGGGATGCCCCAGGAAATTACCATGTTTCCTAGGAAGTGGCGGAGGGGCCGGGGGCCGCGGCACCGACCGTCCCGTCCCTCCTCCTCCTCGCCGGGGCTCTCCGGCCCGGGGCTCCCGGCCGGTCCCCGCTCCGCGGGCGGCTCTTCCCTTCGCCGGCGCCTCCGGAGCCGCGGGCGGGGGCGGGCAGCCCCGGCCCCCCCGGCCCCCTCCGCCCGCCGCGCCTCTTCTGGGGGAAAAAAAAAGAAGAAAAAAAAAATAAAGAAGGATAAAGAAAGAAAAGACTAAGAAAGAGCGAGCGGGGCGGGGCGGGGGAGGGGAGGGAAGGGGCTGGCGAGGGCGGCCCGGGGAGCGCGGGGGGGGCCGGGGGGCCGCTTCCCTGTGCCCGCCGGCGGGAGCCCCCCGTGCGCTCCCGAGTCGCGGATCCCCCGGGGGGGTCTCCCTGCGCGCCCCCGCCGGCGGGTGGGAGCGGCCCCCGGCGGGATGGGATGGGATGGCGCGGTGTAGGGAGTGTAAGACCTCCGGAGAAAGAAGCCCTGGGGGGTGGCAGGAGGGGCTGTACTGGGGGTCCTCCCACAGCCCCCGCAGTACCCTGGCCCCCGAGCAGCTCCAGACAGGGGGTCCTGGAATATACCGGGAACATGCAGAGCTGCATGTGCATGTGTGTATACATGTGTGCAGATGTGTTCATACATGTAATGTCTGGGGGGATTTTCTTCTTTTCTAGTCCACCCCAGTCAGGCAGAGTTGGTGTGATCCCCAGCACTGGTCTGTGTCCTGGATGGATCCTGTGGCTCCCAGTTCCCGTTCCTGAGTTGCCCCAAAAGTGCAGCAGCACAGTGAGTGTCTCCCGGGGGACTTTGAGCTGTTCCAATGATGGGAAGGACCTACTGAGGAACAGGATCGTGGGATTCAGCAACCAGAATTGTACAAAAACAACCAGCGTAAGAGCCAAAGCCACAGATTTGGTGTCTCCTCAGGCGAAGTGCTGCTCTGCACAGCTCTGCCAGTTCTGGGCACAGACAGCTCTCCCAGCTCCAGGCATGGTGGGCACAGACAACTCTCCTATCCTCAGGCACAGTGGGCACAGGGTTCCCCCCTCTACCAGCCCTGTTCATGGTGTCCAGCACTCTTAAACCCTTAAACTCTTAAATCTGAGCAAGAGCTCAGGCTGGAGTCATTTCCACTGTCATGTTCGTGGGAATGGGCTCGAGGCCGGGACTGGGGCTGGGAAGGGAGACAGGACTGGGGCGGATGGGGTGGCCCCGGCGTGGGCTGCAGGCTGCCGGGGCAGTCTGGCTAACGAACATTTGTCCAGGGATCAGTGAGCGGCCAAAGGACAGGCTGTGAAAACAAGCCGAGACGGGAGGAGGTGCAGCTGGGCTGCTGGCGTGTGGGAGGGAGGACGGCGCCAGCGAGGCCTTCGCGTTTGCTTCCCATTTCCCTGGGAGCTGGCGAGAGCCCTCCCGTCGCCCACATGGATCACGAGTGCTGCGAGGGCTCAGGCACCAGGGGTTGTGCAGGTGGGCAGAGGCTTGGCCGTGGGGACTGGGCTGGGGTGCTGGGCTGAGCTCACACACAGCTCCCTGCAGGGCTGGCCCTTGGCTCCCAGCCTCCTGCCCGGGATCCCCAATGCCAGCTGGGGCCAACTGGGCAGCTCCTCCTCCCCACCAGCAGCTGATTCCTCCTGTAATTGTGTTAGTTTGCTTACCAGCTTCAGGCTTTTTGTAGTTCCTCTGAGTGCAGGGGAGCGTGAGCTCAGGGCTGTGACCTTCTTTAATTGTGTAGTCACCTCTGAAATGAGCCCAAGAACTTGCTTTGGCTCTTGCACCTCCTGATGGGCACCAGACTGAGGGTAGGGAGGAAGGCAGTGTGACTGACCGGGTCCTGGCACCAGCACAATGGATCAATCCCTCTGTGGCACCAGCAAGCAGGAGGGGACAGATGTGGAGCTGAGCCCAGAGGGACCCCACCACCTTGGCACCGAGAGCAGCAGCTCCCCACCTGCACCATGGGGTGCCTTTTGCCAACTGTGCTGAGCTGGGCCACCCTATGAAGGCACTGAGCGTGGCTGGGTCCAGCCCTGCATCCCCCAAAGCATCTCCCCATCCCCTCCTGCCAGCCTCAGACAGTGAAGCTCAGAGCTGGGAGTCGGCTGTTGGGGAGCAAGCCCACCCAGCAAAAGGCAGAGCTCTTTGGGGCCTCATGGGTGCCCCTTCCACCCCGAGGCCCCCTGACCCCATGAGCTCACTCTCCTCTGCTGCTCCCATTCTCCATGTCCTGTTTGTCCCGAGCAGCTGCTGGGACAGGCTTCATGTGGCCTCCTGCCCTGTCCCTCTGCCGGCACAGAGCCACCATTCAGATCCCCCCCCTGGGCTCTGCCCGAGGTCACCATTCCTGCATTTTTATTTTTACTTTTCTGCAAAATCAACCCCCTTGGCTCTCTGCATCCCCCTTTGTCTCCCACGAGGCTCCCAGACCCTGTGTCATGAGCTGGCGTGCTGCGAGAGGAGCCCGCCTGTCTGGGGGAAGGCAACCCTTGGTGGGGGGAGAGATACTGACTGCAGTGCCGGTCCCAGGGGTCCCCTGGGATGTCACTGGGATGTTGGGCTGGAGGGAGGGTAAGGGCGGTGAGCCCAGTGTCAGGGTTGGTCTCTGTGGCTGGGCTCCTGGTGGACCCTATGTCCCCACACCCAGGGTCCTTGCCTGCTGCTGGCCATGCCCCGCAGGGGCTGTGTGAGCTCTGGGGTCCCCGGGTGTCCCCACTGACTCTGTTTGATGAAGCAGTCAGGGCTGGCGTCAGCAGTGACCCCACGCTGGCCTAGAGCCCTCCCAGCTCCAGGAACAGCTGTGGCTGGGTCACGCTGAGCCTGCAGCTGGGAAAACAACCATAGAGGAGCCCCCACATGTCCCCCAGATGTATTTTTAGATGCTGCTGGGTCAGAGGCTGTCAGGGACGTGCAGGTGACAGTGGGCAGCATCAGGCTGGCAGCAACACCACACATGAGGCAGTGGGCAGGAGCTGCAGCTCCCCACACCTCGATGTTGACAGTGTTTCTCTGAGCTCTGGTGAAGTGCCTGCTGGTCTTGGGATGACCACAGTGGCCACAGGTCCTGGTCACAGCCCAGTTCTGTTGGTGACAGTGAACTTGTCCTGGCTGGAAATGGATGTGGGAGGTTTTATTTTGAGCTGTTGACTTTTCTTTCCAAGTTCCCTCCAAACCCATCCGGGCTGCTCTTGCTTTCTTTGCCGAGTCCCTGGGTTTTCCCCGGCGTTTCCCCAGCCCACATGCGCCTGCCGGTGGAAGGCTGGTGAGCAGCAGCAGTGCTGCCTCTGGCACCGGCACACGCCGTCGGGGGAATTCCCGGGGTGATTATGGCACCGCGGGACACAGGTGTGTCCGGATTTCCTTGCAGATGGAAAACGTGCCTGGATGTCCTTGCTCACCGAAGCAGCACTGCCCCAGCCCAGCCCCTGCGATCCCTGGGGAATCCTAGCACGTGGCTGCAGGGTGATTTGGGCCATTGTATCACGGGATAGATGTGGAAAGAGCTGGGACAGGATGAGGAACCGCCTGCACGTGCCAAGGAGTGTGTGGGGCCACAGGGAACTCTGGCCTGGGGAGCAAGGGGTGTCATGGGGACAGCGGGGAGCGGTGTCCTGATCTGAGCAGGGGACAGTGGCAGCACAGGAAAGGGAATTCCTGCAAGTCCCTGCCCTCCTGGGCTACTGGCTCCCATCTGACCATGGCCCATTCCTTCTGCAGCAGCCAGGGGGGACTGGCCTCTCCCCAGCAGAGGAGCCCTCACGCTCCTGGAATGGGCAGAGAAGCTCAGCAGGAGAAGCCTCCTCCCATCTGAAAGGCTGGGTCAAACAGGGCAGGATTTCACGCTCAGTTCCTTCTGTCATCCCTTGCAGGAAGCACTCCTAGGAGCATCCTGTGTGTCAAACTTTAGATGTGGTTTTGGCTGTTCCTTGCCAAACACGGGAATGTTTAGTTAGGGTTTGGCTCTTTGCAGGCTTTTTACAGTTCAGCCTCAAAAATTTGCTCAAATCCAGGAGGAAGACTTCCTGGTTTTGCTTCCTATCTGTGCTACTCCCTATAAAATTTCATTTCTCCTCATGGAAGATGTTCTGATTCCTCAATGCTCCTCCTGGATGTCTTGACTGCTGGTTTGAAGTAGCCTTGTTGAGGTGGAGTGTCACCATGGGAGGTTTGGGTGCTCCTCCTCTGAAACAAGCCAGACCCAGCAATGAGCTGGTGATGAGTGACAGGAAGGGTCATGGTGCTGCGGAGGATGTGAGTGGGGATTTGGCCTTTCACCCTTTAACTCTGCCCTTGGCTGCTTCTTTCTGGGCAAAAGAAGCTCTGCCCATGAGCTCCTGGCTCCCAGGGATAGATTGGGTTGGCACTGAGGATCACAGCCTGTGGGTGCCTGTGGAACACAGCTCTGCCCTGGACAGTTTGTCCCTCTTTGAAGGTGCCGTCCTTGCCATGTCCCTGTTTCCCTGCCCTGGATCTCAGAGCTGACAGTGACTGCAGTGCCACTTTCCAAAGCTGTAGCCACTCATACAGGCCCGGTGGGCATTTGCTGGGCATCTGCCAGACAGCCTGCAAGTGACCTCACCAAAAGCTCATGGGAAGAAAGGCAGAGGGGAACCGAGTGCACTGGTCTCTCCATCCCTGCTCTCCACGTGCCGGGTTTCTCCAGCACAGACACTCAGTGCTCTGTGACCCCATCCCTTGGGGTCTCCTGGGGCTGCAGCACCGGGGGATGGCCATGCCATGCCAGTGGCTCTGCTTGAGCAATAGCTGCATTTCACAACATCCTTGCTCGGCTCAGGGATGTTGCCTCTGGCAGCCAGGAGTTCCCTGGATCCAGCACGAGATCTGCCTGCATCAGCAGCTGCGGGTTTCCTGTGCCTGGACCCCAACAGGAAATGAAAGTAACTGAATCATTTCTTCTTCCCTCACCTCTGTCCTGCAAGGAGAGATCAGCCAGCCCAGCTCTCCCAGCTGGGGGCTACGGGGGTGCTCCCCCCTTGCCCCTACCTGCCTGCACCCAGCTCCTGCCCCTGTCTCCAGCCACTGTGACAAGAACTGTGACCTGTCAGGGCCCCAGAAGTGTTGCCTTTGGGGCTTGATCCTGGAGTGATGGATGTCTCCTCTTGTGCATGGCTGCTCTGTGTTGGAGCCCTGTGCCAGGGCCTTGGGGTGCAGGAACGTGTCTCTGTCAGGCTCTGCTGCCAAACCCAGCTCTGCTCCACTGAGCACCTGCTGCTGCCGCATGCAGGGACTGCTGGCACTGACAGAGAGCTGGAAACTGGGCTGTTGCCTCTCAGTTTCCACTGCCCCTTCCCTGCCTTTGATGAGAGGCACCAGCTGTGCCACTGGGTACAGGTGCCACGGTGCCAGTGGCACAGAGGAGCAGGGCGGTGGCCGAGCAGGAAGCCCTGTGGATCTGGGGACGCCCCGCCTGGCTCCACACGCCTCCCTCGCCAGAGGTTCCCGTTTTGGCAGGGATATAAAGGTGGTGTGGGCAGGGAGAGCACAGCACTGCGGGAAGCCAGAATGGGAGTGCAGAACCTGGCAGTGGCTTGCGGGGCACTGGCCTTGTGCCTGGTGCTCACCACAGCCACCAACCCCGGCTTTGTGGTGAGGATCACCCAGGCAGGCTTGGACTACGGTGGGTTCTGCTTCTGATTTCCCTCCTTGCAGATGTGCTGGTGGCAGAGGGGTAGAGCTGGGCCCCCTGTGAGAAGTGCAGGGTCCTGGGGCAGGATGGGGCTTCTCAGCCATGGGTGCCCATGTGGAGAGCACATGGTCCTGGGTCAGGATGGGAGAATCCTTGGACACGGGTGCTGAATGCGCCATCGCCTGGGGCTTCCCCTTTTACATCCATCTGCCCCCCTCACCAACCAGCTTGATGGAGCCCCTGCAGAGGGGACCAGACCTGTGGGGTCTCGGAGAGCTGCACCCAGGTGTTGAGGGAGGGGCTGGTCCCATGACACATGTCCAGGCAGCTGAGCCATGAGCCCTGGAGGAGTGAGCTGTGGAGGAGAGAGGAGGTGGAGAGCTGCAGGGTAGGGAAGTGACAGAGATGGATGGGCCCTGTGCTGGTTTTATGGAGGCAGGCAGAGCCCTGGCTCCAGCAGAGCACAGTTATGGATTGAAATACGCTGTGTGAGAAACAGCTCATTTAGCTGGCAGCTCTGCCAGCCGTGCGGGAGAGGACGTGACTCCCCTTCCCAGACAGAGGCAGGGAGGCATCAGCACCCACTGATGCCGTGCTACTCCTTTAGGACACAGGCTCCATCCAGCTTTTCCTGCTGGCACTGAGCATGGACCAGCCTGGTGCCTGGGACCTCCCATGCTCCTCACACAGTGCACAGCCTGGAGAGTGAGAATTGAGACCTCTTTCTCCTTTCTGTGGCCACCACCTTGCCCTGGGCTTGCAAGCAGGACACCAGGCAACCTCGTCTGGGTGCTCACAGGGCTGGCTCTGTACAGGGAGACTAAAGCCCACCTGAGAGGTGGAAAGCATCACCTGGATGATCCTTCCTCTGCACGCCTGAAGTGTGCTCCAGCTCCTGTGGCAGCAGTGGCAGTGATGCTCTCCCTGTGTCCCTGCAGCCCATCAGCATGGAATTGCAATGCTGGAGAAGAAGCTGGCCGAGCTGACGCTGCCAGACATGTCGGGTGACTTTCGTGTCTTGCGTGTGGGAAAGGTGCACTATGAGCTCTCCAGGTGAGCCCTGCCAGCACCCAACCCAGGCGATGGGCAAGGGGGGGGGTGGTGGCAGTGACCTCCTGGAGCAGCGAGGAGCATCCTGTCACCTCCACAGCTCCCTGAGATGTTGACCCTGTCCCTGGTACAGGCAGAGATGTTCCTGCTTCACCCCCTGCCCAAAGGGAAAAGGGAACTGGGGTGATGGTACTCTGGGTGTGGGTGGAGTTTGTGAAATCGAAATCCTGGTAGCGGAGGTGGGCGTGCCTGTAGGACTAGGACCCCCCACCTCCACACAGAGGAGGAGCCCAGCCCCTGTGGATATCCCAGCTCCCTGCTTCCTCCACTCCTGCTGCACAGGTTGTGTGCTCCCACCACTGTAACATAATTTTCTTTTTATTCATTTATTTTTAGACTGCGCCTTCGCAGTTTCCACCTGCCCTACTCACGGATTTCCCCTGTCCCCAACGTGGGCCTGCAGGTTGCCATCTCCAACGCCTTCGCCGAGCTGGATGGGGACTGGCGGGTGAAGATGCTCTTCATGTGCGTGCCCAGCTCCTCCCCTCCCTGCTTGGGTGCTCACTCTGTGTCTCCCTCTCTGGGTCTGGACAGATTTTTTCCTCCTCTCCCTCTCCTGTGTGTTTTGGGCAGCTGTCACTTTGCTGCCCCAGATATGATGGATAAAACAGGGTGGGAGGCAGGAACAGGACACATGATGAGAGAGTTTTGCATGGACTCTCAGGTCTCTTTTCCACCTCCCCTACTTGTTCTCACTCTCCTCTATTTAAAGGTTACATCTCCTAGTTTATGTGCCAGTGAAATTTGTTTCCCCTGAGTTTAACAACTTTCCCAGTCTCCTCTGGATGCACCATACAAGGAGGAGTCTGAGTTAGATTGATCCATCCCAGAGCTGATTTGAGGTCCCTTCACCAGGCCTTGGCATTGAGAAACATCCCTTTCTCATCCCCCTCTCCCTGCAGCCGGGACCACGGGTCATTTGACCTGAAGGTGGAGAATGTCTACATCAAAATCAGCCTGAGGCTGGGCAGTGATGCCACTGGGAAACCCACCATCAGCACCTCAGACTGCAGCACCCGCATCTCCAAAGTCCGGGTGCTCTTTTCGGGCAAATTTGGGTACGTGACTTCACGGGGAGATCTGGAAGCACTTTGTGTTGGCCCATTTGCTGTGGGAATGTAGCCCTGCCATTGGAATGTGGCTCTGGTGCAAGGAGTAAGATGTTGGCATATCTGAGCTTGCCTGGTCTTAAATCTGGCCTGACTTTCTCCTGCTGTGGCTGCACGTTTAAGGGGGTTGGGGGCGGTTAAGGCAGATACCAGACTTTTGTGGTTTACCAGCAGGTCTGTTTGCAAATGTAAACCCTGAGGCAAAGCCAGAAGCCAAATTGGTGTGGGAACAATGTTCCCAAGGTCCCACATCTCTAGGGTCTCCCTTTTATGGGCACATACTTCTGCAGCAGTCCCTGAGCTAGAGACAGGGCTCCTCTCTGTGTTTCCCTGCAGGTGGCTTTACAACCTCTTCCACGGTGCTATTGAGTCCAAGTTCAAGAAGATTTTGGAGAGTAAGGTATGTGAGCAGTGTAGGGCAGGGCTCTGCATTTTTCTGATGGTCTTTAGCCCTCACTTGTAGCTGATGTGCTGGAAGGATCGGAGCAGATGCAGGGATGTAACTAGAACCAGAGCACAGGACTGTGTTGCCAATTTGGTGAAAATGGGCATTGCGGGCTCCGTAGCATCATGTGTCTCAGGCTGAATTTGAAACCTGCAGCCTTTGCCAAAGCCCAGTGTAATTGGTTCCTAATTAACAAAGACTTTTCTTTCCATGTGGTCAGTTAATTAGATCTTATGCCTCAGCCAAACTCATTGTAACAGAGGGAACCTGATCAGAGCTGTCCTTTAACCAGCTGTGCTCTGGAGGGCTTTGTGGAGCACTGGGGGGGAAACTCTCATTCCTGGATTTCAGACACTTGCTGTTTTGTTTTATGGAGGGGGGTCAGGGAGCCCTGGTACTGCCACCTGGTACAGACACTGACATGAAGGAGACCTGCAACAAGACATGGAAACAAGCTGTTAGCAATAATTACTACAAGGATAACTGGCATGAGTTACAGCCTCCCTGGATGTGAACCTTGTTCAGGAAGGAGGCAGTTGGAGAACAGGCAAATCCCACTGCTGAGGCAGATCCCATCCTGCCCAGGCACTATTCCCAATACCAATTTCCCAAGGCCCCTGGGGGCTGGGACAGCAGATGGCCTGGCAGCAGAAGCCACGCTGGGACTCAGAGGTCTTTTCTGCTGTTTTGCTGCCTTGAAGGAGGACAGCTCTGGGACTGTGAGGGGACCCTGCTGCCCTCTCTGCCTCCTCTGGGCACCCTCTGCCCCCCACACATTCCTTGGTGTCTTTGTGTGAGTGATGGGGTGAGGGGTGGGGGGCAGGAGAGGGCAGGGGCTGGGAATGCACTGCCCTGGAACTCCCCCCACACAGCTCAGTCACGACCCAGCCCGGGCAGCCTGTGTCTGCCTCCTGCTCTCACTGCACATGCTTGGACAGTCCTCATGCCCCCAGTGCTGAGGCACCATTCCCGGGGAGATCCAGCTCACAGGGAAATCCAGGTCATGGGGAAATCCAGGTCACAGGGAGATCCTCATCACTGGGACCAGGGCTGTGTTTGCCTGTCTGCAGCAACGTCCTTGCAGGAAGCAATGGGGCTTTTCCAGCACAGACAGACAAATATCGCTGGGCACAGGAAAGAGCAGCAACCTGCTGTCTCTAAGGCCATGCCCAAGGCTCTGTTCCTCCTCCTCCCTGGCACTGCCCAGCCAGCAGCTTCATCACTGTCAGTGTGGTCACTGCCCCTCCGCAGTGCTGCATCTCGCCATCAGCTCTGCAGGCTCTCTGCCTGGTCAGAGATGATGGCTGGATCCTGCTGGTAGTTTCTGTGATAATACAGGGAGAGCACTGGAAGGAGCTTTGCAGATTTTCTCAGCCACCTGCAGGACTGTGCCTCGCAGTAAATTTCCTGGATTAAATCCCCACTAATGCCAGGGCTTCAGCTGGGTGTGACAGCAGCAAAGGGATGTGCTCTTCTGTCCTGGCATGGGGTTGTAGGAGCTCAGGAAAGCTCAGCTACGGTGCAATCAGTGCTTCTGCCCCTGTGAGGTAGGTTAACCTTGCTTTGGCCAAGTCCTGTCAGCTCATGGTTCATTCCTGCACCAGGGAATGATATAAACCCTGCTTGTGTCTTGGACACTTAATGTGCTGTCTGATGAATGGAGACAATCATCACTGTGTACTCTTTTATTTAAGCAGGCTTTGTTAAGGAATAAACCCAGCAGCAGGCAGCAGAGCAGGGAGTGTGGCCTCGGCTCTGAGTGGGGGCTGTGACCTGGCTACCCCTGCTCAGCTCTGTGGCCTTTCCCTCACACAGGTCTGTGACAGCGTGGCCGAGTCTGTGCACAATGAGCTCCAGACATATGTCCGGACCCTGCCAGGTACCAGGGGGCTGCACGGGGGTTTAGGACCTGGTTTTCCTTGCTTTCCCAGCCATGAGGACAGCATTTTACCTAGTGTCTACTCCCCACCTCCTTGTATTCCTGCACCCAAGCTGGGAGCTGGGGAGGACCTCATCAGCAGAGACATGTCACTGTGCACTTTGTTTGGCTGCAGAGACTCCTCCAGGAGCTGTGCCCCAGGACTGGTAGGGGCTTGGACTGCCTTAGCAGGGGCCACCCAGGCCATTCCTCAGGTCCAGGAGCTGGTTTGCATGGCTGAGAAACAGCCAGGAGGAAAATGGGATTTTTTGCTTCTAAACAGAAGCAAGCACACATGCAGCTGGTACTGAGCTGATGCACAGGGAAGCCCAGATGCAGCACTGCCTGAGTGCCAGTCAGGGTGATCTGTTCACAGATTTCCCAACCATCTCCATCTCGCTCACCTCTCTGCCTTGTGTTCACAGTCACGGCCAAGATAGATGCCAGGACTGGGATCGATTACTCCTTCGTGGCACCCCCAGTTGCTACTGCCCAGTCCCTGGACACAGGCCTGAAGGTGAGAGGCTGCCCTGGGGACACTTGATTTGGCTGATGCCATTGCCACAGGTGGGTGGGTAACGAGGTTTTGGTACCTGCTACAAACGCTGTTTGCCAGCCCAGGTCAGCAGCTGAGCTCCACTGCTATTTGCCCTCCTTCTCCAACTCTCTCCCTTCTTCCAGGGTGAATTCTACTCTCTGGCCCACCGCTCCACTGTCCCCTTCTCACCACTGCCGCTGTCCTTGCCCTCGGATCACGATCGCATGGTTTACTTCGGGGCCTCCAGCTACTTCTTTAACACAGCCGGCTTCGCCTACCACACGTCCGGGGCACTGGTCTTCGAAATCACGGATGCCATGGTGAGCAGTGCAGGAGGGATAGGGCTGGCCCCGAGCCCCTGGCAGGGATTCCATTTGCTGAGGAGCTCTGGTGGCAGCCAGAGGTCTTGGAGGACCCCCAGTGGAAGAGCTGGGGCTGTGGGATGGGGCCAGGCTGTTGAGCACGGCAGCACATGGGGACGGATGGGCTCACCAGGGGCTCTGCTGTGCCACATTGCCCCAGCGTGACAGTCCTCTCCCTGCAGATCCCAAAGGATGTTGATTTCCACTTGAACACCTCCACCTTCTCAGCCTTTGTTCCCCAGGTGAGCAGTCCAGCCCTGCCTCCCCAGAGCACCTGTACACAGAGGTGTTCTCCCCCAGCAGCTCAGGTTTGTGCCACTGTCCCCACTCTCTCCCTGGTTCCATGCAGCTGGAGCAGATGTACCCGAACATGCCAATGAAGCTCAGGCTGTCCACCCTCACTGCCCCGTTCCTGAACATTGGACCAGGAGGAATCTCTCTCAAGCCCGTTGTGGATGTCCAGGCTTATGCCATCCTTCCCAACTCCAGCCTGGCTCCTCTCTTCGTCCTCAGCCTGGTGAGTTCATGAACAACCTGCAGCAGTGAGGCAAAGACAGAGTTTGAATTGTGCTCAGTCCTGTTGCCCAGCTCCTGCCAGGGGAGGTGCCACGTGCTGTCCAATGCAGTGGGGGTCCCCAACAGAACAATACCCAAGCTGACAAATGCCAGGTTTAATGCTGGGTGCAAACATGCCCCCGGATGGGCAGCAGTCTCGCTGTGTTTCAGCTGATCAGAACTATTTCCTGGGTGTCTGGTTTGGGGTGAGGTGGGATGGTCACTGCTGGAGCTCTGTGCTCTCTCCCCAGACAGGGAACGTGTCTGCTGTCATCGACGTGAGGTCTGGCCACATAGTTGGGAGCCTGAATGTGGGCAGGTAAGGAGGGGAGCGGCCACTGCTGGGCAGGGGGTGGCTGGGGGTGTTTCTGTTCTGGGCTCCCAGGGACAGAGAGCGGGTGGGGAGGTCGCAGAGATGTGGACCTGGTGTGGAGGGGATGAACTGAGGCTGGAGGGAGCAGGATCTGCACGGCCATCAGTGGGTGGAACTGCTCTCTCCACTGGGACATCCCTGCTCCCTCTGCTGGGACATCCTCCACAGCACCACTTCTGTCCCTGTGCAGGATCAAGCTCTCTCTAAAGGACTCTGTTGTTGGCACTTTCCAGGTAAGTTATCCTTGAACATGACCAGAGCCCCCAGTGTGGAGTTGAGAGCCTGCTGGGAGCCAAGGAGAGAGCTCATTGCCCCTGTCCCCCAACACAGGACCTCGGGGTGCCCTCAGGACCCCACACTGATCCTGCCTCAGCCTGCAAGGCTGGGAGAGGATGCAGAGCCAGATCCATTGCTGCTTTTACCCCTGCACTTCCTACCCTGCCAGTGTGGCCAGACAAGGCTGCTGGTCTCCGGCAAAGTGTGTGCCCATCCTGGTTCATCATCCCTTTTTCTTTTCCTAATTATCCTCCAGTGCCTGCACATCTCCTGTCCTGCGGGCTAAAGCTTTTCCTCCCCCTCTCCCCACTCCCCAGGTGCGACTGCTGCAGTCCATAATGAACATCTTTGCTTCCAATATCCTGCTCCCCCGTCTTAATGGTGAGAACCTGCTGGGGGGAATGGGGGTGCTGGAGCAGCCTCCGGTCGGGTTGCTCCATTCAAGTGGTCCCAGCTCACTAATTAAATCCCCGTTGCCAAGGCTGATCCAGGGGTAAAGCCCACAGAGCGTGCAGGAGGTGGCTGTGAAGCGGTGGGATCCTCTTGCCACTGTGACATGCTCCCAGCAGCACACGCAATGGAAAAACTGAGCCCTATGCATATCTTAATGCTTTCCAGACCCTCTCCCCCACTCCCTGTTTCTCCTGCCTCTCCAGCACTTCAGGCCAGAGCGGGGCTGGCGGCTGGAGGGGCCCAGGGGGCTGTCATGGCACAACACACAGCCCCCAGCCCTGCCGTGGAGCTTGGGAGGAATTTCCTCTGCCTGCCCTGCGAGCAGCAGAGGCAAGGAAGGGGCTGGGGGGAGGAGGTGGCTGCCTTCTCTGCGTGGCCAGTGCTCCCTTCACTGCCCTTCCCATCCCAATGCAGCTATGTGTTGTCTTTTCCAGCCCGGTTAGATGAGGGTTTCCCTCTGCCACTGCCTGACAGGATACGGCTCCTCAATACCTTCGTAAGGTTCCACCAGGTGAGTGAGGGGAGCACCTGGGCCCAGCTGGGGACCATCCTGCCACCCCTGAGCCCCTGCCAGCCATCACAGCCTCCAAATCCAGTTCCCACAGCCATGTTGGGAGGGAGCAGGCAGGAGGGTGATCCCAACACCCCAGTGGCAAACCAGAGCCACACGTTTTCCATCTGCACGGTGGATGCCTGGGGCAGCATCACATCCTTCTCCAGTTCTTGAACTTGGGGCTTGAATTTCCCATGACACTTTTTATAGCATCTTTAGCAGCAGTGTCAGCCCCCAGCCCCCTCCCTGCCCCATGGGCAATGTCTGTTGGGATGCTGTGAGGTGGGACACAGCTGCTCCCTGCAGGGCATGGGAGCCTGTCAGCCCCCGTGGAAGGAGCTGTGCCGGGTCCTGGGGAGCAGAGAGAGCCCCTGTGGTGGGAGGTCTTAGGGAAACCCCAGAGAGGTGTCACCACAGTGGCTGTGAAATGCCTCCAGAGCCTGCCAGGGTGAAAATTAGGCACAGGGGCTGGCAGAGCCACGTGCCAATCCTGTCTCCCTCCTGGGGTATGATGGGTGCTGGGGAGTACAGCTGCCAGGGCTGGTGTCAGTCCAGCGCTTTTTCTCTTTCTCCTAGAATTTCCTTCTGCTTGGAGCAGATGTTCATTTCCAACCTAAGGCATGAAGATAAGGCTATGAGGGACCTCCAGCACCGAAAATACCCCCTTGACTCCTCCACCTTTCCCTGCCCCTGGCCCTGCTTCAGGAGCCAAACACCACTGATCCTGCCAGTGTCCTGCACCACTGCCCTGGCCTGGACTGCGGCCAGGAGCAGCAGCACCCCCAGGGCTGTACCCCCCGTCCCCTCACTGGGGCCTTACCCAGTGCTACTGAGAGCTGGGGGTCCCTTGCCCCCAGCCACCCCCTCCCCTCCTCATCCCAGGGCCTCTCAGCAGCAATAAAGGCGCTGGCGCCGGGGCCGTGGTGTCAGTGTCACTGTCTGTGCCCAGGGCCACAACGGGCTCTCTGCGCTGGGCCAGGCAGGAGTGAGAGTGGGAGCAGGACCACTGGGCTCATCTGTTCCCATTGTCACAGCCATGTCGAGGCCCCATGGAATGCCCATGTCCCACCATCCTGTCCCTTCGCTACAGCGAAGACCCAGCGGAGAAGGACCTGAGGGTGCTGATCAACAGCAGCTGAACACAAGCCAGTGTGTGCCCAGACAGCCAAGGCCAGTGGCATTTTGGCTTGTATCAGGAATAATGTGGCCAGCAGGACCAGGGCAGTGATTGTCCCCTTTGTAGTGGGCACTGGCGAGGTCACACCTCAAGTGCCATGTCCAGCTCTGGGCCCCTCAGTTCAAGAAAGACATTGAGGGGCTGGAGAGTGTCCAGAGAAGGGAAGCTGGAGAAGAGTCTGGAGAACAAGTCCTATGAGAAGCAGCTGAGGGAGCTGGGGTAGTTTAGCCTGGAGAAGAGAAATTTCAGGGGAGACCTTCTCACGCTCTACAACTCCCTGAAAGGAGGTCGTAGCCAGGTGGGGGTCGACCCTTTCTCCCAGTCAAGCAGCAATAGGATGAGAAGATCTAGTCTTAAGCTGCTCCAAGGGAGGTTTAGGTTGGACATCGGGAAGAATTTCTTGGCAGAAAGGGTGATTAGATATTGGAATGGGCTGCCCATGGAGGTGATGGAGTCACCGAGTCTGGAGCGCTTAAGAAAAGACTGGACATGGTACTCAGTGCTACATGGTGGTGTTCCGTCATAGGTTGGACTTGATGATCTCAGATGACCTCGATGACCTTTTCCAACCTAAATCATTCCGTAACTCCGCGATTTTCGCGGCGGTGCCGCGCGGCTGCGGGGCTGGCCCGGAACGGCGGCGGGGCGGAACGCGGGGCCGAGGGGCGGGGAGCGGCGGCCGGGCCGCTTTGGTCGGCCCACCCGGCCGGTCCGTCCCCGAAAGCGCCCCCCCAGCCGCGGCCATGCTGCCCGGGGCCCGAGCACTGCGGGCGGCGGGGCTGCTGCGCCCGCCCAGGGCCGGGCCCCGCACCGGGGCCGCCCGCAGAGCGCGCTGCGGGCCGGGACAGCGGCCGGAGGGGCGTGGGGTCGCGCTGCCCGCGGGGCCCGACCTGCGGCACTTCCTGAGGGCAGCGGCCGTGAGGGAGACGGGGCCGCCGCCCGAGACGGGCTCTGCCCCCGGGGCCCCGAAAGGTCTGGGGGTCTGCAGGTCCGCGAGGCTCGTGGGGTCAGCCGAGCGGGGGGGAAGCGGGTTGTTTGGGAGCTTTTGGGGCCCTGAGGGAGTTTTGGCACTAGAAGGAATTTAGTCCTTGGCTCCGCACTGGTGTGTCTCCCCCGCCGTGGAGCTGGGCAGGGATTGGGTTGTGCGCCCCCCGTCACGGATCTGGGCAGGGAACAGGCTCTGTGTGTGTGTCCCCACCCTGGAACTGGGTAGGGAGGGCGTTCCTCTGGCACCTGCCCGCGGTGTGTGCTGGGCTGTCAGCGGGGCTGTGGGCAGAGCCCTGGCTGCTGTGCCCTGTGGAGGGGACGGTTTTCATTGCACTGGGAGTTGTATCTCAGTAAGGACACAACAGCTCCAGGCCCAGACTTGTCGTGTTGCAGAGACATGCTCTGAGCACATGGGCTTCCCGGAGTGTGTCCTTCGGTTATCCTTTGTGGGCTGCAGGTGAAGGCAGCTGCGTCTCTAACTCCAGTGATGGGATTGAAGGCTTCTTCCTATAGAGAAGGTCACAGAACAGGCTGTGGATGGGAGCTGAGCAGGTCCCTGACTGTGTTGCAGTTTACCTGGAGACCTACGGCTGCCAGATGAACGTCAATGACACGGAGATCGCCTGGGCCATCCTGCAGAGGAATGGCTATGCCAGGACGAAGGAGCTGGATGAGGTAAGGCAGCATCTTGGCAACTCTCCTGGAGTGCAGGGCTGTGGAGGCCTCACACCCTGGCTGTGCCTGCAAGTCCCAGCTTTCCTCTGGAGTGCAGTCCTGCAGCATGTTGTGATTTTTGCGGTCTGAGTTCTGCGGAGTGGAGGAAACTACCTAACAAGTGTGGTAGAAAGCTGTGGGTTGTCTTTTTTCTTTAAACTGCTGGGCTCCCTCTCAGTTGGAGAAGGATTGGACACAGCAGGGTCCTCCTGACTCATATTTGAGTTTAATTCTGTCATTTAGTGGAAGACTCTACTTGTCTTCTCTTACTTTCTCGCACTTTCTTGTTTGTTGAAACCCACTGTGTGCTCAGGCAGGTCTTTTTGCTTGACTTAAGTGAGTTTTATAGTCTGCCTCTTCAGGTTACCCAGGCAGGGCATGAGAAACTTATCATCTGGCTTTTATGAATTCTTCCTTTTTTGTTGCTTTCAATTTAGGCAGATGTGATTCTCCTTGTCACCTGTTCCGTGAGGTAAGGAAACTTTTATCGCTGCTGGTTTTGGACAGTTTTTAAGGAATTTCCATTTGAAAACCAAAGCAATAAATGTATTGTGTGAGGAAAGGAGTGTGCAGGTGTGAAAGTGACTGTTTAGTTGAGGATAGAGCTGGCTGATGCCACGATTTACAACATTATTTGTGCTATGAATTGCTTTTCTATGTAGTGAGAAGTTGTTTGGTAGTGCAGGCTCTGTGTATATGCCATGAGCAGTGAGAGACCTGCACAATCAGTGCTTTAATGATTTCATTTTTTAATATTCTATTTTCTCTTGAAGTGGGTGTCTAGTACAGGGTGTCTAGTAGTTCAGAAGTGTGAGAAATACAGTTAAGGGCAATTTGATATAAATACAAAGGGAACTTTGCTTGGTTTTTTTGAATGGGGAAGATCCTGAATGCTCACTGTCACTTGCAGTGTAGCTCATACTGTGGCTACGGTACTTTTTCTGCCCAAGAGCTTAGTCTGTTTTTTCTGCAGTGTAGATGCTTCCAAGCAAGTAAAGTGATAACAGATAAGATAAAGACATAACCCCCACACCACAAATGGCTTGCCATCGGGTCCGTCAGGTGGATGATTCCCTCCCTTTAGCTGAATTCTCCTCAGAAAGTGCTTCAGGTTGGGGCAATTTTAAAGTGCAACAGCTGGAACAACCAGTTTTCCTGGCTCCCCAGGGAGAAGGCAGAGCAGGCCATCTGGAACCGGCTGCAGCACCTCAAGGCGCTGAAGGCCCGTCGGCAGCCGGCTCGTGCACCCCTGCGCATCGGGATCCTGGGTACCACCAGCCTGCACTCACTGTTCCCCTCTGGCAGCACCCGCCTTTTCCGTGGGGTGAAAGCAGCTGGGAAGGGCTGCAGGGCTGTAACAGGGGGTGGGCACTGCCTAATGAGGACTCTTCTCCTTTGGCTGCAGGATGCATGGCTGAGAGGCTTAAGGAGGAGATTCTGCACAGGGAGAAGCTGGTCGATATCGTGGCAGGCCCCGATGCCTATCGCGACCTGCCCCGGCTGCTGGCTGTGGCAGAGTCTGGCCAGCAAGCTGCCAATGTCCTGCTGTCCCTAGATGAGACTTATGCAGACATTCTGCCTGTCCAGACTAGTGCAGGTGGCACGACAGCGTTTGTGTAAGTACCTTCTGCCAGTGCTTGTTTCTGTGGCTCTGGTTTGGAAATCTGCTGTGCAGAGCAGAGGTGCCGGTGACAGCAGCGGCCCAGGAGATGCAGTGCCTGGCTGCACTCGCTCCCAGCAGCCCAGAGGCATGAATTTACCAGAATGTGTGTTTTCTGCTGCTTCGCTGTGTGACTGCGACCTGGAGAGCCTGCCCCAAGCTCAAGCTGTCATGGACTTCTCTCCCTCACCTTTGGGAATGCTGACTGCCTCAGCCTGATGCTGCACTGAGTGATTTCTGTCCCACTGATGTCTGTGCCTCTCTCATCCCCTGCTTCCTGTGATGCCCTGCCCTAGGTTCTGTTATTTTTTCTTCTAATCCCACACACATTGTAACTTCTGTTGATTTTATTTCTGTTTGTTTAGTTTTGATAATAACACTCCCAAACATGAAACCTCACTCTGCTCTGTGTGGCCATAGCATACGGAAGGACAGTGGGAAGGACCTCTGATCACTGCCAGGCTGCAGTGGAAGTCTGTGCCTTGTTCTTTCCAGCTTTCTTGGGAATGTGCATGAAGAATCAGGAGGTGTTAACTCAGGGCAAACCAAAGGCAGGGTGGGTGGAGGGGAGTGTGAGGTAAACTGCAGAGCTGTGCCCAGAGCTGGTCTGTGTGCAGAGCTGGCTGGAGGCAGCAGTGCTGGGCACAAAGCAGGGCAGGATGCAGCATGGATGGTTCTTGCAGAGCAGTCGTGGTGTGACCTGTGCTTTGTGTCTGGGCAGGTCCATCATGCGGGGCTGTGACAACATGTGCACCTATTGCATCGTGCCCTTCACCCGAGGGCGGGAAAGGAGCCGCCCCATCGCATCCATCCTGCAGGAAGTGAGGATGCTCTCGGATCAGGTGAGGCAGAGCCTCCTCCCACCTGTCCCAAACCATGGGAGGAAGGGTGGTTTTTGGTAGCAGTGTTTTCAGTGATACATTTAACCATCTCTGCCTTTATCTGTGGAGATGAGGTTACTCTGGGGTTCCACCACCGGTTTTTTGACTCCTCTTGTAATACTCCATGACAGACAGGGAGAGGAGGGTTCCTTGGAAAATCTTTCAGGTAAAACTATGACTGCCCTTGCAGCTTGTCCATCCTACCCAGGTTATATTTTTTCCTCTCTTGTTTATTTTGTAGGGAGTGAAAGAAGTGACCCTCTTGGGTCAGAATGTCAACAGCTATAGAGACCTGTCTGAGGTGCAGTTCCAGTCAGCAGCTGCCCCAGGCCTCAGCCGTGGTTTTAGCACAGTCTACAAAGCCAAACCAGGAGGTTTGCGCTTCGCACACCTGCTGGACCAGGTCTCTAGGATTGATCCAGAAATGAGGATCCGTTTCACCTCTCCACACCCCAAGGATTTTCCTGATGAGGCAAGTGTAAAATAAACACCTGGACCTCTGCTTGCAGGCAGGGAGGCAGCTCTGAATTGTGAGATGTGGGCTGTGCTGTCTTCCCAAGGGGAATGTGGAATCCCAGACTGGGAACAGCAGCTCCTGGGACAGGGATGTTGAGGCTAAAGCTTGCAAGTTTGCAGCTTGCTGGCTTTTACCAAGGCACTTTTGGGACCCTGATAGAGTTGAGCCATCTGGGACATCTCCTGGTCACTTATCACAGGTCCTGCAGCTCATCCAGGAACGACACAACATCTGCAAACAGCTGCACCTCCCAGCCCAGAGTGGGAGCACACGAGTGCTGGAGGCCATGCGGCGAGGGTGGGTCACCCCGCGGGGAGCCCTGTGCCCTGCCCTCTGATTTGGGGTGCTGGTTTCTCCTCCCCAGTTCATGGGTTTCCAGTGAGCAAATCCATGTGCTGTTCATTGCAGATACACAAGAGAAGCGTATTTAGATCTTGTGCACCACGTGCGTGAGTCCATCCCAGGTGGGCGTTCCCTTTGGCTTCGTCTGAGCTCAGCACAGCTGTATCTCACTGTCCTTTCCTGAGTGAAGCATTCCTCTTTTCCATGAGGGAAGTGTACAGCCATGTCTCTTACAGGAGTGAGCTTAAGCAGTGATTTCATCGCTGGGTTCTGTGGGGAGACAGAGGAAGATCACCAGCAGACCATGTCCTTGCTGAGGGAAGTCCGCTACAATGTTGGCTTCCTGTTTGCCTACAGCATGAGACAGGTGAGTGCAGGACCTGGTGGAGAAGGCTGTTACCTCTGGACATCTCACCTGACCACTCAGTGCTATTTCTCACAATAACACAGTTTTTAAAAGCTATTGAAAATCATACCCAAAAACTTGCTATAGTGGTAGATTCTTTTTCTTGCAGGCAGGACTTGTAGGGTGTGGGGTTCTGCAAGGGCTGTTGTTGTGCCTGGGAGGCTTCCAGTTCCTCTGTGGAGTGTCAGGGTTGGTTACTGCTTGGTGACCTGGCTCTGCAGATGCTCCAGAGTGATTGCAGGGAAGCAGCTCTGTCTGCAGAGACCCAGCTGCTGGTGCTTTATTTGCTCATGAGGACTGTGCTGATGGAGCTGGGCTGGAGCCCAGCTGTAGGGACTGTCAGTTGAGTTAGAAGGTACTTCCATGAGAAGAGTGGATAGTTGATAAATCCCCATTAGAATGCTGTCCAGAGTATGTGATGCTGATGAGGAAGAGGACAGGAGGTTGGGAAACAAGGAAGCAAAGGAATAGAGAGCATGTTTCAGCACATGGGACTAGAACTAGAAGAATCCATTGCCTGTCCTTGTGGACAGACAGACACAGGCACATCCTACACAGGAGCTGCAAAACTGTTTCACAGCCACTGATACTCAGTGCCCTACATCAAACCTTCTGCCTAAAAGGTGGAGCAGAAAGATGTGAGGAACTCGAGGACGCGGCTGGTGCTGAGCACCCAGAATAATTCCTTTGTGAATACAACCTTTAACACGTGGAAAGCCATTGCTGGAAGAGCAGCAGAGCTGGCTGGGGTCAGACAAAACTCTGAGCTCAGGATGGGTGTTGAGGGGCCGCACTGGCTTGGTGTGTTTGCAGAAGACCCGGGCGTATCACCGGCTGCAGGACGATGTGCCCGCGGACGTGAAGAGGCGGCGGCTGGAGGAGCTCATCGCTGCCTTCCGGGAGGAGGCTGCCAGGGCCAACACAGCACTGGTGGGGCAGGAGCAGCTGGTGCTGGTTGAGGGGGTGAGTGCCTGAAACCAAGTAGTCCTCTTCCCCTCTTGCTGACCCTGTGCAGAGCAGTCACCACTTCTGCCCTCCCTTCTCACTTTCCCCACGTAATCCCAGGACTCCCCAAGAGTGTTTCTTCACCCTTAAGCAGACAGCTTGGTTTTTCCAGAGCATTGAGCTGAGCACTAAGGATGGGATCAGTTAGGGATGTGTCTTTGGCCAAGCACAGAATTAGTGCTTTTGGTGTGTGTGTCACCCAGGAGCTCTGGCCACAGGGCTCTGTTCCAGGGCTTGCTTAACGGCGTGGAATGTGGGTTTAACACCGTCAATAGCGCTCAATTAATTCCCGAGGCAATAAATTCCCACCAGTGAATCAGAGCGATTGCCATGCAGGTAATGTTCCCTGTCCTCCTTCCAGCCCAGCAAGCGCTCTGCCTCGGAGCTGTGTGGGAGGAACGATGGCAACATCAAGGTGATCTTCCCTGATGCCGAGCTGGAGGATGCTGCGGACTGCGGGGCTCCAGGCAGAGCCCGGCCGGGGGACTACGTGGTGGTGAAGGTGACCTGCCTGCAGTGCTGTTCTCTGGAGCAGCTGCTGCCAGAAGAGCCTAAAATTAGAGTGGATCCTCCCCAGCCTTTCCATGCCTGAAGACCTGTGTTGTTTCTTTCAGGTGACCTCTGCCAGCTCACAGACCCTGAGGGGAGTTCCACTCTGCCGGACAACCCTGTCCCATGCTGCTGCCTGTCGCTGAGGGTCCCTGCTGCCCGTGGATGGAAGCAGCACATTTTCTCCAGGAAGAAACAAGAAAGTGTTGTCAGGTGGAGATACGGTAGAAAACAGGGAGATATATGTATATTAAAATTTATTTGTGAAATAATAAAATACATATATATTTCTGCTTTGGCTACAACGTACCCCTCGTAGATGTGTGCAAGTTCGTAGGCAAAAGGGGTGGAAGGTGTGTGTGAACTTGCCAAACACAATTGCTGTGAGATTGTGTGTTTTGACTTGCTCTGAGGCTTGATCCACCCTGGCAGTGCTGCAGGTCCATCCTCTGACTGCGACCACATCTTCTAACACAGCCCAGCCTGAGAGATGCATGTGCAGAGCCGGTCCTTCCTACAAGCTCAGCTGAATATAGGAGCTGCAAAAGCTGGTAGTGCCTGAAAAATACAGCTCCAGTTAGCTGCTGGAGAATAGTAGGGGTACTGTCAAAGGGGACAAAGAACTGAAAGAACAGGAGAACATTGATGAATTTTCTCCAAATATTGGCAAAATGCTTGGAAAGTGGAGGCAAGAACCCGCACCGTGCTCGTGTGTTGGAATGTCACGCTGGACTGTGGAATGTAAAATGGTGTTTAGCGTGCACCAGTGAATCTGTTGTGTCTGAGGCTGAGGGAATGCAGCCTTGCCCTCCTACTGGGGAAGATTGGATCTCAGCTACAGAGGTTTTCCTTGTCTCCAGGCCTGGGGGATGCATGGTAAGATGTGGCTGCCAGCCAAGGGTCAGCTCTGGCCTCTTAGAACTTGGGGTGCAGCTTTGTAATCCAAACATCCCTTTGCTCGCTAAAGAAGTGGTTGAACTGATTTAAATTGCCAGTAAGTTCTGTAAGTGCATCTGACAGTTCCTTGTTTTCATCAGCCTGCAGCTGACCCCAGCTGCACCATGTCACATTCCAGCCTGCTCTGCAAAATTCAAACAAGGACCTGTGACCTGCACTTATGAGTAAACTGAGATGTGAGAAAGGATCACCCCTTTTCATACAGATAATGATGTCATTAGAAAAAAATCTTGTAAAAGACTCTATCCAGTGACCAGTTTTGAAGGAACAGCTGGTAACAGAGCAGTCTTATGTGACTTTGCAGAATTTTTAAATAAACATGAAAGGGTTTTGCTGGAAAGCCTTCTCTCCTGCTCAGCTCTTTCTGGGCTATAATTGTATCTCTTTGAAAACAGCCTGGTTCACTGAATATTCATTAGGCTTCAAGAAACAAATACATTTTGCTTATTATCTCAGTGCTGAGTCCCTTCTCCTAGAAGTGAATCTGCACAGTCAGCATGGTCCCTGAGGGCTCTGAGGTGCTGACAGGCACATGGGAAGGTGTCTTCTGCCCCAGTTCACAAACCAGGGCCTGGTCCTCTGCTGCCCAGTGAGGATGAACCTTTGACATGGGAGGTTTTTCAGGAAGAGGCAGCAATTTAAGTTGAAATCCCAAAGGCAGCAGCAGGATGTATAAGCATCACCCCTCAGAAGCGACCCATGCTGAGGCCAAGGTTTGTGTGGCTAATTAACCCCGCCGGGCAGTGGCCCAGTTTAACTGCCCTGCGGCAGCTCTTCAGCTCATGTTTCCTGGGCATTTTGGGATCGTGGCCCAAGCCAGCACCCCTGGAAAGGGCTGACACTCACCTTTCCCTGCTCGTTTTGACCTTCTCCCCACGAGCACCTCTTTCAAGTGGGAAATGCAGACCACGGTGTGCCCTTCCCCCTCCATCCTGCTATGAGGCCATCTGCGGCCGTTTTACAATCATTATTTTAAGAGCGGGAGACTAATGAGGAGGAGAGCTGGGTTTTACATTTTGATGAGGAGGTGATAATGCTCAGTGCACGGCCTCCCCAGGGAGCCGTAGCACTCACCATTTGCTTTGCCTTTTTAGTTTTTATAGGCCTCGGGAATGAAGACTGAGGTTTTAAGGCAGCAAAGCATCCATTAGGAAGAGCTTACGGTGACCTTGGAGACTGAGTCAGTTCTTTGGCACTGCCTGAAAGCAGGAATGTGTTGTTTTTCTTGAGGGCTGGAGGTAGGATGCAGTTTCTGTGTCTCTTGTCAGATTTGCTCCTTGAATCTGGCTGTTGGGAAAGCTGAGCTCACACCTCGTGCTGATTCTTGCACATGTCTGTTCCCAAGGGACGAGAGCCCTGAACTCCCCCGGACCTCACATTTCCCACGCTGATGTTCAACCTGTGCCTTCTGCAGGTGCAAGTGTTGCCTTCCCAGCCAGTCGTGCCCTGGTTACACCCATGGGCAAACACCTAAGGAGGCATTTGGTGGATCAGGTTTCCCAGCACAGACCTGAAGTGCTGGGATGACATTTACTTTCCAAGCAGACGTGCCCTGAGGCATCTCCTGACACCGGGATTTCGTAAGGCACAGCCTGTGCTTTCCTTTATGCTGGCGGGGTGTGTAGGCAAGGCTGGACATCCCCCTCGCACAGAAATAGCTTCACCTGGCAGAAAGGTCGCTGTCAGGGAGAACAAGAGCCTGTTTGTTCCCTGGAGCCCCCTCACAGAACGAATCTCTTTGTGCTCGGGGAGCGGAGGCACAGACTGCGGCAGGCACTCGCAGCCTGTCTTCACTGCTCATCACTGGCATTTACTGGCCCAAGGACAGTCTCAAAACTGATGCCCATCGTTGCCTACACGCCCCTGCCCAACCTTCTTCCTTTCTCTAAGGCTCTTGAAGCAGCTTGAGCAGAGCACTGGGCTTTTCCCAGCGTCAGAGCTGGCCAGGGTGTGTCACGTCCTTCCCCAGAACCCCCGGAGCTCTGCAGTCTGTTTTCCCTCTGCATGTCATGGTGACGGTGGAGGGAAGGACGGGTGTTTTCCCTGATGGCAGCGTTGCAAGCACAGTTTGCTTCAGGTCGGCCAGAGCCTCACTCTGCTGAGGCGGTGGCAGGTGACAAGGAATTGCCTCTGAGCGATGCCAGCAGCCTGCCAGGCTGTGCCGGAGGGAATGCTTTCCTCCCCTTCTCTCACGGGTTTTCACTTCAGCAGACAGGCTCCATGTGCCTGCCAGCCCATTCCCCCAGGCCTCCTCCTCCTCCTTGCTGTACCGCAACTGCTTGTGGGCTGGGGATCCAGAGGGGTTTCCTTCATCACCGTTGGCTTTTCATCACCATTTCTGAAGCCAGCTCTTGGCACCGAGCTTAGGGATTTAATGCAACATAAAGAGCTTTCAAAAATGTTTTCCAGTTCTAGAATCAGATCTGTCTTCCATTCTGGAACTGGCAGCAGTTGGGTTCCAGTAGGACAGGTACAACTGCTCCTACAGGCTCCTCTGCAGCCAACAGCAAACTCTGTGCTCTGCTGGAAATGCATCGGGCTGTCCATTGCCACTGCCTGGTGCACTCCTAGACCAGCCCCAGGCTGCCCTGCAGCCCCCCCAGGGTGGCATTGTCGTCTGTCCCCAGACTCCTTCCATGTCCCTGTGCCTTCCCAGAGCACTGTGGGCTGTGACCTGCATGGCAATGACAGAGGCACCGGTGGTGAGTGGCTGCTCTGAGTCCTTGGGGTTTGTGAATTCAGAGGGTATCTCACAGTCTGTCATAGGCTCTGCTACTCTCTAGGGCCTAGGAGTCCTGTGGCTTTCCCTCCTCCCTTGTGAGCAATTTATTTCCTTTACTGACAGGCAACTATTGACTTCTCATTCTCCCGAAGATGAGATGTCTTGTCTCATCAGGTTTAAATTAGTTTTATCTTTAGCCTTTCCTAATAATAGGCTCTCATCGTGGTGTCATTACTTGATATCTATTTTCTGATGTTTTTCATTAATGGCTCTATATCTTCCAGATATTTTTTCAAGTATTTTTTCCCCTGCTGCTGAGTTATTTAACAGTCAGGCACAGATCAGAGACATGAAGATGGTCTGAAGCTGGTCAGAGACAGTGTGAAATGGCCCAGTGACTGTTGGGTGTGTAAGGCAGGGCTCTTGGGCTGTGGTGGGGCTGTAAGGGACCACCACTTACTCCCTCCCTATCTCTCTGCATCCCTCTGATCCCAGGCTGAGCTCTGACACACCTGGGGCTCTCGAGAGCACGAGTCAGTAGAGTAATTAAAATGCCTTCCATGAGGCAAAAGTGCTGCAAATCCTCTGGACAGCTGTATCTGTGAAAAACAGAGGAGTGCTTTCCATGCTTTGTGTGCCTGGCAGGGGCTCTTCCCCATGAGCAGAACTTCCGCTAGGAAATGTAAAAGGGAATTATTTCACATTATTTCAAGGCAGCCCCTGACTGGGGTCCCTGTTCCTGTTGGGTCAGAGCCATCTTCCTGGGCAGCCAGACTGGGGAAGCTGTCACTGCCATCAGGAACATGGAGCAGGCAGTGCTGCCAGCACAGGCACAGGCAGGGCTGCCAGCCTGGGGACAAGCAGGGTGGCCAGCACAGGGACAAACAGGGTGGCCAGTGTGGGGACAAGCAGGGTGGCCAGCACAGGGACAAACAGGGTGGCCAGCGTGGGGACAAGCAGGGTGGCCAGCCTGGGGACAAGCAGGGTGGCCAGCCCAGCTGAGCGCCTTTGTCTGTGGGGGGTTTTCTCATTGTGTCTTCAACGGTGTCAAGAGCAAAGCCCGTCAGTGTTGAAGGCACCCAGATCTCCTCAGTCTCAATAAGACCAGAGACATTTTTTCCTTGGGCTTCATTCCCAGGAGTTGCTTGCACAGGTGAGGAGGGATGCGGGGCCAGGTCGGCTGCGTGGGGAGAGGATTAATGCAGGAACCAACCTCGTTGGACTTTGTTTATTTTTTCGCATTAACGAGGAGGAGAAAGGTGCCCAATTCCTTGAGAGCAAACCCAGGGATGACAACAGCCTGATGCACAGTGACATGTTCAACGGAGCTGTCAGGGTGCTCAGGGATGCTGCTGGGGAGGGTGTTTGCTACCTGCAGAGTCTTGTCACTGTGGGGATCCCACATGTCCCACACGTGGGAATTACAGAGAGGCTGCAGGACCAGCGATTTGCAGCAGCGCCTCCAGCACAGGGCTGAGGGTGATTAATATTCAGTGCACTGCCATGAAAATGAACAGCCAGACAGGACTGTCCTCCTCCCCTTCCTGCATCCATGAGGACAGCGAGGGGAATGTCTGGAGCACGAGCACGGAGACAAGGTTCGCTTTTGGTCAGGCTGATACAGGATTTTGACACTAAAACAGATGCTTCATTCTCTTTTGCATTATTTAGTGTCTTTCAATCTGTTTCTTCCTTTTTAATGTCATCTTTCTGTTATTTAATTACAGGAAGTTTAAAAAAGAATAGTAGGACGCCTTGGTTGAAGCTATGAGAACCAAACAGGAGGCATTTGCAAAAACAGTTTCTCTTCAAAAAGGGGAAATGTTCTGGTTTTCTTTTCATTAAAAAAATTCCTCCCATAATTTCTTATCAAAATTCTGGTGAAAAACCCTTTTACTGTTGGCAGGAAAGCTTTCCCCATCCCATGTTCAGCGTGGCAGAAGCAGTGGCAACACTAACAGCACCCAGGATGCTCTGGACAGTGGACAGATGCCCCAGGACTTGGAGGACAAAACTCCCACAGCTGGTGACATCCTCAGTGCTCGTCCTGCCCCACCACTGCTCCTTACCTGGCATCTGCCCTGCCCAGGGATGGCTCCTCCATCTTCCTGGGGCTCTTTTCTTCTCGTGTTGGGTGCAGAAGTTTGGAATAGCCTCAGACTAGCTGATCCTGTGTCCTTCCAGCAGTGGGCTGAGCTGGGGCTGGGTGCTCTTGTCCACCAAAGCAGCTGACAACAGAGAAAAGAGGAGCCACAGGCACGGCCAAGGCCACTGTTTGCCTTCAGGGCTTTGGTTCTGCGCTGACCTGGGCCAAGGCAAACCCTGGCTGGTGGCCTCAATCCTCAGGTTGTTGTTCTGTTGTGCAACCAGCAGCAGGGAACTTGGGGTGGCTGCTGCAAAATGATCCCTGTGGGCAAACACAGCTTGGGGTGCTCTGGGCAGGAGATCTGGCACCACTCGGAGCTCTGCTTGCACAGGCACTACCAGCCCCAAGCCAGGCTCCAGCCACAGGGCTCTGCCACAGGTCCCTGCAACATCCATTCCACCAGCCCTTCCACATATATCAGCCACTGCAGGGGAACCTAGTGGGGTTAAAGGAACCTCCAGGTGCCCCCAGCCCCAGAAAAAAACCCCATCTCTGCGCTTGCAACCAGGACTTGCAGAGATCTAGGGTGTTCCAGAGTCACCTGTCCTGGCACACTGGGGCCAGGTAGTGCCAGCAACAGGGACATCTCCTGTTGCAGGCACCATTTGTTATTAATGTTGGTGGGTCAGGCTGGTGTGGGTGCTGCCACTGGCTCTGCAGGTCTCACCATGACTGTTGGCTGCTCACCCCTCCCTCTGTGGCAGTGGAGGTGGGATCCAGCCCAATGGCAAAGCAGCACCTGGAAGGGTTTGGTGTTTGGCATTTTGTCTCTAAGGTTACTGAGGGAACATTTACACCTCTCTTTGCAATCATTCACAGCCGGTAAGCCTGGGATGGGAGTTGGCACTTTCCTTCATCCTCCTCCTATTTCCTTAGGAACTGGAAACCAAAGGTGCCCAACGATGCGTTACGGACTCAATAGCTTGGGCCAAGGCACTGCCACCCCTCCTGTCCTCACTCTCACAGCCATCAAAGGGCACCAAGAATCTGCTCGTCATCTTTGTGCTCTGAGCACATGTAGGTCATTGGCACCAAGCTCCATTTCCTGGAGTCCCCAGTGTGTTGTGTTCGTGTTACTGCAGCCAGAGTGAAAGGCAGGGGGGATGCAACGGGGTGCAGCCCAGACATGCCTAATGACCACATCTCCTAATGACCACATCTCCTGATGACCACATCTCCTAATGACCACATCTCAGTAGTGTTTCCAGCTCTGTGATTAACTGGCAGGGCTGGGCTGACGTCGGGCTGCTCGGGGTATCAGGGTATCGCTTGCTCACAGGCTGCCATGGTGAGGTAAAGGGAGTGAGAAGCAGCAGGAGAGGCTGGGCCGAGGTTCCAGAGCACCTGGTGACACCTCAGTCGCCCCATCACCTTGGGAAAAGAGTGGTGGGAACCTCCGAGGTTTTTAGAGGAACATTTAGCTGCAAGCAGGAGCCCTGGCCATGGGAATGAGGCACCAGGGAGGTGCAAACAGCACCAGGACTCCCCTGCACCCACGGGATGGGGGTCTGGGCAGGACCATGACGGGCAGAGGAGAGAAGGGTGTTGGTGCTGCCCACCAGGGATGACCAGAAGGGCCAGTGTGGGCACTGGGAAGTGGCTGGTCACACATGGTGCTGTGCCAGCGGATCCGGAGGCTGCAGGCTCAGGAATCTGGCCCTGGCCCCACCAGCTCTCACCATGCAGCCATTCTGCTCTGGTGCTGTGGCACAGCCAGCCCTAGGGATGGATGAGGTTTGATGCCACTGCAGCTGGGGGTGAGCTCCTGTGCCTGAGAGTTTGCAGGCTACTAACACCTGCTCACTCCGGGGTCCTGGGGGTCCCAGCCCCAGCCCGGTAGGGAGCTGCCTCGATGGGGCACCAGGGATGTGTTTGTTCATGTCAAACAGCTCCCAGCTCTCTGGCAACAGGTGGGAGCAGGAACAGGCACTGAAAGAACCAGCAGCTCAGGGACAGGGGCAGAATAAATCTGCATAAATACAAATGAGGGGAATATTTATTTCCCACACTGACCACATTTCTGTTGCTACTTTAAGCTGTGAGAGGGGGGCTTCAGCAGCCTAAGCAGGGCTTGGGCTTGACTCAGGCCTTGTTCTGGGGCTGGAGCCACTTGTGATTCCCCACCTTCCCAGCAGACTCACCTATTCAATATTCCTCACAAGCGAGTTACTCCTGTAGCTGATGGGAGAGATAAATAACAAAACCCTCACAAATGCAAAAATCCTTTGGCAGTTTGGAAAGGAACCAAGTCACGTGCTGAATGCAGACGAAGAAAAATCCTTTTTATTGTAAGGAGTAACAGAAGGGTGTGAATCAGCCTCAAATCCACCTCACCCACAATGCAGCACATCCAAATCCACTCGGAGATTACAAGGCAGGATAGCATTCACTCTGATCAGTTCAAAGCGTCGCTGTTTGGGAACAAATCGGCTGAGTGTGCGCCTGGATTAGACTGGGGGCCTTTTTGCCTCTTGAAATCACTGGAAACAGCAAAATTCCCTTTTGAAATGGTAAGCTAATCAAGAAGCAGAAGGAGAGCAAAGACAAAGCATTTACAGCTTTTGGGTTCAGGTTCATCCCTTTTCTCCCTTCCCTTCTCGGGGGTTTGGTGCAGTTGGTGCAAAATTCTGAAATTCCTGAGGGGTGGCTGTGAGGGAACCAAACCCCTGCCTCCAGCCCAGCTGTCTGCTTCCAGCACCTGGAATATCCCTTTTGTGCTGAGCCATTACCTGGCCCAAACCCCAGCCCCAGTGAAGCTGGGGTGGGCGTGAGGAAGAAGCAAGGGGTGAAGGTGTTCCCTTCATCAGTGAGTGCCATAACAAGTGGCTTGTGGCTGTGAGAACCAGGAGAGCACAGAGGCAAGACCTGGGGCTCCTGCCTCTGTAGTCACCAGCCTGGCTAACCACTGACACAGGTAACCAGTGACATGGCTGATCATTGGCACAGATAACCCTGGGCTGTAAAAAGACACCAAAGTCTGAGAAGTCTGAAATGTAGAGCAGAGGAAAATGTGGGGTTTTGGTGGGTGTTCTCCACTTTCGTGTCTATTCTCCATGTATCAAGTCATCTTCCTCCCTTCCCTCCTCCTCCTCCTCAGGAATTGCCTGTGGAGGCACCTGGAGACATCAGGTTTTTAGACAGCCCTGTGCTCTCCCCATCACCTCCTGCTGGCAGGCAGCAGGGTCAGGACTCATCCCACCCAGCCCAGGCACTGGCACTGGCACAACTGGCAGCAGAGCCCTGAGCCAGGTCCCCAGGCAGCAAATCCTCCTTACCCACGTACTTCCAGCCTGTGGCTATGGATTGCTCCCAGGATCGACACCTGCGGCTGGGGGAGAGACACCAGGTCAGTGCACCCCCTCCTCCAGGCCCCCCCAGCCCCACGGTCCCCTGGCAGCCCCCACTGCTGGGCCAGGTTTGGTGGTGTCCCATGTGCCAGTGGCCCGAGAGCCTCCAGCTTTATGGGCAGAGATGATTTAGTGCCCTGAGGAATATGGCTCTGGAGAAGCTGGGACGGCTTCCAACTCTTCCTTTCCTCCCCTGTATATTAACTTTCCATGCATATGAAGCTGAAAGCTCTTCCAATCACCTCTGCAAATATTAATTAATCCTCGCAGCATCCCGAGGACCATTATTCACTCCTATTAAGCAAATATTATTAAATCCTTTTATAAGAGGTGAAGTGACTTTTCTAGGGCTGTGCAGGGCATAAGTAGGAGCGCACAGACTTTCTCTGTGTAGGAGCCACTGCTGCAGAATAGCAAAGCTGTTCACACCTGAGCTGGGGGATGTCTCTGAGGACTGGGCACTCCAACCACCCCCAGCACTGCTGTGCCATGCAGGGTACAAGTGCTCTGTGGGACTCTTCTGAGATGAGTTGGCAGCTCTGGTTGCACCCCAGAACCATGAGGACCCCCTTCCCGCTCTTGGCCACTACCCAGGATGGTGTCCCCCTTTCAGCTGCCCTGTTCTGGCTCACAGACACCCCTGGGGATCCCCATAGTGGCACTGGAGACAGACTCACTCTGGAGGAGCCAGTCGATGAAGGTGCTTGGGAATGGGGAGTTCTGCAAAGAACAAGGAGGCGTTAGAATGTGGGAATGTGGAGGGAGGGCAGCAGTGCAGGGACATGGGATGGGACACGGGATGGGACACAGGATGGGACACGGCTGTACCTGCAGATCCAGCTCCACGAAATGCCCGGACGTCACCGGCAGTTTGGAGAGGGCAGAGTAGATTTTCCCCAGGAGCCCGAAGGAGACGACGCCTGGGGACAGGGAGAGGCCATCAGGGCTGGGCAGAGCTGGCTGTGGGTCCCAGAGCCGCCCTCTGCCTGCAGTGTCTGGCAGAGGCTGGGAGAATATCGTCCTGCCCATCACGGAGTAAAACTCCTCGTCCTTCCTGTGGATCTCAGACCTCCCGGGGTTCAAAGATTCCCGTGAAAGCTGCTGCCCAGGAACTACCAGATGCGTGTCCCATCACAAAGGAAATGTTGGGGATAAATGGGGCAGCTCTGCTTGCAGTGAAGCAGCAATCATGTCTGTGTGAGATTTGACATGAATAGATTTGGGGAAGGAAAACCCCACAGGTTCTGCAGGGCTGCAGTGGAGGGTCCAGGCAGAGCCACCTCTTGGCAGCAGCTTGAGTCTGTCCCTGGTGGGACAAACACCCACGAGAAGAGCAGGACTGTGGTGTCTGGCAGTGGCAGTGAGCCAGGACTGTGCCACCCACAGTGGCTTTGCTGGAGGAGCAAAGCTAGTCCTGCTCCATGCAGAGAGACTCCTGCTCCCATGAATTCAGCTCTCCTCAAGACTCCTGCTGCCCGTGGAGGTGGTTGGACACACAAAACCCAAGTGTCACTCAGTATAGAAAAGAAAACTTAATGACTTACGGTTGAGGAATTGTAGTTTCATGTTGATGATGCTGACCCAGATGTTCACTAACGGGCAGAGCTGCAATGGCAACAAGTGGCACAGCCTTGGTGAGAACACTGTGGGTGCAGCAGCACGTTCCCCAGCATGGCTTGAGTTTCACAGACTTAAATCAGGATGGAACAATAGGCTCTGAGAGCACAGTTCCTCCATGGAAGAAGAGCCATATGACTTGTTCAGCCCTCTTCTTAAAACAGTATAGGTTCTACTGAACAGGACAAGAGATTCTCTAACAGGCCCCTTTGCTCTAAGTGGGGCTGTTGCTTCTGCTCATCCCCCCCAGGGAGCACCTGAGTACAAATTATCCCATAACATTGCATGATGGAATTGAAATTACTCCTAACAAATAAATTCTGACTGTAAGGAAGATCAAGGAATTTTGTGGAATTCACTTATGGGCTGCAGGCATAAATATATATTGCATATATGTTGTGTATATATGTCATCCCTGACCACGGGAGGGGGGTTGGTATAACTGATCTTTAAGGTCCTTTCCAGCCTAAGCTGTTCTGTGATCCTCTGTGTGTGTGTATGTGTGTGTGTAAATCTTCCAGAGAGTTCTGGCAGGACCACTGATTGCAGCTGAGATGCATCTTCACAGCAAAGAACATTCAGACACTCACTAGCGCAGGGACAAGGGTCTTGAGAGTAGAGTTCAGCAAGCTGCTCACCAGGTTGGTGAGGAGGCTGGGGAGGGAAAGGACACACAGAAATTACCAGGGAAGTTGTCAAAACCTAGGACTTGACATCAAGACAAAACGGTGGCTGTGGAGGAGCCCCTCTCATCTTCTCTCCTCTTAATATTAAAAGATGCCACAAGCCCACAGCTCCCCCAGGCTTTAGCAGGAATTGCAGACGCTCAGGGCTTGGTTATCTGAATCCCATAATCTGGTCATTATGGTGTCAGTCCGTGACACTGAAGTTCTGCCCTGCTGCAAACTTGCAGGAACTCACCCACACACTTGAGCTCACCCACGCACTCACCCCTTCCGCAGGTTGACACTGAAGCCACCAAGCAGGTTCTTGCAATCCTTAATCACCAGCTTGAGGTCCCCGGGGGTGTCCTGGGTCACGGCGATGTGTGACGTGATGTTCGTTTCTACCGAGGATCCACTCAGAAAGTTAAAAATCCTGGAAAAAGAGGGGAGTATCGTGGAGGGTTATGGGAGAAACAGAAGCAGCACAGGAGCTGCAAGGACAGGCTCGGCTGGTACAGAGCTTTAGTCTTGGGACTTCTGTCAGGCTCCTGGTCCTGTAGCAGATCACAGAATCATAGAATCATTAAGGTTGCAAAACACCTCTAGATCACCAAGTCCAACCATCAACCCAGCACCACCAGCATGTTCACCACTAAACATGTCCTCTGGTGCCATATCCACAGGTTTTTTGAACACTTCCGGGGATGGCAATAGCACCTTTGGAGTAAGGACAGCTGGAAATGGTTGCAGGAAGAGGCAGCAGTACAGCCCTGAGCTTTCCTCACCAGCCCATTTGCTCAGCCCTCGGGGATGTTTCTCCAGCACCGGGGAGTGTCCCATCCTCCCCAGTGCCCTCAGGCCCCCGTGGCCTCACTCCCTAGCCCTGCTCACCCTGGAAAGCGGAGCACCAGCTTCGAGTACAGGTTCAGCACCAGTTCAGTCCCATGAAGGACCTTCCATGACACTCGGGCGTTCTCGAGGTTCAGCACCTTCAACCTGGGGGTCGACACCGAATCAAACCCACCTTGAGATGGCAGGATCAGCAGGAGCAGACCCTACAATCCCATCTCTTCCCGCTCATCGTTTGATCTGTTACCCATTTGGATATTCCCAGGTAAAAGTGAAGGTGGGGAAGGACCAACCCCTGCTCCAAGAAAAGCCAATCTCAAAGCAGGTTTCTCAGGGCTGTGTCCTACTTGCTCTCAACCACCTCCAAGGGTGGAGATTCCCCCACCTCCCAGACTGCCCATGGCAGTGTCACAGCACTCCCATGGGGAAGACTTTTCCCATTTCTGGTTGGAATTTCCCCTGTCACAGATCCTCATCTGAGCCCAGGACTGGTGGTTTGTACGACAGGGAGGGTCTGATCCCCTGGACACTACTGGTCGCCCTGCAGTGAGCCCCACCATGGGGCTTCTGACTCACCAGGCATAGCGTGATATCCTCTCAGAGGTTCCACCACCCAGCAGGCCTCCTGCACCCAGAAGTCCTCCTGCTTCACCCAGAAGACCATCAAGACCAAGTAGACTTCCGTTGCCTAGGAGACCTCCTTTCCCAAGCAGCCCTGTGCCAAGCAGACCTTTATCTCCAAGAAGGCTGTTATTGCCGAGGAGGCCATTGCCAAGGAGGCCGTTGCCAAGGAGGCCATTGCCAAGGCCTTCCCCACCAAGGATCCCTGTGCCAAGTCCTTCCCCACCAAGGATGCCTGTGCCAAGTCCTTCTCCACCAAGGATGCCTGTGCCAAGTCCTTCTCCACCAAGGATGCCTGTGCCAAGTCCTTTTCCACCAGGGATGCCTGTGCCAAGCAGACCGCTGCTGCCAGCTTGTCCTCCTGCAACAGTCAGAACTCTGTTACTGTCCTGGCCATCACCCTCCTCTCCCAAGCACGCCCACGCCAAGTAGACCTTCCTCACCTAGGAGGCCTGTGCCAAGGACCCCAGATCTGCTGGGTTCATTTCCTGCTTCAAGGGGAGCTCCGCTTTCTGCTCCACTTGGACTTCCCTTGCCCAGGAGGCCGGTGCCAAGCAGCCCAGCTTCACCAAGAACACCTGTGCCAAGCAATCCGCCTTTTCCACCGATGAGACCAGTACCAAGCAGACCTGCACCAAGGGAGTCCCAGTTACTAATCAGACTTCCACCACTGGGAAGATTCCTTTGGCAAGAAAGGTTGGTTTGGCCACGTTAGGTTGCTCTGCTTGTGAGATCTCATAGGGATCCCAGAGCATCCTTGAGCAAAGCTGGGTTCCCCACAGAGATGATCCTGCCAGAAAGCATCTCCCTGATGACCAGAGGGACACACCATGAGCCTAAAATGGTACAGGACTGTGCCATGTCCCTCCCCTGGAAACACAGAAAATATCTGAACTCACCACCTGTGGCTTGCTTTGGGTTCAGCAGGTTGAGGAGGCCCTGGGAGGAGGGCAGGAGGCCCCCAAGAAGGATGAGACACCAGAAGTGTGGCATCTCCTGACCCAGCATCTGTGGAAAGAGCCACATCAGCCCACACACCAGTTCCAGCACATGGGTATATGCAGTCTGGGTACTGGTACAGCTCCCCATCCTTCACGTGCACTGCCCTGGGGTGATGGGGGAGGTTCCCCCTGGACATTTAGCTTCCAGAAACCACACCCCCAGACCCCAGAGGATCAGTCCAGGCCTGCAGCACCTTCTTCCCACCCAGAAAGGTTGAACCACTACTGGTTAGCAGGGAGTAGCTGGAGCCCGGTGCTGCACTGCTCCAGAACCATCGATGTCTGGGCTCCCACACTGCAGAGCTGGGTGCCTGATACTGCAGGGAAGCGAAAATGCCATTTTAAGAGAGGAAGAGGGATGGAGATGAGGGAGGAGGACCTTGTACTGAGAGAGATAGATGGCTTCCCACCACTCCAAAATGGCCCTGTAAGTAGAACTCTCAGAGGGGCACAGCCGAATAAAAAATGACGACTGTCTCAGTAGTGTCCTTCTGCCCACTGTGAAGAGTACGCTGAGTTATTAAAACCCAAAGCACAGCCAGAATCAGACTCACTTTCCTGTGGGCAGATTGTTTGTTTTTCTCATCTTGCTTCACTCAGGCAGTGAGAAGAGCCCGTTTTCCCTGTGTTTGATCTGCCCCGAGCCAAAAGAACGCACCTTCAAGGACCTCCTGTTCCTGCCCAAACTCGGCTTCTCGGGGTGACAATGCAGGCTGGAAAGTGTTTATGCACGGAAAGGTGTTTGCAAAGAAAGGAGAAGAGGCTCCTGCTGCAGCACTGCCGTGGGTCCCAGCTCCAGGAGCACCTGCCTTCACAGCCTGTGTCCCAGATGGAAACCCTGCCTTGTCCCTCCTGAGGAAAAAAAGGTACAGATTGCAGAGGTTCAGCATTGAGAAATAACATTATTTAGGTCAGACTGAACAACTTCTTTGTTTCTTCCAGATACTTTTAAAAAATCCCTCTATGACAGTTCTCGGCACAATTAAATTAGACTTTAATTCACTCGACTGTCTTTTACATTTTCCCTTTGATCAGCACGTAATGATGCACAGCTCCTGTAGCCACGATTATTGAACAGGAGAGAAGGAGAGAGGCTCGAGCAGCTTCTATTGAAAATCGTGTCAAATAAAATCAGTGGGATTTGTTGGAGGGGCTCTGCGAGACGTGCACAGCATTGCAAAAAGGTGCCAAAATGGATGTCAGGGCTCTTAGAAGAGCTCTTAGAGAGAATACGTGACCAAGCAGGCAGCTATCTCTGCAGTTATTAGCAATATCTATCGGGGTTCTGCTCCTTGGTCACACACATTTCAGCGAGCTGAGCATCTTGCACATGCAAAAGGCACGTCTGGCTTTGCAGATAAACACTTATTTTACACCAGCCGAGACGAGGTCTGGAAAGCTGAAAATTGCTCTGAATTCTGGTCACCGAGATCATGAAAAAACTCCCAGTCCTTTTCTGCCAGCTTAGTCATTATCACAAACTTAACAACAACAGGAATAAACATGGAGTTTAACAAGGAAGATCTCTGCTAGTTTTAAAAATTAATTTTCATAAATGATTAAATGCTGCTACAGAAATCAAAGGAAAACATCATTAAAATTCCTGCTTTTCAAGCCGAGTTACATTGAGCTGTGGGTTGCCTGATGGAGCTGGCACGGTGGCCATGGTCCTTCAGTGCCACTTACCTGGACCCTTTGATGTCACAGTGGAGCTGCCCATGGTCACAGCTGCTGGCAGTGGCTTTTATATACCCGACGTGAGGAATGAGGAAAGCCCAGGGAAGGATGGAGCAGGGACATTTCCTCTTTGCTGGTTGTGAAGTGTGACTCCCCTGGAATCCCAGGGAAAGGAAACACAGGTCAAAATGTTTGCAATATTTGCCTTTACGGTTAACTTCATATTCCCTCGTTGGGAAATGGCTGCATGCATGGCCTCGCCAAGTCAGGCCCGTGACACTTCCTTCTCCAGAACTCATGAAACCCAAACCCTGCTGCGCTCTCCCATGACAGTGGTGAGAGCAGGGCACAGAGCCAGGACCTCTGCCAACTTCCACAGCTCACCTTGGAGCCCCCTGTTCAGGGGTACACAGCCCAAGGAGTCCCTCCTGAACCCAAGGGAAATATCCCAACCCCTGTGCACAGATGGAGGGGGAAGATGCAGGATGTACGTTCAAGTCCACCTCAAGGAACTGGCCTGTTAGCAGGGGAAGGCTGAACACAGTGTTCTGGATGCTGCCCAGCAAACCCAGGGGCACCAGTGCTGGGGAGAGAGGAAGGGAGTGTCTGTATTTCCCTGTTGGACTCAGCTGAAAATCCTCCCTTCATTGCCCGGCAGCTCCTTTTCTTGCAGAAGAGCAAGGGAGCTGCTGGGGGTCCCTGCTCCTGGCATGGGGCAGATCTGGGGTCAGGGTGAAGCGAGGGGTTTGCTCTTTCCCCCCAAGGTGCAGTGGCAGAGCAAAGGGTGTCCCAGTCCTCCCACAGCTGGAGTGGAGGTGACACGCGGTGCAGGGCAGTGACAAGACGTGGGACCCATCATGTCCTTACAGTTCACAAGTCCCAACTGGTCATTGACAAGTCCCAGGGTGATGTCGACCACCAGGCAGAGCTGCAGGAGTCAGGGTGGGCTGGTGAGAACCTGTGTTCAGAGCCAGACAAGGACACACAGCCCCACCTGGCTCTGCAGGGCTTCCCCTGGGCATGGGAGCACCAGGCTTGTGGGATGGCAGCCCCAACAGGGACTCCACCAGCTCTGAGTGTGTCCCTGGGCACCTTGCCCTTCCCCAGAGAAGTGAGGTTAGGACTGGGGCCCAGGAGCCCACGGGGGATGGCTAGAAAGACCCTGTGGCTTTCAGGTGGGAGGAGAGACTCCATTAGTCTGTAACATGGTCCAGAGCACTGTTAGGAACTCCCAGCACTTGGACAGACCTCATGTTGAGAAGGAGGAAAAAGCTTCTCCCAAGCTGCTGGAGACATGGTACGTGTCCCCCAACTAATCCCAAGCCACTGGGTGGGTGGATGCAGTAGCCCTGGAACACTGACTGTGCTCCTGCTCTGAGCACCAGCGATGCCATGGAGAGCTGCACTGCAGCTTTTCAAACTCATCACTCCTTCCCAGAATAGGGTTTTTTTCTGATTTACCAGATTAGGAAGAAGTCTGTTCAGGACGCTTGCCAATAAATTATCCACAATTGGGAGCAGGCTGTGGAAAAATAAAGGAGCACCATGAAAACAACCTGCTGCAAAGTAAATGGGTCTTGTTAAACAATTCCCTATGAATAGCGCCGAGCACAGACCTCCCGGAGCAAGGCAATTGCAGCAGCAAAGTGAATCGTTTCTGCTTGGATTTTGCATGAGATAACTGTAATTTGCATCCCAAAATAGCCAGTGGGAAATTTATTGCTGCCTTTTATCTACTAGTGCATAGTCTCCTTAAATGAACAGAAACAACCTCAGCCCGAGTGGCTCCTACAATGTACACACCATGTGCTCACATCTCAGGAGACCCCACACCATGTCAGTTAAAATGACCTGTGTACGTGGCACATGGGACAGAACTGTCCCACAGGACTTCTGGGAGAGCACATCTGTTCTCTGTGGCTGTGTGAAGGGCACACAGAGACCATCACCACCAGCCCGTTGTTCAGCCCTGTGACACAGCCAGTGAGTGGCCATCACCTGAAGGGATGTGGGACAGAGATGTATAACAGGGAAATGCCTTCATGCATTTGCCATTCACAGGGTGGGGCTGGCAGAGCTCGTGGCGGCAGAGGAGGACACCACCATCACTCACCCGCTCAGAAGTCTGATTTTAATGCCACCAAGGAGGGTGTCACATCTCTCTGTCACCAGCTTGGGGTAGCCCATGCCATCCATGGTCAGCCTGACCCTTGCTGTGATGTTCACCTCCACGGTGATGTCAAGCAAACCCAAGAGGCTACACAGGGAGAAGGGAGTGACCTTCAGAGCAACAGCCCCTTCCCGAGGGACAGGAACAGTGTTCCCCCCGAGACACCCTCCGGGAAGGTTCTTCCCCTGCTCCCAGCACATGGCTGGCAATGCCACCAGCAGCTCCACCCCCAGCTCGACTCACCTCTTGCCATTGAGGGCCACTCGGGTGTAGAGGTTGTGGTTGGCACCAATGTCAGGCAGGAGCCTCAGGGACACCCTGGGCAGCGTCTCCTCCACGATCCTCAGCCTGCAGGGACAGCGAAGGGGACACTGCGAGTGACAGCCCTGAGCTCGGCACAAACCAACCCGGCTCCACTGCTCACACGCAGCCACGCTGAGGAGGTGGGCGAGTCAGAGACCAGTTGGACCAGAAATGGCAAAAGATACCGAGTTTTCTCAGTTATTTACCTGGTTTAGTTATTTTCCAGTTTTATCAGAAGCTTGGTTCTTTTGCTTTATTCTTTTTTTCTGCTTCTGCTGGGCTTCAAAGCAGAGTTAATCGTGTGGGCTGCAGACGGGAGTGTTGGCTCTGCAGCAGCCACCAGCGCGCAGCTCGTGCACCCTCTATGGGCAAACGCCTCCTCTGTTCTTCCCTGGGCAGCTCAGGAGGCTCCTTTGCGATGCAAACCTGCAGGATTCCCAGGCAGCTTTTATCTCGTTTTTCTCAAAGCATCAGCTCCAAACCAAACCTGAGCATCTACCGAAGCTCCCCCAAAACAGCACTGAGATGTTCCCCCTGCAAGGCACCCGGACGGTGCTGTCCTTACCTGGTGAGCCCCTGGATGGTGCTGAGCAACCCACCTTCCCCGAGGATACTGAGCAGGCCACCGCCTCCCAGCAGCCCTCCATTTCCCAGGAGCCCTCCTCTGCCAAGAAGGCCACCAGAGCCACTGAGGATCCCTGCTGTGCCGAGGAGACCTCTGTTGCCAAGCAGACCTCCTTGTCCCCATGCTCTTCCAGCAATCCCCACAGGGCTGCCATTCCTGGGGGCATTGCCACCAGCTGCTGGCCAGCCTCTGGGAGGGTTTCTGGGACCCCCACCATAAGCACCTCCACCACCCCCTGCACCCAGCAAGCCACCACCAGCATCACCCCCTCCACCGATCGGGCCTCCAGCCAGTCCTCCCAGCAGCCCTTCACCACCACCACCCAGCAGACCACCAGTAATACCACCAAGCAGACCACCACCACCACCAAGGACACCTCCTATGAGGCCACCCAGCAGGTCCCCACTTCCATCAGTGCTGGGATATCCATTTTGGAGTGGCAGCTCTCCCAGGGCACCTTGGAAGACTTCTTCTTGACTGACAGAGCCTGTAAGAGCTGGACACATCACTTGCCATCAGACCCTGCACAGAGCTTTCTCCTTTTAGGGGTCTGGCCAGTTGAAATTTTAATTACATGATTTTCACATATTACATAAATTTCATACATTTCAATATAAGTAAAGATTTTTAAGCCAGGGAAAAGCATTGAGCAACAGGTTATTGGACACTCAGTATCAGGCAGCACTGTTACTCCAGAGTCCAGGGCTAAAGGGAAGGAAAAGGAGCCTGAGATTCTGTGGCTGTAACAGTGAGGCTGTGCTGATCTGAAAGAGCCATGCTGGGAATTCAGCTTATTCCAGAGAAATCCCTGCTGGCACTTGCACACCAGCTGGCACACACAAGTTACCGTATCAGGGAGAATTTTTTAAGTTTGCAGCAAGTGCACAGGGAGGCTTCAGAAAAGCACCAGGAGATTTTTCTCTCCTTTAGTGCTTGAGGAATGTCAAGGAGTGATTCCTGAGGATTGCCCCACCCACCCTGCAGCTGCCAGCTCCTTCCCAGCAGGCAGTACTTCCACAGCCTCCAAAAAGTCCCTGTGCTGGGACACCTCCCCGGCCACTCCAGGCTATAAGGGCCCTTTTGTCCAGGTGCCCTCAACACTTAATACCTTTGTGAGATCAAATGTGCTTTTTTGGGCAACCTAGTGCATCTTACACAATCAGGGGATATATATGCCTCTAAACAAAGGAGATGTGAGCTCAGGTTATCCATGCCTGGTTCCAGACAGAGCCTTGCACAACAAGCACCATCAGGCTCCATGTGGGATCTGCTGCCAGCAAGTTGCTGGCCAGGAACTGCTCCCTGCAGTGGCTGGAACAAGGGCTCCAAGGGAGTGGGAGATGTCAGCAGGAGCTTTGCTATATCTGTGCCAGTGCTGCATGGCAAGCCCCTCTCTGCCCTCCATCAGTTGGGCACAAGATGGGCTGCAGCAGGGCACCAACCACCACCAAACCCAGTGCCTCTGTGAGTGGCTGTTTCACACCTGGTGTCACAGGCTGAGCTTCAGAAACACTCTCTGAAGGTACCAGTTTCTTGGCTGTAGGTGCAGCCTCCTCACCTTGCTGTGCCACCCCTCTGCGGGCCATGTGGCAGAGGGACACAGTGCAAATGGGTGCTGGCAGCCAGAACTCGTATAAATAAATATCCAGAAAGGGAAATACTGAGGCAATGAGAGATTTTTATTGAAAGAGCAATACAAGAGTAATCTTTCTGCCTAAGGAATAGCTGTGGATGTTAAAAGAGGCCCCAGAAACACCCTAACATCCACCAGCAGAGTAGGTTTCCCACCCCGATGCCAGCCAGAGGCAATCGCCGGCCTTGCTCAGGCCACAGCCACAGCACAGGGCAGTGCTTGAGGGAAAGGAAGAGGGAGAGAGTGGAGCAAGGCTTGGGGTGCACAGTGTGCTGCCTCAGAAAGGGAGCAGCATTGAGGCTCCTCTCGAGCAGTATCTTTCAAGAGTGGTCTGGCCAGGAATCTCGTCCGCCTGGAAGACGCAGCACAAAAACTACTCAGTTTTCTCATTCAGACTTTTACCTGTGTTTTCCTATATCCCCAGGTGAGGTTTTTCTGTGGGTCCACACCAGCAGAGGGACCCCCTGGAAACTGGGAGCAGCCCATGGGAAATGGGGCTGGCTGGGGTAGTGTGGGGCTGTGGGATCTGTGGGTCCCAACCCTGGGTGGGCACATCCCCACTCCCCCAGGACACGGCGTGGTGGGAAACGCAACCCTTACGTCAGTGATGGTGACTTCAGCGTTCCTGAGGTTGGTGTTGAGGACGTTGGGCAGAGGGACCGACACATGGAAGGCGTCTGCAAAAATAGGTGAAAGCATCTTGTCACAGGGAGGAAACCCTGAACACAGGCAGTAAGGGGAGGGGAGAGCCCCAAATCTGTCTGAGTCTGAGATAAGAGGGGGCCCCACCCCGCCATACCATTAACACCAGGTACATATGCAGCTGTGAGGATCTGCTTGAGCCATTCTGTGAGCGAGGGGACCTACAGGGAGGAAGATGTGTCAGTAGCAGAAGAGAGCAATGGTTATTGAGGTTAGGGTTATCAATTGAGTTCTACTCAGTTTGCTATGGAACACAGATGCTGGGAAGCTTCCTTCAGTGAAACCCCTCCAGGACTGAGGTGGGATCTGCAAGGACATGCTTTTGGGGTAATTTCTTCTTGGTTATTCCTCTCCCCTTCCCAACACCCCCATTGTGCTGCCACCAAGTGAAGAGAGACACGTAAGTGTCATCGCTGTAGGGCACGGGGGATTGGCAGGGCAGAGAGTAATTGGCCTCTACCAGAGGAAGAAGAAAGGTGAAGACTGAAGAGGAATTGGCTTTTGGGTTTTCCTCTCATACACAGACTCCCTGGCCATTGCATCAATCCCTGCAGCACCTCGATCCAGTGTAAGCACTTACGGCAGAAGGGTCGAGTGACGAGGGGAACCGTGTCACCTTGATGCTACAAAAGATAAAAACAAGACAGAGTTGGGGTGCATCAGCTGCAGCCTCCTCCTCCAGACCCTTTCTTGGTCTGGAATTTGTCTCACCCTCATAAAGATACAGGATTTTGAAAATAGGGCAACTTTTTTACAACTGTCTCATCACTTCAGCCATGCAGTTGGTCTGAGTTTGGGGCTGGGAGGCAGCAGGAAGGCTCTGGCAGCCTAATATGGCATCTCTACCATGTCTACATCACAGTCCCCCATCACTGCCACCAGCCCCATTTGTTGGTCCCCAGGCAGAGCCCTGCCACCTGCAGAGCTTGTCTCTACCTGTCAAGAGCCAGGGAGGTTTGCAGTTTGCCGTCAGAGACCGATGGGGTGATGTGCAGAACAATGTCCTGAAAATGGAACAATGAAAGAAATGAGGTTATTCCCCTGCACAGCTCCCAAGACTGAAAAGTGTATTTGTAAATTACTCATTCTAAGAAAAAACACTTGTCTGTGCCTAGAAGCCACATTTTTGTGACGGATGGCATCATGTATCTCTCTCCCCAGGGTTCACCTTCGTGTCTTTATATTGAGTTGTTCCTGAAACATTTTACTTACACTTTGTGCTTGGTTATGAGCGTGTTTAAAGGACTGAGCATCACCGTTTTGACGATGCAGTAAATTCAAAAGCACAAATACTGCAGAGCCAAGGGCAGGACAACCCAAGGGGATGCCAGCGGGCAGCCAGCCTCAGCCATTGCCCTGTTCTGGGGATCTCATCCCCCCAGAGCTCACTCACCGTGTCGAGGGAGAAGAGGAGCCCCTGGGAGGTCTGTAGGGCAGGAACATGGATGTCAGTGGAGGCTTTGAGGGTGACAGTGGCTCTTCCATCCCTCACGGCCACCACCGGCTGATCTCTCATCCGGACACGCAGCTCCAGTGGCAGAGAGCCAGGGAGGGCCCGGGCAAGCTGCAGGGGCAGAGAAGGTCAGGGCAAGGGGGTATTTGCATAGTTGGGGTGGGTAGAGGGGTTGGAATCAATGCACATGGAGGAGGTGACTGACCTGGGGGATGAACGGGAAAAGGGCAGACACGGACAGCGAGGTGCTCTCGGGAACCTGTGGGAACAGCACCAGTGACATCGTTGGCCAGGAAGGTTTGTGCCAAGCCCACTCTGGGCACAGCTGGACCCCACAAACACAGGCAGCAGCGAGCACATTTGAGTCACCCAAGAGCAACCAGGACACTGACCTGGCCTTGGAGAGGCGATTGGCTACTCATCAGCGAGTTGGTGATGCTGAGGTTGAGGGCTCCCTGCCCCTGGACCTGCTCCAGCAGGGCTCTGAGGGTGTCCTGGGAGAGGCTGAGCTGTGGTGGGCGGCCAGTGGCCAGCAGCAGGGTGGCGGCGAGTGGCAGTTGCTGAGTGGGGGCCACTGTGCCACCCTCGGCATTCCCGGAGAGGAGCTGTATGAGGCAGAGTGGACAGGGATGTTGGTGGTGCTCAGAGGGTTGCACTGGGCACCCTGCCCACCCGTGGACCTTGTGGAGAGGCTCACACAGGGTTTGTTGGCACCTTAATGAACACAGGGCTGCTCCAGGCTGCTCTGGCACAGACAAGGCTGCATCTGCTACCCCTTCCCCATTAAAATGCTGCCCTATCTCCCAATTGGAAAAACACACTGCTGATATTTTGGGCCTGATTACAGTCCCTATCAATTTCCAGACTTTGACAAACCACTTATAAATAGAACACGCCTGTGAGCAGTGACTGCTGCTCCTGCATGAAATTAAACTTTTCTAATTAACAACTATGAGAGTGCTACAATTATGCTTAACTAACAGCTAAGTAGCATGAAGCCGTTCTGGCTCATGCCACCACCAAGGATTAACAGGTAAAAAAAATCAGGTAGAGACACAGAAGTGGCATTAGCAGGGATGTGGCTGGGGCAGACTCATCAGACCCTTCCAAAGCACGTGTGCCTGAAGGCAGCCGGAATCCAAGGAGCCTTTGACAAACAGCCATCATGTTCCAGTGAACCACCCAAACTCAGCACATCAGAGGTTTTGGGACCAGGGAACACGGTGGCACTTACGTTCAGATCCAGCTGGATGGAGTCACTACCGAGGATGGAGAAGGGGGGCAGGTCCCCCAGAGCCCCGAGCGGGAGCATCTCTGTGGACACAGGGAAGAAAACTCCTCAGCTGCAATGGCAGGGGATGCTCCCAAATCCCATGGTCCCAAGAGTTATTGGAACCAATGGCAGTTCCTGCTCACTGAGTTCCCAGCTGGAAAAGCTGCTAGAAAACTCTATTTAGTAGCAAAAAAATGTTGTTTCCAGAAGCAACAGTTCCTGCAGTGGGTTTCTGCAGGAAGAGCTGGCTGCTGCTGCAGGGGTAGGGAATCGTAATGCTCGGCTTGACCTGGGAGTTGTGTTTTTAGAAAATTGCTAAAATATATGTATTTACTCAGTGTAAAAAAACAAGCCATGCTAAGTGCAGGGATCCCTGGGAGCAGAGGGAAAGGAGGTGCCAGCACTTACGGTTCCTGGAGCCAAGCAGAGAGTTCACCACGTTGAGCTTGGCATTGATGATGTTGCAGCCCTGGGGAGCAAGAGGGAAGTGAGAGGGTCCTGCTGCAGCAGTGGGTGACATGGCACCAACAGTGACAGCAGGCCCTGCTGGGCTGCACACGTGGGCAGAGCCACTGCAGGCAGTGCTGGGTGGGACATCCCATCACACAGAGCTCAGCATCGGGTGAGTGAGTGGCCCCTCTGACCCAGCGTGGGTCTCACCTGGGTTAGTGGCTGCTAAACCAGCACCTGCTTCAGAAATCTGTTTGCCAGCAGAGCCTGGCACGGGTGATGGTGCTGGTGTCTTTCAGCAGGGAGGACAGGCTGACCGCCCCAGCTGAGCCCACAGCTGTGCAAACAGCCACATCCATGGGGCAGCCTGGCCCACTGCCTGCCCTGCCTGCACTGCCCGTGCTGCCTGTTCTGCCTGCCCACCCAGCACTGTGCTGGTGGCTGGTGTGAAGATGGCTGTGCAGACTCACCAGATCACTCAGGACATCACTAAGGAGGCGTTTCAAAGGCTCATCCAGAACTGGCACTCTGGGACTGGTAGCAGGAAAATAGGAAATAACAAGTGACAGGTTAGTACTGGAAAGTAGAAGTGCTTCACACAAGAGAAACATGAGGGCTCATTTGAATTGTCCGTATTCAGAGCCAAAATATTACTAAACCCAAGCCCTTTGAATCCCACCCAGGGCTAGGTTCCCAGCATCCCGAAATGTTCTTTTCTTAGCCCAAATTTTAAAAAAAGGATGGCAGTTTCCCTCCAAGCCTGACAGCCGGGTAGTTCACCCTCCAAGGTGTCAGAAAGCGCTGCCATCGATGGCCAAAAGCACCAAGGTGTCCCACTGCCACAGGAGCCACGGGCAGCCCACTCCCAGAGGTGTTACCTCACACCTGATTCCTACCTCACACGGGTGTTTATGTCAACAGTCTTGCAGTTCATGTTGCTCTGGTGAGCCGTCCAGGTGTCCTGGACCAGCATGGTCACATCCACCTCCACCTGCTCGCAGAGCGGCTGGCCCGGCACACTGCCCGGGGGGAGCACAGCATGCAGGTCAGGAAATTTGCTGACCATCTACTTTCCAAAGAGATGATGACCCCTCCACCCTGAGCCATGCCCCAGATGGACATGCCATACCTGCTCTCTACCAGCAGCTGGGTGTTGAAGTCCACCTGGTGCCCAAAGCCTGGCAGGGAGCGCAGACTTATTTTGGGGAGGGTGTTGTTCACAATTCTCAGCCTGGACGGTTGGAACAAGGAAAAGACAGTGAAGAGCACATTTGTACACTGGGTGCCCCATCTCCTCAGCCCCCAGCACTGTGGCTGATTTTAGACCCATGCTCTTGGGGTCCTCTCCACCCTGGGTCATCAGGGATCCCCAGCAGCCAGGAGCAGCTTGTGGCCCATACGAGGCACCCTGGCATGGCAGGCACAGGCAGAAACTCCCAACAGATGAACCTCCACTTATAAACCTGTCCCATGAGAGGAAAGAGGGGGCCCTGTGTGTGCAGACAGCAGGCTCCAGACTAGAGTCTCCTTTCCCGAGGATGGCCCAGACACACTGGGCTGCTCAGGGTCACTCATCTCCCACTCTCACTCACCCCATGAGTTCTTCACCATTTCTCCCAAGAAGGCTGCCAACAAGACCATTTTTGCCAAGGAGACCATTTTTGCCAATGAGAAGTTCGAGGACAGTATCAAGGAGAGTATCGACAAGACCATCTTTGCCAAGGAGACCATCAACGACACCGTCTTTGCCAAGGAGACCATCAATGACACCACCTTCGCCAAGGACACCAGCAAGGACACCATCCCTGTCAAGGAGACCCCCAAGCAGACCATCTCCACCAAGGAGACCACCTAGGAGACCATCTCCACCAAGGAGACCACCTCCACCAAGGAGACCACCAAGGAGACCATCTCCACCAAGGAGACCATCTCCACCAAGGAGACCACCAAGGAGACCATCTCCACCAAGGAGACCACCTCCACCAAGGAGACCCCCAAGGAGACCGTCCCCACCAAGGAGACCCCCAACAGCACCATCTTTGCCAAGGAGACCTCCAACAACTCCATCTTTGCCAAGGAGACTGCCAACAGCACCATCTTTGCCAAGGAGACTGCCAACAGCACCATCTTCGCCAAGGAGACCTCCAACAACTCCTTCTTTGCCAAGGAGACTGCCAACAGCACCATCTTTGCCAAGGAGACCTCCAACAACTCCTTCTTTGCCAAGGAGACTGCCTACGGCACCATTTTTTCCAAGGAGACCACCAAGCAAATTGCCACCAAGGAGACCACCTTGATGCTTCTGGGGAACACCTCTGGCTGGTGAACCTTTAAAACCTGAAAAATAGGATGGGAGGTCACTGTGAGCTATGTGGACTCAGCACACAGGTTGTGCCAGCCTGGCTGTTCCTTCCCCTCCACTGTCCTTCTTCATGTAAATGACGTGGTGCCACCAGCCACTGTGAAGTATCTGAAGAGACATCTGCAAAGTGCTGTATAAATGCAAATTACCAGCATTGGCACCACTGCTGAGTGGATCTGGACCAGCTTCTGATTTTCTGAGCATGATCAAGAGACAAAAAGAGCCAAAAAAAGGATAAATCCTGTCTCTTACATACACTTACCATCTGTGTCTCCTCTGGCAACCAAGGGTATGAGTCCAAATCCTTGTGAAGGGGCCAGCAGACTGCTGAGGAGGACAACAGTCCAGAACGCCGACATCTTCGGTCCTGATAACTGTGGGAAGTAATTGCCATCAGTGCAGGGCTGGGAGAGTGAGCACCAGCCCACGGTAGGAGGAAAGAGGAGGAGGAAAGATTGTAAAAAACAGAAAATAATTTTTAAAGTTTCAGTGTCATTGAAATATTTCTGTGTGACCTAAAACTTGAAGTAGCTTTTTCTTCTTTTTTTTTTTAAAGAACCAAAACGAACTTCATTGCTCCAAATCTATTTAAATGTAAATAGCTCATCAAAAAGGGATCAAAACAAGTGTGAGAGGTCTAATTCCCCTTAGCTAGAAATCTATCTCAGATAATAGAGTTATACCAAAGATAATTTAAGTGATAATTGTTTATGAAAACCCTGAAATACCCTTTCTTCTGCAAGGACTGCAAATCCAGTGAACACTCACATCTGTTCTTGAGAGACTCACAGTGAAAGGCACTGTACATTTTACTTGCTGGAGCATAATTCAAGCAGGTAGGAGGCAAGAATAACAATTTTTGCTAAAAAGCCAACACTCTCAAAGGAACATTGAGGGTTTGCAGCAGCAAGGAGCACACTTTTTGAGGAGTAAGTTTGCTCTTACCTGACCAAGCTCTCGAGGACGAGGCTCTCTCCAGCCAATGTCCCTGCCTTCTGAGGATGACCTGCATCAAGGATCGTCATATATAGAGCTTCACAACAGGAAAAAGGCAAGTGATATCATTTAGGACATACAGAATAATTGGTGGGGAGCAAAACAAACAATATTTGGTTTCTGGTGACTTCCACTGCAAATATTTCCGTGGAGATGTTAGGAGTTAGGTAAATCATTGAGCAACCACCTGTAGGCACAGACTCAGCCAGCTCTGGGTGCCTGGTTTGGTATATCATCCTTTCAGCCTGTCAAAGTGTGGACATGGCTGAGATGTCATGCCCTGATAAAATACCTTTTTTTTTTTTTCAAATAAAATTGAGATTTTGACCAAAAAATGTGTCAAAACACTGGCCACCTCTGCCTGGTAAGTACTTCTGCAGTTTTTGGGGCTGCAGTACTGAGCATTAAGCCCACAAGTGGGGATGTGCCACAAATTATGGGTGATAAATGAAGGACCAGGCAGCACCTTTCTCAGTGTAAAGACAGGTAGAGATAGTAACACAGACAGGTATTTGCTGTCCATGCCAGCAGGACATGCCCAGCACTCTCATTAAACTTGCCTCCAGCCTGTGACTGAACCCAACATTTATTAAAGCCAACAGCCCCTGTCCAGGGACTGGAATAGCTCATGATCCCTTTGATAACTGAGGAAAAGGGGTTATTGAATTGGGAAGGAATGACAAGGTGCATTGATCAGGTGTCATGGCCTAGCAGATACCCTGAGCTGACAGACTCTTCAGAGACTGGAAAATGCTGCCCTGTTCTAACTGGCATGGCATTGCTTCCAGGTCCATCACCTCTGCTCAGGGCACTCCAGAGGACTGGAGCTGGGATGCTTTCATGGCTTGAGAGGCTGATGACATTGCCCACAAAGCCAGGGAACTCCCAGGCCAGAGCTGGCTGATTTGGGGTCTTTTTGAAGTCCTGGAAGGATTGTTGATCCCTGTGTGGGCGCACCAAGAGAGGCACCTCCCTGCCACACCACCCCTTGCAACAGATGTCCTGCAGCTGCCCAGGGTCTTCTGCCTCCTCCCCACAGCTCTCTTCAGTCCCCTGCCCTGATTGCTGCCCAGGGTACACAGAGCCACTGCACCAGAGCAGCAGCTCTCTGGGGCAAGGAAAAGAAACCTTCCCCTGGGGACCCAAGACCAAATGTGGTCCCTGTGTGTGGAGCACATCCCGACCTGCACAGCAAAAGCTGTGTGTGCTGGAGGGACAATGCACAGGCCAAAGGGAACAGGGGTGAACTGTTCACTCCTTCACTGCCCAGTGCCCTCACTGATGACAAGGGTGGATGGGAATGGCTGCTCCCCAGCTCCAATGAAAACAGCCCAGAAAAACGCGTGCTCGGAGTTAATACTTTCTGCAAACTTGGAAATAAATATTTCCAGCAGATTAGCCAGCTTTCGTCACATATTATTACCAGTTTTAAAAAAATACCTTAAACAAAAATACCCTGGCTACTTAAAGGCCAAGGAAGGGGTGGCAAAGGTGTCAAAACACTGAAAGAGTTGTCACTCTCCTTGCAACCTGATCAGCCAGGAGCACAAAGCCCCATGACATGGCAAGATCATGACATCTGATAAGATGGAAGAGAGCATTAACAAGGTGGTGTTATGTTATCATCCATCATGAATCACTTTATGCTCTGGGCAACCACTGTCCGAAACCTGAATTATTATAAAGACAACCTTGATACTGGTCAGTGCACAGGGAAGGGGCAGGTGGCATCACCGGGAATAGCTCCTGTGCAGTGACCTTTCAGGCATGACAGTAACTTGGCCTCTCCCCAGCGGCTGCTGAATGAAGAGGTCTCTGACCACTCACTGTTTTGGAGAACCCGAGGTGGATTCCAACAAAGACAATGACATGCTGATGTCCAGGTCTCGCTAAAGTGACTTTCAAAGCCCCAAGGACACAAAGCCAAATCACTGAGTGAGGACAGAAACATGGAGTAAACCAGAACGGATTTGGTCAAAGGGAGAAGAATAGGAGTGATGTGAACAGACAGGTTCACATCAGTTCTCCCTGCTTGGATCACCTGCAATGGAGAGGTCAGGCAAACAGTAAGGGGCACGTAACCCCCAGAAGCATCCGAGACCTTGACATTAGCAGGAGGTCAGCAAGCTCTGACCAGGACAGGCTGAGTGAAATGTCTTGGCCATGGCTGGAAAATGAGACAGATCTGCTGTGCTCTCCCATTGATAGCATCATTGCAACATGGTCTCTCTGCCTTAGGAAACAGCCTCTGTGGGGATCTGTGAGCCAGCACAAGCTGGGTTTGCCCTGTTATCCCTCTGGGACCACTGAGGTACATCCCTGATGCTGCAGGATCAGGGCTGCTGGGTCTGTGTAGGGCTCCAGGGGACAGCACTGGATAAGGCTGCACCTCCAGTAAGTGCTCCAGGGCACCAAGTACCAGTTACGTGATAGTGGAGTTGTTCCATGAAAAATTAACTAGGCACCCGCCAAGATTCTCAGCCTTAATTTCCCTAGGAGGGCTGTGTACAGATATTTGGATTCATTTTTTGTTCTTCTCAAGGGAATTGAGACTCAATCTGTTCAACTGTCTCTTAGTTAATGCAAGAACAATTAGGGAAATCTCTCTAAAATATGCACTGGGCGCTGCCCATGTTTGCAGCGCCATGAAGAGAGGCACCATAAACCCCAGTTTTCATGGAGAGCTGGTTTTACAGCTCCTTCCTCACTTCTGAGTACTCCCAAGGAGAATAATTCCTTACCCGTGGTGCAGAACAAATCCCCGTGGGTCTGGCAGCGCACAGAGAGAGCAGACAGGATTCTCAGAGCCTGCCTCCCCAGAGGGTTTTTGTCAGGGCAATTTCTTAAAAATACAATTTCTTAAAAATTTCCAAAGGCATCCTCAATTCCACACCGGCTCCCTGTCCCTAGGAAAAGGTGTTCAAATCCTGTCAGCTCGATGAAAGCAGGATCGAAGCTGTTTATTGACTTACTAATGACAAGGAATTATCCAGCAGTCAGTGAGCTACAGGCTCGGGATCAATATCTGCAAAGCAGCTGATAAATCCCGACACCAGCCCGAATCTAACTCATTCTGTGAGTCCTGACTTGTTCTGAGGTCCTTAATCCCCACACACAGCTGCAGACACACTCCCCACCCCTCACAGCACACGCACCCTGCAGAGCAGGGGGTCCCCTTCTTGTGCCTCCCTCCTCCAGGAGGTGAGGACCGTTGCATCCTGATGATGCAAATGTGGTTTGTTTAGAGATCAGTTCTTTCAGGACACGTGGCCTCTGCCCAGCCATGCCCAGCTGGTTCTGACAGTGCACAGCAGGACAGCCTCACCAAGGGGTGATGGGGTCTTTTTGTTTCAACTTGTGGATTCAAACTATTGAAAAGCCAAGGAAAGAGGAAGAAACACCCTGGGAAGCCCAGCACGCTGCTGCTCCCTCACCCACCCATCCCCACTGGGTCCTGGCCACAGCGTGGGTCACAGCCACACATCCCCATCCCTCAGGTCTCTGCGACAGGCACATCCAGCACCAGCACGTTCTGTGGATTTAACAACAAAAAAGCACATGGGTGGGACTTAACAGGAGCTTCTGTGCTCAGGTGTGATGGACTAATGGCACAAAGTCCAGGGGTGACCCTGGGGACAGCAAAGCTACCACAGTGGTGTCCCTACCTTGCCCTGCTGATGTTTGCCTGCTGGTAGGTGTGTGTGTACTGTAGAAATCCAAACCAGCAGACTGAAAAGTCCAACAGTGCTGTTACCTGCCCCTTAGGAATTGTCAATCCTGGCACACCAGTGATGTGTCCTTTGGGACGTACCTGCTGGGGAGGTTGGCTCTAACACTGATGAGGGTGATGTGGCAGTTCCTGGGGCTGGACCTGGGGATGCCTGTGATGTCCTGCCCCAGCCACCCTCTGGCCGTCAGGTTTGCAGCCAGAGCAATTTCCATGTTTCCTCTTACAAAGCTGCTCAGAGCAAAGCTTGGTCAGTGCAGGACAAACCCAGAGGGTGAACAAGTCCCCCAGCCCTGCTGGCACCAGCTTCCACTCACCTTTTCCCAGTCCTGGTCATTTGGACTAAGACAGCCATGAAGAGCCCTGAGCCTGGGGAGAACACCACTGAGATCACCGGGGGACAGAAACCTTTCACCTCCAGCCTGTGGGAAAAACAGAGGAGAAGAGCTGGGAAAAGGGAGCTGTCAGAGCCTTATGCCTGGGCTTAGATGCTTACAGCAAAGTGACATCTCACTGATATTATCACTTCTTCTCTTCCCCTTCTTGTTTAAACTTTCCATTCAAAACTACTTTTAAATTTCAAAACAAGTTTCTTCCCAGCAAAAAGGCCACAAAGTTCAGTTTTGAAAAAAATCAGAAAAAAAGATGTTACGGCATTCAAGGAGTCTCCATGCCCCCACCCAGCATGGATCTGGGGGCTGGAGGGCCAGTTCTGATCCTCCAGAAATTCTGGGGTTCCCTCAGGCCATCGTGGACAAAAGCTGGGCACCCCAGCTTTGAGAACCAACCCCCAGTGCTGCAGAGCCACGACATCCACCCCAGATGGTGCTGAGGCAGGAGCGGACGTGCTTTGTTGCCTTTAAGTTATAGTTTCTCCGTGTGTTTGTAGACACAGCCATGCAGAAAATCACCAGCTTTAATATCCCTCTTGTTAGTGGGGAGTGATTCGTAGCTGCCTCCAGGCTGACACTTCCCAACCTCCTACTTTTATTTGCTCGTCCCCGGTTCCAGTGCGAGGCTGTGGCTCATCACTCACCCCGAGATGCCTTTGATGGGTTTGATGTTGGTTTTTTTTTTTTTTTTTTTTTTGCAGCTTCCCCTGCCATTTTCTGCAGAGCATCACTCCCATTCAGAGCAGCAGAGCCTGCTGGAGAGTTTGGACGATACAGGGAATACAGCACAACTCCCCCAGGGAGGAGCCTGTGCCAGAGGGTGAGGGGTTGCAGCACTCCCACCACACTGAATAAAATATCACTTTTAACATATTCCTATCCCAACACACCCAGGACCCAGCAGGACTCTTTGGGCATTGTGAATTCTGATTGCAGCCATCTCTGCCATCCTTGGGTGCTGATGGGAGCCTGGCAGGTTCATATTAGATGTGAAGCATGGAGCATGGACAGGTGGAATCACGTCCACACACGGACACTAATGTGTCTGAGTGCTTACCGTGGTCAATCATTCCAAGGTCAGTCCTGATGACAGCTCCTGGGGCAGTAGCTCCTCCTGACCACGCCAGCCACCCACCAAGGAACAGAATGAACCAAAGCCTTGACATCTTCTGATCTGGACTGGCTGCTCACAGAATTCCAGAGACAGCAGAGCCTTATGGGAGAGTGTGGGCTTCAATGGACAGAGAGAGACAACGAGGTGGAGACAGTTCCCAAATGGCACATCAGCAACTAAACACTGCACTAGAGGAAAGCTCTGCTCTGGCTGGTCATGCTGCTGCTGTCACTGAGGCTTCCCCTGAGGTTAGTGGTCACCACTGTGCCCTCACCTGTCCCTTCCTGGGTACCCCACCCAGCAGGACCTGGCTCTGAGAGCTCCCCTCCCATACGGTACTGCAGCACCAAGTAATTTATTTCCTCTCTTCACTTCTGTATAAAACGTGTGGTGAGGTTTAATCCGTCATTACCTCTCTCCCAGTGCCGTGCTCGGTGGCCCACTGCTAAGCCCAGACAGGGAGATTTACATCTTATCTAGCAGGAGTGTAAGATTTATGGATAACTCCAAACAAGGAGCACATCATGCCAGAAAGACGCTTTTGCGCTAGTAACTTGATCAGTCATTATGTTGTGAGTTGACACCTAATTAAGCCTCCACAGGCATCATCAGGTCCAGAACAGCTCTTCAGGAGGAGAAAATCCACCTCTAAGCACCATGGTGGCGGCTTATCCCCAACCCTTGCACTGCTGGAAGTGATAATAATGCTCCCCAGAAAATCCCCAGTCTCAGGGAGAGCTGCTGATACCACTTGCACTGGAACAAGGAAATCACAGGGGCAAATTCCCCGCTGCTGCTCTAAAACACAGCAAAGACTCATTTCTCAGAGAGTTTTTTAGGCAGTGTCCAAGTCCCTACCAAAGTCAGATCCTGTGAAACACCTTCCCCACAAGGGATTCATCTGGGGGTTGCAACCTTCTCAATTGATTTACTTTTCTGAACACGTTTCTTGCCTCTCAATGGGCTGTGAACATCAGTGTAGAACTGCAAATCCTGCTCTCCCTTGGCAGGCTGCTCTATCTCCATATTTTCTCTTGACACTGCTCTCTGGATGCCTTCAATGGAAATGCACAATGTGGCTGGAACTCTGCTTTTCTTGGCATTTTTCTGTCCTGCTGAGCAGAAAGGCAACACAGTGCTGGGGAGAGCCAAGGGCTTTGAATGTGTCAAGATGCACCTGGAACCAGCACCCAGCACCTCAAGTCACCAGTGCACAAAGGACAATGGTTGCTGCCCAGGCAGCAGGTGTTTCAACAAGCACTGAACACCTCACCCTTCTGCCAAGAGAGTCAGACTGAAATGGGCAGCTCAACCCTCTCTGGAAGACTGGTCGTGCCTCAAAGTTGAGATCACAAATATCAGGGAGGCATGGGAGGTCACAACACAGAGCACAAAGGAGAGCTGGTGAGACCATGGAGGATGTGTATACATGGTGTTTGCAGGTGGTCCATGCTCTATCCCCCAGGCCCAAAGGAAGGCAGGAGAACACAATGGACTCAACACAGGAAGGAGAGGAACTCTTGATTCCTTTCCATGAATGCTTTCAGTGCTCATAGGGATATTATCGAAGAGAGTGGATATTACCCATTCTTTTTAATACCAGTCATAATAAATATTGAGAGTGTTTTTTAGTTAGTAGTGGGTTAAAGAGATGAAGGAATTATTGCACATGGGCCATTCCGTATCTTCTATCTGGTCTAAAACTTGCTGAACCCAACAGAAACACTTCCATTACCTTCAACAGACTTACCCAGGCCTGATGGAAATGGAAGACATCCTTGACGAATTGTCAAGACCTCCTTCAGCACAACACATGCAGGTCTCATCCCTTCTGGTCTGGTACCTTCCCCTGTCCCAGGTTGCTCCAAGCCCTATTCCTGGCCTTGAACACTTCCAGGGATGGGGCAGCCACAGCTTCTCTGGGTAACCTGTGCCAGAGGCTCACCGCCCTCACAGGGAAGAATTTTTTCCTAATCTCCAATCTAATCCTGCCCTCTGTCAGTGTGAAGCCATTCTCTCTTGACCTGTCACTCCACATCCTTGTCCAAAGTCCCCCTCTAGCTTCCTCAGAACCCCTTTACACATTGGAAGGGGCTCTAAGGTCTGCCCAGAGCCTTCTCTTCTCCAGGCTGGACAACCCCAACTCTCTCAGCCTGTGTCCACAGTAGAAGTGGACATGGAGTTGGCTGTCATTGTGGTGTCCAGGAGAAAGCACAGCTGCAGAGCAAAGACACCCACATTTGCTTTCTAACAATGTTTGATATCTTGGCACCCTTCACCCAGAGACCTTTCTTTGTGCTCCTCAGGAACACCACAGTGAAGACAAGCTGCCCCAGCACCTGCTGTTCAATACTTCACCTCACCAGGTCAACAGCCAGTGTAATCAAGTCTATGGGGAAACAATTAAAATGGTACAGAAATCAAAGCGTCCCCACAGTGTCCGTGTTCCCAGCCCTCTTTGCCAATTCCTGCTCCATCAGCCTGGGTTGGAAGGATATATAAAGGCAGTAGAATTCCTCAGTGGGGCCACGGCAAGACACGGACTGAGTCAGAAGAATGGGAAGACTGGCCAGGAGAGGTAAAGATGCATTTGCAAACTGAATAGCTTGATATCATGGCACCTACTTATTTTTGTGTGTCTCCATAGGGGTCAGCACTCACCAGAAGTCCACTTTCTGCAAAGACTGAGATAAATATGTATGTTTTCTGCGGGTTAAACTTTCTGAATTTCTTGTTTTCTTAATATTATAAGAGCATTACAGACATTATAAATGATTCCCAAATGTATTTCAGAGACAGATAACACTTTCACCTTTTCATTTGGCTTCAGCCTCCTCCATAACTTCCGTTCCTTCCTCTATTAATTTTAGCTCCTGTTTATTTGGTGGTTTTATACCAGTTGTGGCTGTTCTGTGCTCTTCAGCAGGTGTGATATCGCTGCAGGCACCGTTCTTGCTTGCAGGCACAGGGTTTCTTCAAGGCTGAGCATCTGTCAGTGCTTTTAAAGCAGAACACAAGAGCTCTGGGTTTTTATTGCACCAAAGCTGACAAGCTCCACACCACAAGCCCCATCCAGGAGTGGATCTGTGGCTCTGTGGCTCTGTGCCTCAGTGGTCAGCCCAGGGCCACGCTGCTCTGACCAGGTTGCTGTGGGTGCCCTCCTCCTCCTCCTCCTCCTCCTTCTCCTTCTCCTCCTCCAGGTGCTGGCATGGCAATGCTCTGCACCCTGAGCATCCTCCTGAGCCTCCTGGTCCCAGCTCACACCATCAAGTCACCCGACTGTGGTGGCATCCTCACCCCCTCAGGACTGAAATACCGTAAGTGCAGACCCACATCTCCCACACCAGCAGTGGGGAGGGGAGGCAGTGGCATCTTCAGTGATGAAATACCAAAGTCCAGCACCAGAATCTTGTGGCACTACTCAGCTCACCTGCATCACCCCCTGCCTACTGCTAACAGCAGGGCATTAGTAAGGGATGGAAGTGTGTCACCTGGGTGGGTTTCAGTCCATCCATCAGGACACAAGCTCCAGAGAGTTTCATGAAACATCTGTCCTATTCCACAGTTGCTGAAGTTTCAAAGCCACATGCAGAGTCGGTCCTCAGGCAGGACCTCATGGCCTCGCCAACCCCAGACCCATCTCCCACCTCCCCAAGCAGGTGAGTTGCCCTCTCTTGCCCAGCCTTTGCTGCCATACCCCTGGTTTATGCCAGTGCTTGAGTGTTGTCACAAAAGGCATTTTGCCAGAGAGGGCAAAATTCCTCCTGGAGACCAAGAGATTTAGAAATGATCTCCTGGCTCCTCCATTGGGGTGCAAGGGTAGCAGACCCCATGCTGGCCTAGGAGCGTGGATTTACCTGTGCAGAATCTCATGGACTTTTGGTGCTTGTCAGGGACTGCACATCAGTCTGTGCTGGTCTCCCCACACCTTCATTTCTGCTCCAGCAGGAGCCAAATTAACTCAGTCAAAGTTGATGAGTTTTCCCTGACACTCGTCCCTGACACCGGGATGCGGCTGAGCATCGATGTGGACCTCGGCATCACATCTGCCCCGTGAGTGCTGGGACTGCACGGGCTGGAACCAGCCTGAGCTCCTGGCTGGAGCCACAATGATCCAGCATCTGCAGGAGCAAGGGTTGCCTGGGGCGAGCACAACCAGGAGCACCCCCTGGCTCCAGCCTCCTCTTCTCCTCCCTGGCACAGCTCGACCACCAAGGAGATGCAACTGTCCATCCTGGCAGACCTCCATGTGGAGATGAACCCTGAAGGGAACCTGGAGCTGGTGACCTCTGCCTGCAAACCCACCCTGGAGGAGCTGCAGAGCACAGAGGAGATGGACAGGTCGGCCCCACGGTTTTCCTCCTTGTGGGATCTGGGTGGTGGGGGAAAGAAGAAACTGAGGCACAAGCATTTCTAGTCAGGAAGGTGATCAGGTTACGATCTGTTCACCAAAAGCTAACAAAGGCCTACATAAAAGTTTTATCTTCATGGGAGGAATTTTGCTCTGCTTTTTGGGGGATTTCCCATTTGGAGAGAGTTTCAGTCTCTTTTAGAATTGTGCAGCAGAAATGCTTTTAGTTCAAGTCCAGTGGCAATTCTGAATTGTAATCATGGCTTACTAGATGATAGAAAATAATGGTAATTGTCTCTGGATGCCTTTTAGGTCAGATAAAACACACTTACCCACCCTTGGCTGAGCTGGTTCTCACCTAACTTCTTCTGCTCTGTTGTTTTCACCCAGCACTTCCTCAGGATCAGATGTGGACAAGCAGATCAATGTCGAAAAGGTAAGATAAGGTTTGTAAAGGCACGAGGCAACATCATACAGTCCTGTAAGAATTAGAGTACGTTAAGTCTACCTGGTGCTTTTCCAGCTCTGCCCCACAATTCCATGCTCACTGGACACTGCCATTGTCCCCTGGCTCCTGGCTGCATTCCAGGACACCCAATGCCAGCAGACCCCCATATTCATCTATCACCTCTCTTTTTGTTCTCTATTCCATAGATTTGCCTGGAAGTCTCCAAACTGCTGCTTTTCCCAAACGAACGTCTGATGTCTCTGGCAGGTGAGCACTTGGCTTTCAGTTCCATCATGGACTGAGGGCTTCAGGGATCATTTTGGAGCAGGTTGTGAGGTGGGACGGGCTCCTACCCTGCAGCAGCAGTGACTCTGCTGCCATCATCTCCCAAGGGACCTGCTCCCTCTGCCGGGCTCTTTCCCTGTATGCTTCCCAGAGTCAATCCCCTGCCACTGCTGCCCTCCTCTTCCTGAGTATCCCTCTGCTCCATTTGCAGCTCCTTTCCCCATCACACCCAGCTGCCAGGTCCGGTATGTGCCCCTGGCTGCCCCCATGTACTCCGAGCAGGGAATCATCATCTCCTTGCAAGTAAGTCCTCACTTTCCAGCTCTCATAGCTGCTTCCCTTCCAGTGCTACAACGCCCTGAGACATCTCAAACTCATTTTGTCCTTGCCTGTGTCCCTGCAGACAACTTTCCAGGTGTCAGGGACAGCAATCCCCCTGCCAGTCAGCCCTGTGCCCTTCAGCATGCCAGAGCCAGCAAGCTCCAGCCCTTCCCACCTCACCCTGGCTTTCTCCGAGCACTTCTACACCAGCCTCTTCTTTGCCCTGGAAATGTCTGGGGCCTTCAACACGACCATCCTGGTGAGTGGAGCAAGCAAGGAAGGAAAGCAGTAGGAGATATGCACTTGAAGGGACAGCCCTCCCCTGGGAACAGCTTGGAGGAGACACGTGCCTTGCACAGAAATTAATTAGAGTGTGTCTGAGCGCCCACAGGAGTCAGCCTTACCCTCCCAAGAATATTATTGGTCTAATGGAGTTTGCCACGAAGGGTAACATGTACACTGCTCCTGGCATGAGAAGGGCTCCATGCAGGACCTGCATGGCCACACTGCACACGACCCCCAGAGCAGCAGCTGCATTAATCTGATCGTGAGCTGTGCTTTGTCTTTCAGAGCCCACTGACCACTGCCACCCTGGCAGGGAAGATCACTCAGGTGTGTTGCTGTCACTGTCACCCCAAGGCACAGCCCCAGCTCGGACAGTGACCCCCAGCTGCCCACCCACCACCCTGAGGGTGCAAGGATGCCTCCATGCCCAGAAATAACCCCGTTCCTTCATCAGATGGGCTCCCTCTTCCAAGAGGACCTACCAGTGGTGTTGCAAGTTGCGACCCGGAGTTCGCCCCGCGTGGTGCTTGAGGAAGGCAAAGCAATCCTGAAGCTCTTCCTGACTGCCCAGATCGGAGCAGTATCATCAGTTTTCCAGAGCTTCCTGAGTGTGAACGTGGTGAGTGTGCCCTGCAAGCACACTGAGCTCGGGGAGCATGCGCTGCAAGCCTGCCCATGCTGCCCACGGGCACTGCCCTTTGCTCTGAGCCCTGGTCTGACTGCAGCCACACAGGAGCTGATTCAGCCTTTTCCCATCACGGTGCTCCCAGGTCTCCAGCAGCGTTTGCCCGTGTGGCATCACGCAGGGAGCATGTTGTGGGTGGCAACACACGGATGGGTTCATCACACCCCACTGTTCAAAGTCAAAATGGGGCCATTTCCTCGCTGATCCTGCCCTCTGTTCTCTCCACAGGACGTGTCTGCAAGGCTCCACCTCAGCGTCACGGACACAAGGATGATAATCTCTGCAGCAGCAATAGAGTAATGAACCCAGCTGTGCTCTGGGTGCCTGAAGGGGACACATCCCAGCCACAGCAGGGAAAGGAGAGGCAAAGGGGTCCTGGGAAGTTCTTAACTTTTAGAGTTTGGGCATTGCAGAGGTAGTTCCTTCCTCAGGGAAACAGTGAGACTCCAGAAACATGGTTAGGGAGAAAAGCGGGAATTGCACCTTCCACCCCCTGCATTGTTCCCAGTTGAGCCCAGCCAAGGGATCTGGGGAAACAGGGAAGTCACTGCTTATTACAGCTCATCACCAGCAGCTCCTGTGCCGCTCTTTGTTTTCCAGGGATATCGAGCTCAGCCTGGCTGCCTCTGATGTGGGTCCTGTGCTGGTAGGTGCTCCTGGCCACAGCCCTTCCAGCCATCCTGGGCAGTGGGTACCAGCAGGGAAATACAGAAATACTGACTTTGAGTCCTCATTGCACCTGGTGGAAGGGAGAGTTGGGTCCCTGTGGGATGAGGAGTAGTGCTGTGAGCATCAGGACCCTCTCTCATGGGTCTCTGCCTCCTGCTTTAGTCCCACACCGTGAGCTGACCCTGGCTTTCCCTCACAGGCTGCCTTGCTGGAGGAGTTATTCTTGCCCACGATCCGTGAGGAGGTGCCGGCCCAGATTAACGGTGAGGACATGGGAGCTCTGCAGGTGCTGCCTCACGGGATGCTCAACACAGACCCAGGCAGCACCCAGCTGGCAACTGCCCCTCTCTCTTTTCCTAGTGGTCCTGAGAGGAGGTGTTTTCCTGCCCCACATCGCCAGTTTCACCTACACCGATGTCAATGTCACAATTCACAGGGTAAGAAACAAAACCTTTAAACTGCTCCCTGTTGTGTTTGATTTAAAGGGACCATGGGAGCAATGCTAACCTCCCAGCTTCGGAATAAATCAGGCTGCTCCTCCAGCTCTGGTAACCTGCGAAACCAAGTTTTGTTGCTTTAAATAGGCCCTGTCCCTCTTTAGCCCCAGGGACACAGGCCCTGGCTGTGTCAGAGGGGCTGTGGGTGGTGGTGAACCCCGTGAGGGCTGATGGAACCACACAGGCACCATGCTCAGCCCTCCTCCCTCCCCTGCTCAGGACTACGTCTTGATCCCCTGCAACCTCCAGCTAGAGGCAAGGACTGGTGAGGCAACCACCCTGGGCTGAAGCCTGGTATCTGAAGTAAAACAGTGGCAAAAGCATTCTGTCGACTCTCACATCACACTCTGTGGTTTGTCACTGCTTGAAGTGTTGAAAATCTTCATTCTTGCCCTACTAAAACATCATGGTGTCATGTTCTGGATAATAACAGCATTGCAGTAGCACCTTTCTCTTCCAACCCTACCCCTGGCACTTCTGTTGCACAGAAGATGGATTGTAACAATGTTCCGTGATTTAATTAAACATTTCTCTTTAATTCTGCATTTTCTGGTGTGCCTGTTGACATTTTTCCCCCTCAGCAATTTGTACCTATAAACAGATGAATTTTGCCTTGCTAAGAACTGGTACCAATACAGATGTCCAGACATTTAATTAAGGGAGCATGAAGATTCCACTCATTTACAAGGATGCAAAGCAGCCTCCTGCCTTCTCAGCTGCAGGACGACATGGCCCCTACAACAAGAGATCTTTCATCTGCTTTTCCTCCATGTCTCGTGTTACTATGGGAACGTTACGGCTGTTGGTTTTCCTGGGTCAGAAAGAAGAAGAGGGGGAGGAAATCAGTCTGCAGAATGGTTTCTAATTTTAGACATGAAGGCAGTTATATTTTCAACACTTCGCTGCTGAGAAAGCTCATCACAGAGAAAGTGCTGAATGAGAGGTGACTGCAGGCATCAGACTGCGCAGCCGTTGGCATTGGGATGCTCTTTCCTACTGACCAGATGTGTCTCCAGGTTGTTCAGTAGATAAAAGGGGGGGGAAAAAAACATCCATAACAGACAAGAGCATCCAAAAGGGAAGAGTGGGTGGTAACAAAGCTCCAAAAGCTCCCCCAGTAGCACAGTGACTGGGTGTTGCTAGCAACTGCCCTGGCCAGGGCAAGCACATGGCTGATGCCCAGGAGGAGCATCCTGAACCCTGGCTGTGCAGCCCAGAAGGAGCATCCTTATCCCTGACCATGTAGCTCCAACCTCAGCCCTCCCATGGTGATGCTTCACATAACACCTCAGCCATAGAACCATATTAATTACATCTACATCTGCTTTCGCTTGCCACAGCTAGAGCCATCATTTCCAGCCCCCGAAGCTGCTGAAAAACACTTCAAAACCTCATATTTCAGAGGCTCAGAAATAGGAAAGCAAACAAAACAAGCCAGGCTGATTTACTACAAGGAGTAAGGAACCCTGAAGGTTTATGTGCCCAGCGAGGGGACCTGACTAATGATGTTAATGCCCAAAGTTGGCCATAGCGGGAACTGCTCCTGATAAAAGTTTCCTGGTAGAGCTGCAACCATTATTCTTTGACTAATATATCTTAAACCAGTTTCCCAAAAGGAATAAGCTACAGTAGTAAAGAGATGTATTTCTTTGCCAGGGGATATTCTGGCTCTAGGCTTCACTGCATGGCTCTGCCTCTCCAGTGCAGGGCTGGGGTCTCAGGAGCTGCACCCCCCAACCCCCAGCCTCACATCCCACCTGAGAGCAGCCACAGGCTTGGAGCAGAGCTGGCTTATGCTGGAGAATGGGGATCTTCTGCTTCTCCCTCCAGTCACCACATTTACTGAGTCCCCCAGCACAGCTGGGCCTTCAGCAAACAGGCAGTGCTGTCCTCAGCTGCCACTTTGGGTTAATCTGGGAAAAGAAATGCTGAAAAAACCGTTTGCATTAGCATCTTTGGCATACACAAGATCCATCACTTCCTGGGCAGTCCTGAAGAAAGTGCTGCCTGGTGATATTTGGCTTCCTTTGCCAGTGGCACATGGAGCAGGATGCACCAACAGAATGGTTCAAATGCTGATACAGTGGGGACAAGCCCATTCTCCAACCCCCACAGAGCAGGGGATGAAGCTTTGCCAGGGGCATTCCTGAAGCAAGAGCTGGAGAGCCCCAATCCCATGCACTGCCAGCAGCACAGCCAGCCCCTTGCACCCCCTCCTGCTGCTCACCCAGCAAAGGATTTTCCAGCCTGTCATGGTTCCAGTGTTAATGAAATTTTCCTGGACAGGATTGTCCCAGCTCTTATTGATTCTGAATTGCAGTTTGCTGCTCTGGATATACTCCTGAGCTTGCTAGAAATTCAGAGCCTTAGATGCACAAGTAAGGAGTTACACTGAGAAGGTGCTGCCCTTTCCTTTGGAAAAGGCTCCTCTGCTTTTTCCCACTCAGCCTCGTGGGATGATCGGCATGATGGAGACCAAATCCTGGGGGAAAAGCCATTTCTAGGGGCACGAGATGAGTTTTCCACTCTTCTGTGACCCTGAGCTCGCAGCCCTGCCCTGGCTCCACGCAGCAGTGAGTTCTCATCACATGCTCCCCACTGCCTTTTCTTTCCCAGGTTAAGCAGAGCCCTGGGACAGTGACAGATCACAGAGTGCTCTGTAACATGCCAGTGAAATGAATCTCCCCCAGCAGGGCAGAATGCACACAGAAGTGATGGCCAAACGAGTGTGAAAAGAGAGGCTAAACTTTACTTACTGTCCAGAAGGTGTTTGCTCAGGAACCAGAACAAAACCTTGTGCAAACACAGCCTGTTCTGCCAACCCATGGGCAGAAAGGATGGATGGAAACAACGAGCCCCAGCAGTGCGGGAACCCTGAAGTGGCACAAAGCAGCTGCCAGCACAGGCAGCTGCCCTCTGGGTAAAAGGGTCACACAGACCCCTCTGCCAGCTCCATGGGCACGCTGGTGTCAGAGAACATGAGCAATGGGATCTGAGCTCCCTGCTCCCGAATCCTGAGCCCGGCCCGATGCTCCACAGCGTTCACACTTGCTGGCACCTCGCTCTGCAGAGCCCCCTCGCTGCAGCGTTCTGGCACTGAGGCTGTACCCAGCCCGCTGCTTAAACGTGGAGCCCTGTCCCCTTCAGGCAGAAATGTAGAGTGGAACATTGCCCCACCCCTCGCCTGGTCAGTGCCAGACCCGTTCTGCAGCAGTGCCATTCCACCACTACCTCTTGGGACACCAGTAGAAAATAACATGCTCGCAATCATATCCAGTGCTTGGCAAAACAGGTGTTGGAGAGGCCATTTAAAACCTCAGGTTTATTTTTTCTTTTTTTACCCAGAACAATTTGTTTTTCTGAAATCCAAAATGCTGTGATTCCTGTCCCTGTGATGTGCAGATATTAACAGACTGTGACATCAGCCTAAGCAGATGTGGCTCTGGCAGGCAGACGGGTGTGCTCCAGGGCTATCAGACCTCTCATTTCTCTGGTAACAAAGTTTTCCTTCAGATTCTATCAGGAAATGCTTCGTGACCTTTGAAAATTCGATTTAATTATGATTTCTGCTTGTGGATTAGCATTTGGTCAGGAGGTTACCAAGCCAGGAGGAGCCACTGAAAATCCAAGTATTTTCTTTTCTCAGGAAGTTTGAGTCAGAAGAGTTTTCAAACCCAAAACCAAAATATCGTTTGTCACAAAGGAACCAGATCCCAGAGTGGGGACAGGACAGAAGCCCTCCCTGAGAAGCATCAGAAACCAGAACCTCATTCTGAGCACTAAAAAAGTAGGAACATTTATTAAAAGAGTTACATGACAAATATACCCTGAGCTCCCACTCGGCGCTTCACACCCTCCCAAACCTGGATGGGGATACTCGCTTCGGAAGCCACATGCAACAAGTTCACTTCTTTTTTCCATCAGGAAGAGTTTGACCTCAGAACAAATTTCCCAATTCCACTGCAGCATCACACGCAGCTGCTGTGACTGTGACCCCAAAATCACACCAACTTCTCTAAATAAATATTTGTACACAGAGCAGCTGATCGGGTTTGGCTTACGCAAGTGTCGCTGTACTCACAGGAGCCAATTCACTTTAGAGTGTCTTAAATATTATCAATAGTCTTGAATCAAGTTTAGGAAAGAAAAGCAGATAATGCTGGCCCTGGTGTTCTGTCCTCGCTGGTCTCTTCCTCTCTCTGTCCCCGCAGACCCCTCCGTGCCTTGCACTCCCCAGCTCACACCAGAAGCACGATCAGGCCCTGAAGGGGAGCAGGGAGAGACATATCCACATTAACTCTCAACTTAGAGGGGTGCTGGTTTCACAACACAAACCAAAGAGAAAAGCCTCCTGCAAGAATCCTCATGTCCAGTTTGTAATAAGGAGGGCACAGAACCCTTTGGGAACACCGGCTCTTCTGGGACACCTCCAGGGTGCACAGGGCTGGAACTTGGTGCAATTCCAACCCTGTGCCACTTTGAAAGTGCCACTGAAAAGGGCTTGCATGACTCCCCAGATCCACACCAGAGCTGCTTCCATCAAGTTCTCCAGAAAGGAAAGAAGGTTTGGACAGGGAACCAGGAACTGTCCCGGGGTCTGAGCACTGCTCATGACACACTTGGGTCCATGCGTGGGCACCACATCCTCAGGCAGCATTCCCTGATCTGAGGGGAGCCAGACAGAGCAGCTCTTTTGGTCTTTCAGAGGTTAAAATCTACGGCTCTGGTACACACCACCAGCACTGGCAGGGTCCTATAAACATCCCCAGTGGCCTATGCCAGTTCCCTACAGGAGAGAACAGCCCGTCTGAACACTCACCGCTAGTATCTCCACATCCACCTTTACTAAGGGAATGCCCAGCACGTTTGGCAGCGGGATCCCGATGCTCAGGGCACCTGCAGGAGACAGACAGGTCCTTGTACACCACCAAGGGGTGACCCAGCTCGTGCCCCACGACAGAGCTGCTCAGGGGCACCGACTGCAGCACCACCATGCACTTGGCTTTCTTTACATTCTCTGCCACTGACTGTTGCCAGGACTGATGCTGGGGTGGGATGGTGCAAGAATAAGGTTGGATATTTAACTCCAGCCTCAGAATGGGGATCAAAGAGCTTTAATGGCTTCCACTCTCCTGTCAGAGCTTCCAAACATACACACACATTCCCTTCTTCCCTCCTTCCCCAGAAATCCAAACACTCCCAACATTACAGCCACCCCAGTCACCTTACCATTCATCACAGGCAGTAATGTTTCCACGAGCAAACTGCTGCAGTGGGGCTTCAGGATCGAGATCTGAGCCAGAGAAGAAACAAGCACATGAGGGGCACTGCCCTGCCCGTGACAGCAGAGACCCCATCCTGCACTGACACAGCAGAAGAACAAACAGTCCCTCTTTTCTTTAAAAGCAAATCTACTTTTATTCCTCAATTTGTATTCAGTGCTTCCTTTGGGAAAACTTCTACCTGGTGACACTCCTGCTGCAGGTCTGTGTGAGCTTTGCCCGAGCAGGGGTGAATGAACAAACAGATTTCAGCTTTACTTTTGTGTTATTAGAAAAGGCAGAAGGGAAAAAAAGAACAGCAAAAGAAGAATTGCTACAACCTACACCACAGAGCAGCTAACAGCTATGACCATCAGCAGGAGCAATCCATCACAGCATCCCACAGGCATGGCCTGGCTCCCTTCCCCCCTGAAACCACAGGGCACCATGCTCAGCTGGCTCTGCCTGCCCAGTGAAGCCCAGACTGGTACCAGAGACTTACATTACTGATGCCAACATCGGAAGACTCCAAGGAGAGGGAGGTGCTGCAGGCAAAGGAGAGCAAACAGCAAGTCAGACACAAGGCACTGGTCAGAGCTCACAGCCACCTCCAAGCACAAGGTTCCTCAGCCCATGGGCAGGAACTCCTGTGAGGCATCACCCACAAAGGGGTCCCTCCATTGTAACACAAAAAGCAGGGACTGACAGACTTGCAATAGAGAAAACAAAATAGGAAAATAAAAACCTAATTTTTATTTGCTTGTCAAGGAAGCAGCACTGCAGCAGGGCACACACAGCTCCTGGTTGCCCCTTCCCTCTCCCTGCACAGGTTATTCACCTTCAGAGAGGAGTCAGCTCCTGACAGCTGATAGCAGAGCTTCTAGAACCCTGTGGCAAGGGGTAGGAACCAGGTGATCTTTAAGGTCCCTTCCAACCCAAACCATCCTGTAATTCTATGTAAAAACACCCAGTCTGGATTTAAGGACCTGGAGAATTTGCTACAGCTCCTCGTGTATCACTGCAATCACATCACTACTCGTACCAAAAATGGATGCTCTATTTCCATTTCAATTTCTCTTTTCTACTTCTATTGAATCTTGTTATACCTTTGTCTATTGAATTAAAAGCCTTTTGATGCATTTCTATTCCCTATATCGCTGCATACAAGCTATGCCAATTTTGCTTCTAAATCCAGCTCTTTGACAAGCTAAATAGCCCAAAATCCTCAAACCTCCCGCTATAAGGAATGCTCTCCAATCTTTAATCATACCTTGACTGGCATTAATGACAGCACTTTCCTTTACTCCTTTATCACTCCTGTCCAATATCAGGCATTTTTAACCACTGCCCAGGATCAAAGTCAAGCTGACAGTCTTACAATTATTCAGGTTACCTCATTCCTCCTTGTTATAAAACTGACACACTTTTCCCCCAAGCCTCCTAAAACTTTCCAGCTGCTGTAATCCTTCCTGAACCACTCTCTCCATCCACCCCGTGCCATCAGCCAGGTGTGAAATCCCCGGATACAGAAAATGAAACGTCTGGCTTACAGAAATGGAAAACATTTCAAGTCAGCGGCCCCAGAGCTACAGTTGCAACACAGAGAATGTCACCAGCCAGTACAAGGGGGACTGTCTACCTGCCCAGGGCCAGCCTACCTGCGCAGGGCCAGCCGCAGCACCAGCCTGCCTCCCACAATTGACACGCGGACGTTTAGACCGAGGTCCTGCCAGCAGAGAGGCAGAGGATCAGCACATGGAAACCTCCCCATCCCACACACCAGTCACCAAGCAGGCTGCACGCTGCACCCCTTGGAGGTAACTCCATCCACACTTACAGCCTTCAGCAGCAGGAGGTTGAGGACGGATCCATCTAAACGGTTAAGGAACACCTGGACCAAGACTGAAAGCTTGACGCTGGCTTTGTTCTCTTCCAAGAGGATGAGCGGGTTCCCACCCAAGGTCAGCCTGATGTTCACAGGACTGGTCCCACGGCAGGTGGAGCACTGTGGGAATTGGGAACACATGGAGGTGGCTGCTGGCACCACACACACCGGCCAAGCAGGGGATCAGCAGTCCTGGTGCACACTCTCACAGCCCCACAGCTCCACAGGGCCTCCTCCAGGGTCACACACAGGGTGCCCAGGAAATGGGAGATACCAGACATTAACCAGCTCTCTGTGTCAGCTATCTGTGTCTCTGTGTCAGACATTTATCAGCTCTCTATGTCTCTATGAGCTGTGGGTGAAGACTTTCCCCAGCTCAGGGAGCGGGAGAAGGGCAGGGGCTGCCAATGCTGAGCAAACCCCCAGTCCCTTCACCCACTCCCGTCAGCTGGTCAGGCAGCAGGGCAGGCTCAGGCCATGCTGGTGCAAGAGGAGGGCAGCAGAAGACTGGGGACCTTTGGCAGCAGCTCGCTGGCACCTCCAGCTGCATCCCTTGGATGGCTCAGACCTGGTGAGGTTTTCACAAACCCTCAGGCCTGAACCAGTCACTCACCCCAGCAGGAGCGATGGTCCACAAGGTCTCATGCAGACGGTTGGCACCAGAGAACTGTGGGAACAGAAGCACCAGCACCCCTGATGAGCACTCCAGCTGACTTCAACATCCTGCCAGGGCCACCCCATTGCACAGCACCCTGAGCTGCCCACCCTCTCCACTGTTCCCCAGCTGTTTGGGTGATTCTCTGTCAGTTGTTAAGGTGAGAGCACCCAGCTGTGGAAGGTGATGTCCTCCAGAGGCTTTCAACACCTGATAGTGTGTGGACCTCCAACATTTCCCACTGGAAGTACAGATTGGAGGCACAATGTGGGAAAACACCCAGGTAATGGCACTGCACACGCACAGTGGCTTTTCTCAGTGACATTTTGCAGACTCCTTGAAAGGGATCACAGTCTGCAGGAGTCCATTGCACAACCAGCACACAACTGGTCTCAACAGGTGTCCCTGGAGTGCCCATATAGAAACAGGCACAGCTGAGCAGTGCAGGTGCTATTACAGCTTTCTGAGAAGAGCAGGAAGGAGGCAGCACTGGGGATTGAGCCTCTGCCAGTGAGCATGCACAGGGACATGCACAGGGACAGGCACAAACAGCCCCAGCAGCACCAGGGACACCTCAAACAGCCCTCCCCAAGCAGACCCGAGGCCAGGCTCATGCCTGTCCCTTGTCACCCACTGTGGCATGAAATACAGGTGCTGCTGCACTCACAATGTCTGGCGTGCAGGGGAAGGTCTGTGGCGGCATCCGGAGCAGGAGGGTCAGCATGGCATTGACGAAGCTCTGGCGCATCGCCAGGAGCAGGAGCCTGTCCATCAGCGGAGGCAAAGCGGAGGGGGATGAGTCGTGGGGGATGGTGATGCCTCCCACCTGCTTCACTGAACCCTGCAGGGAGAGGTGACCCAGACATCAATCCCATCCTCAAAGCCATGAGGCCCGGATCCTCGAGACGGGAGTGTGGGGCCAGTGCCAGCTGAACAGCCCTCCTCTTGCCAGAGCTCTGGGAAAGCACCAGCTTGGAGCAGTTCTCTCTGTGTTCCAGAGATGAGAGGAGCTGATAAAGGCACGTGTGTGTAACTGAGGCCTTCTCAGAGAACAACGTGCCTTGTCCAAATCACAACTCACTGCTTCAGTTCCTCCCTGAGGTTTCACTCCAAGGACAAACAAGGGATGATGGTGCAGCTCCCAGCAGCCCCAGCCCTCCCACACCCATCCAGGCATCAGCCACCTTCCAACTCCACAGAAACCCACACTGACATCATCTACTTGCTAAGGAGACCAACTCTGATCATCCAGGGGTCTTGGGGGGACAAAGACTCATCCCTACGAAGTGACTGCTCCAAAGCCAGAGCAGCAGAAGGGTTTCAGAGGCTGCAGTGTTTGCTGTCAGCAGTTGCTCCTCTTTAGTGCTCATGTCTCAGTTGCTTCTCACCAGCCACTTGCTTTTATTTAAGCTCCCCTGTTTGAAGTAGTTTGCTTTTTGCTGCCTTCCCCCCCCCCCCCCCCCCAATAAGACAGAAGTGAAAAATACATCCATTAGCCTGGTTTAGCATTCACCCACCACAGAAGCTGAACAGCAAAGGCAAAAAGTACTAACACCAGGTCTGCACGGCAGGAGAGGGGAGGAAAATTGCTCATCCCAAGAGAAGGAGAGCTGCTCATCCCAGCAGCTGCATCCAACAGACACACAGTCTTGGGCAGACTCAGGGTAAGTTTGAAAACAGAGCAAACTTGAAGAAAAGCACACACAGTTGCTTAGTGGTGACTTGGATCAAGATCCAAATACTTAGGAGCTTGCATTTCCAGGACAAGTCATTAGCTCAGCTCCTCCACAGGATTCTACAGCTCCCATGGGATGAAGTGAGCAGACTGAAAGGCAACACACAGCCATGCTCCCAGGGTCCTGCTGCCCAGCATTAACTTACATCTAAATCCAGGCCAAGGAACTTGCCAGAGGTATAGGGGATGCTGGCCAGCTGGTAGTGGATCGTTCCTGCCGTGCCAACTGGGATGACAGCTACACACAGGAAAAGGATCATTACAACACCAGGAAATAAACAGCAACACAGCCTCCTCCCCTGACCCTCAGACCACCAACCCCCACACCCACAAACAGTTTGAGATTCACTGCTGCAAGGTGCTCACTGCTACTCCAAATGGCCTAAACATCCTCAAATTTAGCTTGGTGGCATCTGCCTTTAGGATATAGCCCAAAAAGAGCATCAAAGAAAACAAGCCAAATTCAAGAATGACACATAAAACTGATATAAGGAGGGCCAAGCTGGGAGCAGTTCACTTGGAGTGCTGGGGTGTGAATTCAAGGTTCAACAGCAGCCCTACAGAAGGGTTGGACTTCTTTTGATGCACTGATGGATTTGACATGGGAACAGCCCTTCCCACTGTGGGGAATGTGGAGAAGCAGCAGCTCATCCTCCAAAAGAAACACACCATTGAGAGTGCCCAGGAGCTGGATGTTCACGAGGTTCATCACGATGTCAACCACAGGACAGAGCTGCAACACAAACCAGAAACGTGACTGCTCAACCCCCCTCACCACCGTCACCCACAGCCTGCCCAGACCCCCTCCTTTCCATCTAAATCCCCATGGAACAAGTGCTGCACATGGCACTAGGCACAGCTGGGATGCTGTGAAAGACCTGGGGGCAGGGGAGAAACCCCAGAGCTGTGGGACCAACACTGAAGGGGAACACTTTGGTTTGGGGAATATCTCAGACATCGTCCCACTGGCCGCAGCCCTCTGGAGCTGCCAGGCTGCCCACAAACATTCCTGCCTCATGGCACATGCCAGGCATGTGGGAGAGCAGCACAGAGAGATGGTGCAGCTGGCTGTGACCTCGTAACACATTTTTCCCAGTATCTCTGTGTTTCAGCTGTGAAAGGAGGGCAATCCTCAGCCATACCAAAGCGGGCAGAGTTGCTGTCAGCTGGCGAAGCACCATCTCATTCACTGACAGGGTGAGTAAGCTGGAAAGGTCAGAAAAAAAATCCCAATCAGTACAAAAAAAAGCTCCAGGACAGGAGATCAAAGGATCTCCAGCCTTCATTTTACACTATGCTAGGTCCCTAGTCATCCCTTCAGGGCCACTGCTGTGGCTGCCACCGGCCAGAGCAGGGGCTGGACAGAGGGCAGGGGGGCAAAGGGATCACTCACCCCACTGAGGGCTGAGAATCTCATTGCTGAGAATCACAGTATCATTAGAGTTAAAAAACACCTCTAAGATCACCAAGTCCAACCATCAACCCAGCACCACCACCATGTTCACCCCTAAACCACGTCCTCAAGTGCCACAACCACATGCTTTTCTAACATTTCCAGGGTAGTGTCTCTACCACTTCCCTGGGCAGCCTGTTCCAATGCTTGACAACCCTTTCTGTGAAGAAATTTTTCCTTCAGCAATTAGAGGGCACAGATATCACTGCACAAAAGGAGCGAGCCTCTCACAGAGTAACCTGTGTTTTGTGTCTCCCTCTGGTATTTAAATCAGTGCTGTAGTTAAGGGAAGAGAGAGCTGTTAGGAAATAGCCTCATGTTCGTTACTGGGAACAAACAATTTGCATCTGGAATAACAAGAGGAGAAATCTGCTGTGTGACATTTCCACACTGCTGCTGAACAGCTCACTCGGGACGTGCAATGCCTGCAGCAGCACAAAGCCAGTTACGTCTCATAATCAATATATTTCTGGACTGTTGAGTTGGCAAGCCACAGACAGCAGGAATTCATAGAGCATCTTGTTATTTATGCCAAAATTCTGCCTACAGATGCATCTGAGGAGTGGCCATGAAGTCAGCCATGTACATCCACACTTCCTTTACCCCCCTGGGAACTCAATTCCCGCACACCATCACTGTAATCCTGCTAGAACTTAAAACATGACCCCCGAGAGCAGGTGAGCCATGTTCTTCTATTCACTCGTACAGCATTTTTCAAAGCGGCTGCTGCACTGATTGAAATATATAATGCATAATGCAAAAAATAATTAGGAGAAATTCAATGAACCTGAAAAGTGAGCAATTCAAAAGCAATAAAAGAAAATATTTCCCATGATCAATTTACTGCTGCGTTCATCAATACACGAAGTCAGCAAATTCTCGCTGTCAAAAATTTAATAAGACTGAGCAAGAGATGGGACATTTGCATGGAATTACCCACATCCACAGCAATCAGAGGGAAATTCCACATGCCCAGCATTCACCTGGAACAGCAGCCAAAGGCAGAATGTAAAACCAGGGCAAGCAATGGTGCTGTTTTCCTAGAACTCTCCCTGCCCTATTACTTGTACCCTTTGGATATCAATTCACTAGCTAAGTCTAGAGAAAGTCATGCTTCAGATCTTAAAATTTCCACAGATAAACAGAGGAAATTAAACCTCATTCCATTTCCACTGAAGCAACTGGCTTTGGCATTAGGAGAGAAATTCCATCCCTGAGGCCTGGCTCTATATCAGCTGAGCACTGCCTGTGTCCTGGCAGACTGTCCATATTGTTGGATAAAGGGAAGAGGACTGAATGCAATGGAAAACATAAATCCACAGGCACTTACCCAGAAAGGACCTTGATCTTTATGGCCCCAAGAATGCAGAGGCAGTCTTCAGTGACAACCTGGACCGTGCCAGATTCAAAATTCGTGCATTTAATGTTTGCAGTAATGTTCACATCCACTAAGATATCAATTAGTTCTGAGAGCAGGCCGACCAAGCTGCAAAAGAGAAAAATGGGATGATTTCATCTCTCAGCCTCTACCCAGAGAAACTCAGCAAAGTCAGAAGGAGCAGACTGCCCCTCCTTCTCCTTCAGACCATTACCAATGTCACGAGCCATCTTCTGCTGCCTGTTTTGCTCTGTAATTTTATTATAAGGTAACAAACACCCCAAAATCCATAAAAGATGCAAAATATGGCAGAGTAGGGGTTCCCCTCATCAGCCACCATGAATCCTCTCACTCACCATTTGCCACTGAGCTGCAGCTTTGCCCCGATGGTGAGCTGGACCCCGATCCCTGGCAGCAGCACCACCGACAGCCTGGGCAGCCGAACCTGGACGAGGTGCAGGCTGTGAACAACAGCAAAGGCTGGCACAAATTAAAAACATCTTCCAGCAGCTGAGCAGCTGTAGCCATGAGGAACCTGTGGCACCCACAGCTCCACAGCCACCTCCAGCTGGAGGCATGAGGATAAGGGATAGCTGAAAGCCAAAAGAAGGCAGCCTAGAACAAGACTGGGGTGGAAGCCAAGTTTGTAGAGCTGTCAGCTTTTTCGCCTCTGTGGTCCCTTTCCCCTCTCTCAGTGCTGTCAAGCATCTCAGACATCAACAGCCACCACCAGAGCTGTCATTCTGCACCCACACCCATAACCTGCAGTGCACCTTGTCACCTGCACTGCTACCACACAGACAACTTTAATTGGGTCAGAATTTCAGTATCATGATAAAATGAGGATAACAGCCTGGGCCAACCACACCACCAGCAGCTCAGCTTGTCTTGCTTCAGAACTGATGGTGAAGGTGCACTCACAGCCAAGCACTTACCCCGTGATGCTGGTGGGAGAGTTCAGCAGATTCCCTTCACCCATGATGTTGGGGAGCACGAGGCCCTGCAGGTGCTGCTGGAGAAGCCCATTATGAATTATGGCATCTGAGAGAACTGGAAAACATCTATGTGTGAGGACCAGCATGGGCAGCAGCCACCTCCTCTCCCCAGTCAGTCAGATCCAACCTGATTCTGTGATTCTGTCCTGGCAAAGATGGGGCACAGCAAAGCCCTTTTGCTCCCCAGAACTCCTCATGGAGTTACCAGTTGTCTCCATGCAGTCTAAATACAAAGGGATGCTATTTTGCAACGTGCACTAAAACAAAGCTCTCCGTGGTGAATTAACATCCCAGACCCCCAATTTGGAGGGCACATGATGACTGTGCACTGCCAGGAACACTAGCAACCCCGTTCAGAGGCTGGACTTCCACTCACAACTCATTTTCCATTTGTCAGGGGGGTTTGTTTGTTGATTTTTGCCTGTTTGTTTTTGCTTTCGGGGTTTTCTTGTTTGTTTTTTTTTTCAGTAGAAGCAACTAGAAACAAGCCAGAACATTGCAAATGTTATGGTGGCTGCTACTTCACAGCAGCTGTTTGTCAAATATCAGCTACTCCAATATGGAAATGAGAAACTGAGACATAAAGAGGAAATAACCCAGATCTAGCCCTGAAATTCTGTGTGGTTGCTTGGTACTGAAACATGTCCCAGTTGTGGAGCAGAGATTTCCCTGACCTGTGAACCCAGCAATGGCTCTCAGGGGCTCTGAGCAAAGTCTGCAGACCTGAGGAGCTATAAAATAAGGATGAAGACACTCGGGAGGTTTTATTCTCCTTCATGATCCCACAGAGCTTTCAAAACAAACACAATTCATGCTTTTTTGTAGTTACCATTCTGCATGGCCCTCGGACTGACAGCGCAGGACAGGCCAGACAAGACTTCCTGAGAGGGCGAGAGGAGGCCACAGAAAAAGATGATTCCAAAAAGCTTCAATACCGTCATCTCCAAAAGATTCTCCTGCTGGCAAGGGAGACATCAGAGGGAACAGTGGGGGAAAATCCTATCAGAAGAGATCCTAATGTCTTTAGGAAAAAAGAAGTCAAGCAAGAAATCCCTCCTTTACTCTTTATCCAGCTCAAGTCAGACTCTCGAGCCCAGAGCAGCAGGACCTTCTTCATGTCCATACACATGGACAGACTCCACATATGGGTCAATAAAAGCCCTTTCCTGGTCTCTTATGACTGGCCCAAAATATTCACTCGAAAGAAGCAAAACTGCTTTTCCCCAAACTGATGTTTAAGTTATTTCTGTATCCCTGTGATGAGCAGTTGCAGGTGTTTCGGTGAGGGGCTTTGCCAAGAGAAGCATCTGAGGATCATCCTTGTTCTTTCTAACTTTCAAAAGCAATAAACTGAAGCATAAGTGATAAAAACAAGCTAGTTAGAAGTTATAATTTAATAATTATCAACATAAATTTAATTATGAAATAAATGGCAGACACAGGCCAGTGATGGGGAGATTGGTGCCCAGTACAGTCTCCAAATAAAGCAGATGAGCACCAGGCACACTGCACGTGTCTTTCCAGAGCAAGGACCCTGCCACCACACAACCAGTGAACAGAGGATGTTACCTGAATCAGCCACAGCCAGCTGAGACAGAATCTTGGCTCCACTCAAGCTCCTCTGGGCTCCTCAAGGCTCTGTGACGTTCCTTCTTCCCCACAGCTGAGATGAAAGAGTCACCCTTATATAAAACCTGCAGCCAATAGCAGACACACCTTCTCCTCACAGCCTACCCTGGCCCATGAGCAGCCATCCCTCTGCTCCTGCTCCTTGCAAGCAACACCCAGCTGCCACCTCTCTTGATTTATACACGGCAACGTCACCACTGCCTTGACAAGCTGCCATTTCCCTCTGTGGCCCGGATCACTCGGATGCCGCTTTTTCCTCCCCCAGTCTGTCTTAAAAAGGATGCCCTGCAACCATTGCAGGGATCCCCATGCTTTGAGGAAACCAACTTATTTAGGATATCATGAGTTGTTGAAGCATCTGAACCCGACAGGAGGCTGATGGGGCTGGCTGTGGAAGAAGGCAGCACGCAGAGCATATGAGCAGGGGTTCAAGGAGGCTTAAAGTAGGAAACTATCTGCTTTTGCCAATCCCTGAGGAGCTGTGGGACTTACAATGCTCATTTCTGTTTCAAGTGCAGCCCTGAAAAAGATTTTCTTGAGAAAAAGCGACGTGGAGAGGTTGCAGAGACCTGATAAGTGTTGGCTTTTTTGAGACCAAGCTTCAAATTGATTTCAGTTGGATCTGTAACATGTCACAAACTGATCGTAAAAAAATGAAATTGTATCAAAATGTAGAGAGACAACAATAAATACAATTTTGAATAAGCAACACTTATGGTAGCTGAGTGAGCTGAGGGCAGCAGGAACACAGATCTCAAGGGAAAATCTCATCCCGCAGGAATGAGAATCTCACCCCTCAGCAGATGCCTTGGCCGGGCTTCACGGAAGTTTCCATTGTGCAGGGCCCCAGGAAGATCTTATCTGGGGACTTTGTTCGGGTCTGGTCACCCATGTTCAACAGGGACACACTTGGGGGGAACCTGGGCAGCAAAGGGCTGCTGGGACAGCGGGGGGACCGGAGAGGGGCCGGCGTGCTCGGCCTCACGGAACACAGAGCAGCAGAGATATGATCATTCTCCACAAACGTGGGAGAGGAGAAGGAGAGAAGGGGGAGAGGAGGCCTGCCCAGGCTCAGGGACAGCGTTGGCACAGGAACAAACACAAGCCAATACGTTCAGGTTGAAGTTGGGAGAAAGCTGCTACCACCACAGTGAGTTTAGGGTTCTCTGTCCCACAGGAATACAGAAGGCTGCAAAAATAGCCTTAGGATGCTCTTGAGTATTGCACAAGGTGTTCTCTCTTGCAGCAGCAAAGTGCTTCCCTCAAGTCCCACAGCATGTGCTGCTGTGAGCTCAGGCTCAGTGGAGCAGCCTCATCACAGAAACGCTGTAGGAGCTCCTGTTTTACTTAACACACACTCATCCTGGACTACCTTTGATGTGCTGGTGACAGTCTAGTCCCAAAACCAGGAGTTAGATTAGATGATCTTTAAAGGTCCCTTCCAGCCCAAACCAATCTATGATCCTATGAATAACGTTAGCCCCTCTGAGGAGACCAAAGCAGCAGAGTGAAGTAAAAAAAACCATCTCCCCTGGATGATGCAGCCCAGCTGCCTGCCAGGATGATGATTGCAGGGAAGAGACACAGAGCAGCACTGCAGCTCACCCCAGGTCCCTCATGGAGTACACAGTTTGGAGACACACAAGCAGATCTTTCCACAGTCAGTCCCTCCCCAGTCCATCACACTCCCACATCCCATCACCAGTTCCCATCCCACCTTCCCCATTTTCTCCCCAGGTGACTCAGGATGATTTACACTCACTGTTTTTATTTCTGCCTCTGCTGCTTGCCCCAGTGTGCTTTTATTGCCAGGGGCAACCATTTTTTAATCCCTTTCAAAGAGCCTCATCCAAATGTACAGAGCGAGCGGTCGCCACGAACGCCCACAGTGAAGCGTTTGATGAGGCTGCTCTGGCCTTGTACAGGCTGCAGGAACACTGCTGCTGGCAAAAGCCAGCTGTTGAGCATGTACAAAGGTGGATTTCCAGCTGTTTTCAGAGATGGCACTGCACGTGCAATAAATACCTGAGTCATCACACACATGCACGTGCACTCGCACAGCACGGCTGCACACTCACATTGGATCATCTCATCATTCCATGGCAAGAAGTAGAAATCTGTGTCCACACACACATGTCCTGTATCAGAGCAGTGAGCAGGAGCTGAGGAACACACCATTTTACACACCCTGTCCGTATTTCTTCTTGCTCTGCGAGTTTTTCTTCCTCAGCCATATCCTTTGCCTCCCTCTCACGCGCCCATATTTCATCCTCTCCTTGCAGCAGTGATTTAGACATCACTTACCAGGAGGCTGGATTCAGTCCTGCAGCGACAAGGGAAGATATATTGAAATAAAGCATTGCAAGAAATTCAGGAAGAGATTATCTCAATACAAATGCTGGAAAGTGGAAGGGCTTACAGGAAGACCAACACCCACAGAGGAGAGATGCTCCAGAGCAGCTTCTGGCATCCTGCACTGACTTGAACTTGTGGTTCTGTAAGATGGCAGGTAAAACAGCAACAGGATTTTTTGAAGAGTAATATTAAAGTATATAAATATAATAATTCATTAAATATGATTAAATTAATGGATTATTTTTCTCTAATGTCCAGAACCATGGAAGAGTAACCTCAGACTGCAAAACTTCTTTAATGGGCAAATAGTAACTCCTTATTAAGAATATAGATAAACTGAATCCCGTCTCTCGAGGTGAAAAACCTAAATCTGGTGGCAGGACTTGCAGCCTGTGATGGAGCTGCTTTGTACAGATGTTCAGCATGTTCCCTCACAGGGACACTTCCTAGGAGTCAGTGACTGCTTCCAAATGGATGCTGTGAACATTAATGAACTGCTCAGCTCAAACGTTGATGGAAAGTAACTCCCTGATGCCAACAAGAAGGCAGCAGCTCGAGGGGAAGGAGAGAGCACTCAGGGAGGAAAATGACACAGCAAACTTCAAACTGCATTGGGCTGCTAGAACAGAAACAGGGAAAGGAAGGGGAGAAAACAAAACAGGTTTTAAGCACTGACTGTACCTGGGCTGTGAACTCCCAGATTGGTCTCTGAAGAGCTGGAGTTCAGGTGATGAACTGTTCTCCCCACTCAGCACTTGACTGGGGAATATGGAGACTGGGGAATATGGCAATGCAGCTGGATCTGCCCTGGAAGGAGGTCGGGCACATCAGCCAGTGGCAGCTCAGGTCAGAGCCTGGAAAAGAAATGCACAGAAAAGTATCACTCACTGCTGTGTTTCTTCTGCCTCACTGCAAGCAGGCTTACTCAGGGGAGATTTTTCCCATTCTTATTAATTAAATTGTTCAGGGAAGTGGAAAGAGGGAGTTCTCTCTGAGTTCCCCAGTGCAGTGTAACACGCTGAATTCAGCACCAGGACCACAGTGTCAGTGCAGAACCTGTCCCTCTAGGGTTACCTGTGTTCTGGTTGGTTTGGGATGGATGAATCCTCCCCAAGCCAGGCTCCAAAACTAATTTCTAGCAACAGAATTTGCCAAAACATGAATTTAAGTCTCCTAGAAAGGAGCTGGAGGGTTTTAGTAAGAACTGAAGAAATCAAACCCTTCTCAAGTTTTGGGACTGAACTTTAGCCCAGGATTGACAGGAACCCACAAACCCCAGGGCCAGATTTACAGCTGATTTAGCAGTTTCCATTGTCAGCAGCCCAGGAGGGCAGAGCAGCTTAATTAATACCCATCACTCCTGTAACACAGCAGGCAGTGCCAAGCCGAGCCCAGGCTCACGCTGACCCAGGGCTCCTGCTTCATGCACATACCCAGGACTCACGGCACAGTGTGCGTGGGCAGACGTCAGAACCCTCCTTTCCAGCCGTACCCGTGTCTGATCCCTCACCCGTGCAGTTTCCTACACTGGGAACTTGGGAAACAGAAACATAATCTCGGGGGAGGGCCACACAGAGAGCCCGGGCAGGGAAAACAAGGAGAAAGGACACAGACACACGGGCAGCAGCTCCCAGGAGCTGCCTGTCAGGAGGAGGGAGAGCAGCGGCATTGATTTCTGGAAGCATCCGCAATGCCAAGCACAAATAGCAAGGCCAAGTAAAATCATTGCCATGAGATAACCACAAATCGATGTCTCCAGGAATTTTATAGGCAGGGAACTTTCTTCTTCTGAGATGGGAACGGAAGCAGGAGGAGCATAATGTTATCAAGCCCCCAAAAAGGGACAAACTTCATTAGTCAGAGGCAGCCTGTGCAAAAACGAGGCACTTGTGCAGATGTGTCTTCAGACCTTACCCAGAGCTCTCCAATGAAACACTGACAGCAGCACAGGCTGGAGGGCTCTCAGGGGCATCAAGGCATGACAGAGAAGCCTGGGCAGCCCAAATCCCTCCCCAGCTGCTTTGGACAGGCACTGGCTTCACTGAGTTTTGGAATATTTTGTCCGTGTCTGTCATTGCCAGACTGAGGTGAAGTCAAAATGCTGCCCTGAGCACCTTTTAGTTCTGGTCCACTCCAGGTTTCCCTGGGGTATCCTTTCTCACCCGGCCCCACACAAGGCACACTTGGTGTCCAAATCTGGTGTCAGGTGAGCAGAAGAGGCTGTGACCTTCCTGCAGGGCTGCCAGAAGCCTCCAGGAAGACATGAGACACACACCAGCTCTCTGCCCCATGTTTGGGGTGCCTGGACAGAGCCATCCCCATGATCTGCTGACCTGCACCAGCACACCTCCATCCTTCCCTCCCTCCCTGCTGCTGCCCAGCTCCCACCTGGCAGAGCCACAGCAGCCTGGGTTCCTCAGTGATGCAACATGCACCTCAAAGTCGATTCCAGTCCTATATTTTAAACAAATGAATCCCTCTCCTGCCTTCTTCCCTTCACTTCCAATCACTAGCACTGCGAGCTCTGTGAATGCCTCAATTCCTCCTCACTCTTCATTCTTCCAATCTATTTTTTGCCTTCCTTCCAGCCTGGAAAATGGATTTCTGTCCATTCTGTTGTCTCGGAAAGTGTCAGCACTGTGGTGCCAGCACAGACTTTTTAAATAAAGACAGTTAATTCCATTTGACTGAAGGAGAGCGACACAGACTCAAAGTCATGTTTCTGCCTTGCTTCAGGTTTGGGGAAGCTTCACTTTACAAAAAGAAAAGCAGTATTGAGTGAAATTGTCCTTGATAGTCTCCATTAATCCCTGGAAAGAATTAGCAGCAGCTTTATATTACATTCATACATCTTCTGGAAGTGAAGATTTCAGGTTTTCTGTCTTATTCTCAGCTTTTAATAGAGACTTGACACGATCTCTTTGGACACATCATCAGCACAGGTGGCAGAATTAGTGCCCTGCTTTGTCCGGATGCTCCTCGGGGGATAAATTACAGTCCTGCAGGCAGGCAGGGTTTGGAGTCAGCATTATGGAAATAAATGCTTATATCCAGGAAGACACCAACTGCTCTAAAGAAAATGCAGCTGAAACTAGAGAGCTCATGTTAAACAAACCTTGCTGATGAGTTAATTATCCTGAGAGCAGTTATAGGTCTAATTCAGCCATGTGCCATTTCCCTTCCATGATCAGTCTAGTGTCAGTGTGTGGGTCCTGTCTCGAGCAGAAGCATCAAAACACCGAGGTGATGCTGAAAGGAGACAAAGAGGCATTGAAGAAAAAGCCTGGAGCAAGCTGGATGGTAAAGAACAGGGTCATGCCATTCAGGCAGGCAGCTGTCCTGCCTCTGACCCTGCTGGGCTCAGCATCCCAGTTCACACCTACAACTGGTGCAGACAATTGTGAGCACCCATCTCCTGTCCTGGGCACCGGGGAGGCACCAGTGCAGGCAGTGCTGGGGGCCCAGAGCTAACCTGGGGCCAGGCCTGGAGGGTCGTCCCCATGGGCTGGTGAAATACAACCATGTACCGCAGAGGAGAACAAAGGAGAGACCTCCGGGAACAGGGCGGGCGCAGGGAGTAGAGCGACCCTGCGGACACACCCAGCGCGGGACTCGAACCCGCGGCCCCCGGAGCTCAGGGCGCGGCTTGGGCTGTACCGCCCCCTGCTGGCGGCGGGCGGGACCGCCCGGGGACCCGGAGCCCGAGCCGGGACCGGGACCGGGACCCCCCCACGGGCCCCGGGGGCGATGGGAAGGGGCGCACGGGGTCAGGGCAGGGCGGCAGGAGGGCTCTGCTGAAGCAGTTGGGGGTTTTTGGAGCTGGGACGGAAAACGCGCCGGTTGGGAAGGTTCCACAGAAAATCAAAGCGCGCAGGGGATAATGCTACTTCAAGTGACTCTTGGTTGGGCAGATCCGTTCCTTTGCAACAAATGCAATAGAGACAAAATAGAGAGGGAACATCTAATTTCCCTTTCACTCTGAAGAGTGTTTTGACACGTACCTGACGTGTCAAGGAATGCAGACTCAGCCCAGCAGCCAGGGCCGAGTACTTCACACTGCAGTGTGACAGATACATGCTCAGAGTGATGGGGACAGACTTTTTAGCAGGACCTGTTGCAATAGGACAAGGGGTAACAGCTTTAAACTAAAAGAGGGAAGATTTAGACTAGAGATAAGGAAGAAGGTTTTTACAACGAGACTGGTAAGACACTGGCACAGGTTGCCCAGAGAAGATGTGCCTGCCCCATCCCTGAAAGTGTTCAAGGCCAGGTTGGAGTCAAAAATGTCCCTGCCCATGGCAGGGGAGTTGGACTAGATGACTTTGAAAGGTCCCTTCCAACCCAAACTGTTCTATGATTCTAAGTTATTAAAAAAAAAAAAAAAATTGGTTCAAGGCCAATTTCACTCATTGACACAGTAAAAACAAGACTTTGATAGCACAGATTGATCCATTAACAACATCCACTAATGAGCTCCTCAGCAGAGCTCCTCACATGCACAATGGGGTGCACTCACCAGCACAGACATGCCAAAGGCCCTGGACACCTGCGAGCACTGCAGGAAAGCACCTCACACCCCTCCCTTGCACAGCAGCAAGAAACGAGTCAGGGTTTAAAAACTCACTGCAATACCAATTAAAACCTCAATAAGGTTCCACGCTTGCTTTTGGCACCCCATCATTGAGCAAGAGAGACCCTTGTAAACATTTGAGGGCACAGGGGCTCACAACTGGAATTTGCGCGTGAAATCGCCGCCTGCTCTGCCGAGGTGTTTTAGCTGGATCGCCCCAATACCCAAACATTGAACCACACCATGCAGCCCTCCAAACTTCCTCCCAAATGAAGAATGGGATTATTCAAGGCGCCACCAGGCTCTGGTAATTTCCAGAGGCCTCTCCTGACTGAGGATGCTCAGACCGTAAATAATCACTGCACAGTTTTGCTGCCACTGATGTTTTCTTGCCCGAGGCAGCCACTCTCCATCCTGCCTCCGAGATAAGGCTGGGGAGTTTCACAGGGTTTGGGTGCTTTGAGTGGAATCTTCTCAACATCAAAGTCCCAGTAGGGTTTTTAGTGAGGCTTTAGAACGTGCCATACAGCACCCAGCATCAAAGCGACAGCGTCTGCAGGGACCTGCTGTTAACAAAGTCACCGACAGCATGGAAATACAGCTGAACTAAACAGCTTTATCACCAGCATTCTGAGCAACTTTTATGTACAGGAGATGAGCACCCTGGAGGTTTACTCCGAGCAGAGAGTCTGAATAAAAAAAACTGACTTCCCTATTTGCCATGTAAAATTAGCCAGATAGAAATGAGGACTTGAGAATCTTCGAGCTTGTGCTGCGCAGCTCGGTATAAATATTCTCATTGAATTATGACACTTCGCAGCCCTCACACACAGAATCAAGGTCATTGCCAGCAGTTGGCAGGAGAGCTCTGCTATTTCAGGATACAATTGGTTTTTCTTTTCCAGCAGAAGTTATTGTAAGCAGGGGCTAGCGGGGCTGTCAGGGGAGGGGCCGTGTTCGACATGGCCACGGGCAACAGCAGCACTGCTGCATGGAAAACACGGCTGTGCTGCTCAGGAAACAAACCCGTGCTGCTCAGGCTCAGCCTCTGGTAACACCAGCAACCTGCAAATCCTTCTCTCCTGTGGCTCATTCCTTCCCAGGAGGCCAGAGCACCTTGTTTCTCGCACCAAATTCTCCACGTGCCCCCCACAGCCGGCTCATGGTGGAACCCCAACACCAGGGGTGATGGTGCTGCCTTGGCTGAGTGACGGCGACGGGGAGGGCAGCGACTGCACCTCCACCACAGCCAAGAGCATGGGTTTGGCAGCCAAACCCAGCTCCCACAGAGGAGTCCAGCCCTGCTCCTGCAGCATGAGCTGGAACACTCTCCGCAGCACAAGCTGCTTTTCTGAGAGCTGGAGCAAATATACATTTTCCGCCAGTTACCTCTGTTTTTTAGAAAATAAGGAAGACAAGCAAGGGCAAAGCAACGTGGCTGTGACACAGTGGGATTCACAGCTCCCCTCTGCAGCACTCCACACCAAACAGAGGTGAAACACCTGCTGCCTCACCCAGGTGAGCGGGGATTAAGGACATAACACAGCAATACAGTGACAGCTTCAGAGCCACAGGATTCTAATTCATTTTTGCCAAGCCCTGATGCAAGGAGGAGATAAGACATCTTGAGACTAAATTTTCTGAGGAGAAAAGCAGAATCCTGATTAGATGTTTGTCCCTGTCAAAGAAAATGCATGCCCAGCCCCACACTGCAATGCTCTGCCTTCCCACCCCTTTCCCTATTTTCTTTTTTATTTTTAAAGTAACAGCCTCCAGCATCTTTTCAGAGCAGCAGGCACCTTCCCTGCAGATGCCGTGACCCCACTGCTGAACGTTACACTGCTTACATTTGTGCAAAGCAGCAGGTCTGAATTCAAAGGCTTTGGGCAGCCTCTCACCAGCCACCCTGCTTGGCCAACAGCAGATATCTGCTGTACACCAGGGCTGGGCAAGCACAGGGCTCCCAGCTGCCATGCAGATGAGAAAATCAAGTTAATATTATTAAGTTAATGCCAGCCCTGGGTGCCTCCACCAGTGATCAAAGACACCTTTGGATTCACCGGCACGCAGTGACTTGTAAAAGGCTGAGCTGAAACAGTATTTCATGGCTTGAATTGCTTCAAATCCCCCAGGAACAAGTGTCAGGGCTTTCAATAGCTATAGTGCTAATAATAAAACAGGGACCTCTTCCAGTATCACAGCACAAACAGTAGTTATTTCTCTCTCAAAGCTTTGATTCCTAAAACCCTTCTTACATTCAGTTTGACATCAAAACACCCATCTCATTCACTCAGGCTGTCACAGGAGAGTTGTGTGCCGCTATTAGAAATAGCCCTGAGGTGAATTAAGAACAGCCTGTAATGATGTTCCACTACAGCAACTTTATTTCTACCAAACCAAATAAATGAGCAATATTTTATCTGATGTGCTTTGGCTCAGCAGAGAGCGGCAGCTGCTCCCCATATGATTTATTGAATGGATGTTTTCTAAATAGCCAAAGCCGGGCTCTGAAGCCAGCCACAAAATTTCACATTCCCTAATAGCCGAGCAGAGATAGAAGAGGGACATTCAGGTTCTGGATAGTGGCAAGTTTGGGCATGAACCGTTTTATTTGCAATTTTCCCCCCTATAAACAGAATGTGCATGCAAGAAGCTGTATAAAAAAAACCAAACCAGCTATAAATATGGATGCTCAACAACTGGCAGCAATGATACAGGGCACAGACAAACCTCTCACTCTACAGCTGCAGAAGCAACACAGTCCAGCACAGTCAGGGGAGCTTTGGCTGTTCAGAGGCACCAAGTGCTGCCAGGAGAATGGGATAGAGGTAAGGAAAGGGTAGAGGGGGCAAGGAAAGATGGACCTTGGTGTGTCTTTGGGAGTGGTACAAGCAGCACATCCCAGCACTGCAGCCACACTGGGGTGAGGCACCGTCACCCCAGTGCAGAAGCCCTGGCACTGCAGTGAGATGAGCAGAGAGAGAAAGGAAATAAAGAAATCACATAAGCACCAGCCCTCCAGCAAGCAGGACTACAGCAGACACAGCTAAAGCGGGATTTGGGGCTTCTGGAAAACTGGCAAGAGGAAATGAATGTTCACATCAGCAATTAAAACGTGGGGTGTTCTGCCAAAGGACATCACCAAAGCCAAGAAGTTAATGAGATGCAAAACAGGTTGGGACATTCACACTAAGGACACAGGGAGGTGTTGCAGTGAGCAGTAACACACTTCATGGATAACACACTTCATGGATAACACACTTCATGGATAACACACTTCAATGGGCTCTGACTCCAGCTCCCAGAGACTCCAACACCAGAAGAGTGAGGGGAGGCAGGTGGGTGCTTTTACATGCCCTGCAAAGTGCTGGTGCCCCTGAAGGGCCCAACAGCAAGAGCTGCCAGCAAGGAGCAACAGTCCCAATGGATGGAGGTGATCTAATCAGGGTATTTTAATTCTTTTAATGCCAGAGCCAAGGGAAAAGCTGACAAGGGCAGAGCAAAATCCTGACTGGGCAGCAAGTGCCCGGCGTGGGCAGTGCTGGGATTCCTGAGAGAGGAAAAGTACCCCAATATTTATAGCCTGAGGAATGCCAAGCACTTGATTCCACACACTGGCTGAATGTTTGCTCTGGGAGCAGAACTGGGAGCGAGGGATGAGGGAGTGAAGGGCCTGCCAGGGTGATGGAGCAAGGGGTCCCCCAGACCATGGTGAAGAGACACCAGTCCCAGGAGTTCCCATCTGTGGAATTGCTGGTTAAAAACACCCAGGCTGGGGGAAAGCTCCAGAGCTCTGCTTTGTTGGTGTTAGTCAGCACGTCAGCCCTGTCTGATGAAACGTCAGGGAAGCCTTAAGGGAAAATAGATTAAAACCTTCACAAAAAACTCACAAAGGCTTGTCCTGATGCCAGTTCAAGTCCCTGTCAGCAGATTCCCAAACCAAAGCAGCCTTTGATGCCAGCTGGGCACACATTCCCCACAATATTTCACTCCAAGGCTATAAAAACAACAACAAAAAGAATTTCTCTGATACTTTGCCCTTGACTAATGTGCACTTACTGAAATAAATAACCACCTGGTCTTGCCATTGAAGAGCAGCACAAACATTGCCACAAGCAGATTATTGACCAGAAGTACAGAAGCCAAGTTATAAACAGGTTCATAATTCAATAAACAGAACTGTAAAGCATTTCCAAACAGACCATACAAACCTCACTCTACCTGCACTCCAACAAAGGAAGTCAAATACCTATTTATGAGATTCTAACTCCCTATTTTCTATGCCATTCAACACAAAGAAGGAAAAGAATCAAGATAAAGAGAAGGCATATTTTAGCTGCACAGGATTTATTCGTTCAATTTACATTTGAATCAATTATCCAGGCGAAGCCCGAACGCTGCCAACCGTGATTTAGGTGGCTGAACACACATCATAAATAGTGCAGCATTCAAGTCATATAATCCATGCCTGGCGTTCCTGGATCACTCCATGAGCAGGGAGAATATCCCAACCCGCAGCGTGCCGTTATTTCCGAGTAGCAGCGTGTGCTTGGCTCCAGCTCAGAACAGAACCTCCCAAACCTCTCTAACAAAGCCCTGGCTAACATCCAGCCTGGTGGATTAGGGATAAACCCCTGGAAGGTTGGGCCAAGCCCCCAGCTCGGACAGCTCTGAGCACCAGCTGGAGGGACAGGAGGGGCAGGGTAGGATCCCGCCTGGCTGAGCTGGACATTTGTCCCCCACTCAAGGAGCTCTGAGGTCATTGATGGCTCCTGGGGTGGAAGAGCCCCTTGCTCGTGCTGTGCCCACAGCAAACGGCCTCTTTTGGGTTGTGACAACTTACCCTGTGCCTCAGGATTTCCTTTTCCTGGTGGTTGTCACAGCACACAGGGCAGCTCTCTGAAAAAAAAAAGAAAAAACAGATGAAAAAAACTTCAACTAATTTCACAGCCACAGAGCGAATCCTCTCCCCTGCTCAGCTTTTCTCTAGTAGAACATATCTATGCTGCACTAGAGTTTAGCCTTGAACCAATTCAGGAAGGGAGACAAAGAATTATGGAGCCATGTATCCCATTAGCATCCAAATGCAGTTGTGGAGGCAAGGGGTTTTTCCAGAGATAAGGTGTTTTTGAAACAGTACCAGGAGGAGGAAAAATTTCTTTTATGAAACACATTTTTCACAGACCTGAAATCCGCAGCGTGTTATAAAACTGAATTTGTTGATGTTGGTTTTGCTTTACAGCATTAATCACTAAAGGCTTGCTCGGGTGGGCAGGAAAAATCCATTTCCCATTGTATTCACATCATTTTAGAAGCCTTTCAAGGCCCACATAAATGCAAGTAAACACCCCCAATTCTGGTTGGTCCTGCACTGGCTGGGAGCACTGGCCAGACAAGGAAGCACTTAAATTCTGACAGCTCCATCACCCAATACTTGGTTTAAATGCACATTCCCTGGATGCTGTTTTCTCTGGGACAGAGAACAAGATGAGATTCACCCTTTGTCCCAGCGGATTACCTATGCAGGGGGACAGCAAATGCCTGTGTGTGTCAGTCCTGGGATCCTGAGCACTGGGATTTTTCCAGCTTTGAGATTCCATGAATCAACCTCACACCCTTGGCCTGCCCTGTCTCTCCATTAAGGTTTCATGAGAACCAGTACACAAGGTGAAGGGAAGTGCCGGGAAGGTTCAGTGCAGATATCTGACAAATCTCTTTTGTATTTGCTAAAGCAGATGTGCAGTTACAACACAGGATTGTTACCCAGTGACAACATGTTCCTTTCAGTCAATTCTTAGTAAAATTACCTTATTTCAGTGTGAAGGAACAGATGGATTTGGTGCATAATCTGGAGATAAACAGACCCAGGTCAGGTGTAGGCAGAAACACGATTCAGAGCTTTGGAATTGTACTGTTCAGTCCCCCAGACAACCACATCTTCATACAATATATATACAAATATTGCTTTGGCATGTGAACAGCACAGCCTAGGAGCCAAACTGATGGTTGTGGATGTGTGAGGTTCGTTATGCCCAGCTTGCCTTTTAGGAATCAAAACAAATGCAGTGTGCAATTGCTCCAGCAAAAACAGACACTTGGACTGTTCCAGAAGGGGGAGAAAACACAAAACCCAACCAAACCAAAAAACAACAACAACAACAACAGAAACAAAATAAACCAACCAAACAAAAACAAAACAAACAAACAAAACACAAACAAACAAATAAACAAAACCAACCAAAAAATACCCCAAAAAACCCAACTCTTGGCTTGTATAATTTGGATTTTGAGTAAGGAGCAATCAGGAAAGAAAACATCCCTGTGGACTTGCAGCTGATTTCCAGAACAAAAGTTCCCAAGGGATCCTGAAGGAGGGTCATCTGAAAAACAGAAGATGACCTTCTAGGATAGTCACAAGAACACATTGCTGCAACCCTGCCCCCTGTCATCTAGTAGGAAAGGGATTTCTGCTAGGAAGGCTTTGCACATCATTGCCACGTTAGCAGGAGCTGGTGTGAAAGCTGTCCTGGCGCTGTCACAGCTCTGCCCCAGCCGCTCTCACGCAGCTGCTGCAGAAACTGTCAAGAAACTGTTGTGAAACTTCAGCCTCGCGACAGACACTGAGCTCACATTTACCTCCCGAGGCATTTTGGAGGAGTAATTACGGGTGGCTCGGGCACACGTGCCTTTCCCTTTCTCAAATGCAATTACAGCTGCAGAGAAACAGAAGGAGATTTATGGAGGAAACACCAGCAGAATCAATATATCAGCCCAGGTGGAAGAGCGTGATTTTGAGCTGCTGCTGAACTACACTAAACCACCTAAATTAACTTAATTAGGTGTCAAAACAAGTTTACCTGATATATAAAAGACATTTGTTTAAAAAAAAAAATAATCTCAGTACAATTTAAAAAAAGCAGGCTTGGCTCCCAATCAGCACAGCTCCTCTCCTGAACTTTTAAAGACTTCACGTGCCATGAGGCACAAGCCACCTCTTACAGCATTTTATAGCTCATCTCGAATTTATATTTCCATAACTGGGATCAGCAATTTAAAGACAAAAACAAATCAGAAACAACAGCCAACAACTGACTGTAGAGAAAACAGGGAGACAGTTTAGGATGAAAGCTGCTAACCTTTACATGCCTAAGCTTCAGTACTGCCACAATTAGCTGTTCACACATTTGACTGGAGACAGCCACGGCAGAAGACGTTTTATATCTATATATTTATATATATATATTTATAAAGCTTTGTCCATGCCCTCCTTCCTCCTTTCCTGTAAATTTTTCACTTCCCATACATTTAGGGCAGCATTTAAAAACAGAGTAACTTCTCCAAATAATCAGTGAACATTCCCACCATGGTACACTCTGTCCTGAAGCCTTTCACAGATGTGTGTGCAGCTGGAACAAGCACACTGCTAAGGGGGTGCCCACAGTGTTACAGCCCATAACAAACACCCAACAGCCCATAACAAACACCCAACAGATCGGGAAAGTACCAGGACACCTTCCCACCAACATCATCTGGGGCACAAGGACACTGAGAAGGAGCATCACTTAGAATTTCTACGGTACAGCAACTCCTATGCCCAGTGGAGAAGCAGCCTGAAACATGAGAATGTTATTGCATTCCAGGCTCAGAGATTTAAGCTTAAGTCAGGGAAAAAAACCCAGGCCTAATTGTTTTTCCTTTAGAGGTGGCAGGTTTTCACCCCTGCTGTCACACATCGTTTCAGAGATGCTGTTGTTCATTAGCAGAGCAGGACCGAGCAGAGATCTCCTCCTCCTGCAGAGCAGGAGGGCACAGAGGGGAACACAGACTGCTCGGGAGGGTTCAAGGTGTGATGCACCTACAGCTCACCCTCTTCCCACAGGGACCTGCCCTCTGCAGCCCCGGGGAGGTGACAAGCTCATGGCCAAGGAGGCAGACCAGGCTCCTGCCCTGTTTCAGCAGCGGGGCTCTGCAAAAGGAAGACGTGCTCCACGTCTACATCATGGAGCTGAGAGAGAAAAATCCCTTTTTCTGGTCCTCGTGGCCCCAGGGAAAGTCATTAGAAATGAGCTGTGCCTTGGTTTGTAACTCGAACGGGATGATGTTGTTGCTTAACCTGCTTCCACACTTGCATCAATACTGCTGCAGACAAAATGAAACTACTGTGGAACAAAACAAAGTATTAGCAGACAAGAGCAATTAGAGAAATAAGAGACCAGATCATCAGGAGACAATTGGAACCCAATTTAATGTTTTTAAGTGCTGCCTCAGGAGAGGGCAGCCTCAGCAAGCAGATGGACTCTACTCTTCCCCCATGAGTAGGGAGCACACAAACCACAACAAACTCCATTTCAAGGCTCTCCTGACCAGCCAAGATCACAGGCAAAGGCTGGTCCAAACCCTTGCCAAGAGCCTGCTGCCAAACCCAGGGTCCAGACCCAAGGAAATCCCAGCTACCAGCCTCACCACCAGCACTGCCAGTGCATGTTCCTCCTAAAGTCCATGCACAAGAGCCGGATCCCAGCTTTTCTCTAGAATAATCCACCCAACATCAGTGATTTCAGGGACTGAAACAGTTTACAAGGCCATTCCAAGTTGCTATTTGAAGTACAATTTTAAGCAGCATGAGTCTCTATTTTTCTACCTAACACACTCAGGTCTCTACAGGGAACACTCCTTTATGGAGGGTGGAAGCCAGAGGTCCTTCCCCCAGGCACCTACTGCAAAATGCAGCCCCGGCAGGAGCTGCTCAGACAGCAGCCACCTGACAGACATTCTGGGTGTGCCTCATAAAACCCACCCACCCTGCTCCTCTGGGCAGTTGTTACATCATGTTCTGTTATGATCCTCGGTTCCCCAAATCACGAAGGAAAGATCATTATGTACAAAACATTCATAACAAACACAGCCGACCCTGTAAAATACTAAGGACCTTGCCCTGCTGCTTTACTCTTACCTCTAATGATGAGAAAAATGTGCTCAGAGATGAGAAGGGGAGTGATGAGACCTGTACACAAACACCCCCACAGCACAAAAGCTGAGGAATGCAAGAGATCAGGAAAATGCCCCAAAATGTTAGGAAAAGTAGAATGCAAGGCCCATGAATTAATGGATTAATGCACCTTCCCAGAGGCATCTCTTGGGCCCCTCTTCCTCCAGGCAAACGAGGTCACCTGCAGATCTCCCTGGCTGCACCACCAAGCCAAAGTCCTGCCTTCTCCCAGTAAAATGAGCAAACAAGGATGAATTAATAAAACACCAAGGCACACTGTACAGTACACGGCATTGTTCCACCACTCGTGTTTACCTTCGTGTTCAACACACGCAGTAAAGCTCAGGCTTAGATTAGGAAAAGCAACATCAACATCTTCTTAAAAGCATTTATGGTCATGCCTTTATTTCCTTACTACCACACAGGTGAGTTGGACTCCCAGGGTGACACCTGCCCACCCAAAAGCTGTCCCTCTGTGCCTTGCTGGGGAAGCTGCTCCCCTTTCCCTTGCACTGCCCCTTCTCAAGCTGCAATCCAAGCCTTGCTGGTGATGTAGGGGAAGCTGCCACATGTTTTAGCTTTCCTAATTGTCCCCTACGGTCTACTAAGTGTAATTACCAAATAATGTCTGTTAACACAACTGTGTCCTTGGCAATTAGGGCCACCAGCCCCCCGGTGTCTCCTGCTGCAGGTCCCTGGCCACCCACCCTCATCATCTCACAGGCGTGAGCAGAACAGCACCAAACACTCCACCTTCCTCTAACCAGAGCTGCTGACAGGCCCTGGATTTTAGGCAATAAAAGTAACAAAGTGTTGGTGTTCTAAGGATCAAGTGCTCAGAGGAAGGATGATGAGCCTGTACAAATGGTGTGTTCGCACTTCACACCAGCTGCTGCCCTGTACAAATGTGTCTGGCGAGGTCTGTTCCCCACTGCCCTGAGTCTTACCTGTGGCCCCATCCTGCTCCACAGCCAGTGGCATAGGATGGAGCTGTGGCAGAACCACTCTCAACACCTGCAATGCCACAGGACCAAAAAGGAGGGGCAGAAAGCCAGAGAAGACTATAAAGGAGACATTTTAGCCATTTTTGATAAAAATAACAAAGCTCATGCATCCTTTTCTTGCTCTCACATCCCTGCTCTTTCCGGCAATCCTGTGCCTGCCCCCAACAGATTTCCCTCTCAGACTGGGGGCACTGACATGTCCACACAGTCTGTCAGCTCTGAGCAACCTGCTCAGCCAGTTCTCCATGAGCTCAGTTTTCATCCTTGGTGTTTTTAAATGATCTATTTCAAGAAACTTCTCTGCTTTCACTGGCAGTCCGGGCACACCCACACCAGGCACCTGAAAACCCAGCCAAGACAGGGCAAGGCTGGTGTGGCTCCTGCCCAATGGTTCTGGCATCCTGCAAGGGGAACATCCCCTGGGAATGGTCTGCTGGTGATGGAAGCTCCAGAAACCTGCCCCACCTGTGCCCTGGGCTCGGGAGCCAGGGCAGGGTACATTCACCAACAGTTACAATGATTGTAAACACGAAGATTGGTTTTAAATACTTCTGGTCAAAAATGACAATATGAGGTGACAAGAATTGCAGCATTTTCACACTGATTTTAATTGTATTTTGGCCAGGCTGAAGTTAATTTTTACTTGATATAACTCCATCATTTAAGTGTCTGCCCCTAAAATTATGCTGAACACAAGATTTGTTTGCTCAAGAGCACAGATTTCACAACATCTTAGGAGATCAAAAGCTATAGGCCAAAACAACTAACTCTTTGGAGACATGGCAATTAAAAATAAACAGAGATAAATATTTATGTGTTTCTTTTCTTTTTAAAACCTATTTTAAGATCTGTCAGGGACCCTTCAGAGAAAAGGGCTGCTCCTGCTCCTGCCTCATTTCAGTGCTTCCAGTTTCTGCACAAGCCCTGGATCTGCTGGCACCTCACCTGGGCTCCAGTCCTGCTCCTCAGCTCCCACAACTGGCCAAAGACTACGAGTGTTTAAGAATTAAACCCTTTTGGTAGGAGCCAGGCTTCCTCACACACTTTCAAATAAGAATATACGAAGTACAAACAAACCACGGGTTAATTATAAACCTGGTCATAGCAGCTAAGAAAACACTGGAAGGTAAATATCTGCTCAGGTGAGATTATTCTGCCACAGAACCAAGGTCCTCCTCCACAAAAGGCCAGCTCACATTAACAAGGGAGTATTCCATGGGGTTGTACCTGCCTATCTCCTTGAGAGCTTCTGCTGCCTGACACTGCAGCTGCTGCTGAAGTAATGATAAGCCTGAGACTTTTTATATACAAAATGTGAGATACGTTCTTCAAGTGACCCTCCAAGAGTTCAGGAGCTTTGAAGGGACCAGGAATGAAATCCAACCATAGGCAATCTGGATAAAATAAAATGAATTCACAAAGATTTTCACTAAGGACAAGCTCAATAATTTGACAATTCTTGTCGGTTTACCCTTTGTGACTTTAAGAAATCAAAAGGAAGTTACGGGGGGGGGGGGGGGGGGGGGGGGGGGGGAGTAAGAGAAAAAGGAAAAAAAAAGAAAAAAGGGGACTTTCATTGCTTCAGGGATATGGACAGCAATAACAAACCATTGTAGAGTTCAGCAGTTCACAGCAAATATTAGATCAAAATTTATGACTCAGGCACAGCGTGGATCAGCTGAGCATGGTCTTGTTTAGAGATTTATCTGATATAAAGTCAGGAACCTCCTGAACCATATTTCTGATTTCAGTGCAGGTGAGTACTGGAGTTTAGTTTCCTCCTGAAGATACTCTAATTCTCCTTAATGTCCAGGCAGGAAGATGCATCCATAGCCGTGGTCTGGGCACCTGCACTCCCCTGACCACGCTCTGCTCATGCTCCTGCCCAGGAGCCCTCCTTCCTCAAACACTGATGAAGCACAACTGCAGCCTTCCTCAGCACTGAGGATGAGGATGGTCATACCAGGATTTTGCTCACATTTCTGTTGCAAAATCACCTAGAAGGGAGAGCACAGTGACTCATGTACTGTCTGCTCTCCTTCCTCTGTGCCCAGCATGTGGGCGGCAAGCACAGGACCAACACTTCCCACCTTTTGTACTGCTGCTTCATCAGTCCTCAGATCTTTCTGCCAGTTTTGCTCGTTTTGTTTTTGCTAAAACTTAAAATTTTAGCAACAGCTCTCTGGGTCTTGAGAGAATCAGCTCTTATCTTGACATTTTCACCTTCTGCTGGTGAGGTTTTCTGCAAATGTCAGAAGCATCATCACATTCCTAAAGCTCCTACTCTTCAAATCACACCCCATGGACCATTACAGTCCTGCTTTTATCTGAAGTACATTCAACACGTTTGAAGTCTGACAGCACTTCTTGAGGGGCATTACTTCTTTTCAAGATTAAGCACAAGAGAATGTCATGCAAAGGCAGATTCTGTGGCAACTTTACTAAGATATAAAATAATCAGAATTAGAAAGTTACACTGCTGTCCAAGACAAGGCAGAGAGAGAAGCAAGGGCACCAGGAGGTGATGCTTCCTCATTTCTAAAAGAATCTGTTCCTTGGGAGCAGGATTCATGGAGAAGCAGCAAAGCTGCTTAGACACTGAGCAGAGTTTGGATCGAGCCTGATTTCACTCCAGCTCTTACCCAAAGCCCAGAACAATGCTGGCCTGATGTCCTTTGGCTTGGGCAGTGTCTTCTCCTTTGGGCTGTTCTATGGCAAGGAAAGCAGATGCCAAGTCTGCAGAAGGAAAACAGGAAATGGGATTCCCTCCAGCACCTTGAGGCGCCGCTGAAGCCTGGCTGTGTGAGCCCACCCAGCACATGTTCCTCCCATCAGCTGCACTCACAGCTCACACAAAAACTTTCTGTTTCTTTTGCATATTTCTCATGGATTCCTCTGGATTCTCAGTAACTGTCTGACCACTGGAAATAAGTCATGTTTCGCCATGAAAGCCTCTATTGTTTTTTCCTTCTATCTTTCAGCATACTGAATTAAATACCATTCATTGGCTCCAAGAGCACTGAGAGGAACAGCATCCACCACTAGAAGCACTTGGAAAAGTCAAATCACTTGTTTAGGGACACTCCTGGCAGGATGGGTGCCACGTTTCCATTGGAGTCAACTTCTAATGGTTCCACTGGGAACTGGACAGAGCCATCAGCTCAGCACAGAATAAGCTCCACATCCAAACAATTCATTAGAATACCAAGAAGATTAAACACCCCACCTACTTCCCTCAAAATCAACTGCTTTGAGAAACTTAGGGCAAAGAGCATGATGCATTTGCAAACAACCACCCCACTCAGGTGCTGGCAGTGCCTCTGGAAGCTGGAAGAGATTCTGAGCATCAACATGTAAATCAGAGCACTGAGTCATGATCAGAGCTTTAATCTAAATTTGTTCCGTTGATGTTGCAGGAGATTTGTTCCACATCAAGCTGTTTATGTTATGATGTGCAAGTGAGTAGATTTAGCTTGTGTTTCAGTCAGCTAGAAGTCAGAGTGTTTCTTAGAAACGTGGTCCATTTAATTCTGCTTGTTTTTTACTGCTGGAACACTATTAATATGCATACTGCCTTTATTTGGATAGCTTTCCCATCACTCTCCAACTACTTTGTAGTGGGCACTTCTCCAAAACTGTAATACCTCTGCAAATATTCACTGTGGTCCCAGCCCAGGGAAGGCCAGAGAGTGCCTGGACTGCAAAACTGTGATAAAGCAAGCATAATGTAGCAAAGCCCATCTCCATGTGTTAATTAGCACTGATGAGAAACAAATTTAACTTTTTTCAAATCTCCTAAGCAAGCGTAAGTGTAATTTGATGAGCTGGACAACGTGTAATTGGAGTGTCTGAATCAACCAAAGCCTTCACCAGAACTGGTGACATCCCAGCCCAGTGAGGGAGGGAGCAGGGACCTGTGCACACCCAGGTCTGGGACGAGTGTGTGCCATCAGAACTGGGGTGGTGTCACCACAGACCTGATTCCAACTGGAGATCAGCTCACCCCATGCTAACAAAGGATGCCTTGGCAGCCCTGACAGATCATGAGGCTGGGGCTCAGGTGAGCTGTTCCCAGGAGGAGAGGGGCCATCCAGATCCCATCAGCTACACACCAGCTCTTTATAACGTATGACTTCAGAACTATTCATTATTCAAATTCACAAATGTGGACAAGGAGCAAGCCCATCACTGGCTCTGGCTGGAGACAGGCTGTGATAACCATCAGACAGGTGCAGTAGCAGGATAACTGGATTAGGAGATCCGTAAATACAGCTTGTTGGGATTGAAGGCTGTTACAATTTTAAAGGAGAAAGGAAACAATGCCTTAAGGGCATCTGCAGTGCCATGAGAGGAGGGAAAAGCTGTTAAAGACGAGCACATTCCGAAATACTGGTCATGCAGAGTCTAAATCATTATCTCCTTGCAGGCACGCACTGAGAAGGATTTTTCCTCTCATCCATGTCCCTCTCCCACCAGGAAGGTGGGGCACATGAAGTTGCCTACTGTAGTGGAACCATCATCAACAACAGGACAATGATCCACCAACATATTCCTGCCAGGAATTATTTGCAGACAAAAATGATCCATCAGGTGCAGCCCAGAAAAATCACATTAACATGCAACAAAGACGTGGAATCAAGAGGCAGAAAAACTCTAATTGCATGAAGGCTGCTTAATTCTTTTTAAGGTTACAAGAGAAGCCCTGACAGAATACAGGCTCAATACAGCAGACTTTGCAGGAATTTTTATCAATCCTATCACAGTTCTGCCCTCCTACTGGAGCAGTACAGCCATGAATGCTGACCAGCATCAACCAGCTGATTAAGACACAAATCTCAATATTACTAATAAAACAGCAAGTGTCAGAAATAATAGCCACTATGAGCATGTACAGTTTCAGCTGCGGAATGGAGAAAAAAGAACTTTTATGGTGTCTTGCCAATAAATTCATCTCTGGGGAACTATCAAAACAGAGGATGCCTTTCTCTAAAGCAATCACTGATGGCCTACCAGCACAGAAAATATCCAGCTCTGCATGACAATGACAGTGGTGCGTGAGCCAGGCAGCAGATCCTCAGCCAAGGCTGTGTGGGACAGGTCTGTGTGTCTGACAGGCTGCAAGGAGGAGACAAATTCCAGGGCAACCAAAGAAGGCACAAAAGAGAAAGGTATAGAAAAATCAGAGAACATTAAAGAGGAGAGATTGGATTTAAAAGCAGCAGGACAAAGAAGGGAGGAGAAGAGAGACTTTTATAAAAGTATCCAAACTTCGAACCTCTGCAAAGGTCACAGGCAGAAATTCCTGACCTAAACAGATTTAGACATTATTGATTAGATCCATATCCAGGTAAAACAAGATTTCAGAAGAGCAAAGGCCATTGCTGGCCTTCATTCCATGCAAAGTCAGTGCTACATGCAAGTGCTATGCAAACCCTTTGCTCTGATCCCAGAAGGAAAACCAGAAAAACCCAGCACAGAGCTGGTCCCTTCACTCCTTTAGGAGGAATAAGGGAGGAAGAGGAAACCTCCTTTTGCAGTGGGAGGCAGTAGGATTTCGGAAGCTGTTAAAGACTGCAGGAAGGAAAGACAAAGATCCATGATCTCATGATCCATACAGAAAAGGCAGCAGTGAAAAAGACGTGGAAAGGGCAGCTCAGGAGAGGGACACAGTGTTGCTCTTCCCACAAGCAGGAAGAACTGGGAAGCACAAGTCAAGTGCAACTGCTCTTCATACAATCCCTCAGACAGCAGAGCAGCCAGGACTTGTATCTGACAAGTCAGTGATTTACAACCTAAAATCAGAGTCCTAATAGAAAAATAACATCCTGTCAGTGTAAGTGATGGTGCTTGCAGAGACCTGCCAGCCTCCTGGAGCAGCTGCTCACCATGACCTGCCAAGGAAGGGGAATGACCAGCAGAAAATGGGCTGTTCTGCCAGGAGGGATGGGGGATTTCACTGGTTTACTGTTCCTGGATATCCCCCTGAGCAGAGAGCTCAGACACCCAGCAGTGCTCTCCAGGTCAGCAGCACCTGGTATTCTGATGGAAGAAACACAGTTTTCTGCTAGAAACTAGAATATTGGTGAAAAATTAGGTGAATGCTGTGAGCACAAAAAGAGAAGGAAGCACAGGGCCAACTGATTAAACACCAAGATCAAAATTTGGCTTTTAAAAGGGGCCCAGACAAGAAGCTCACACCTTAGCAATGTACCAAAATGTCTGGAAATTAGTATCTCCCTGTACTAGAGAAAATTGCTTTGCAAACAGAAAAGGCATTTCTAAAAGAAACCTCTTTTGGCCTGATCTCCTCCATTCCCTTGCCATGGAGCACACAGGAGGGATGGCTGAGGAGCAGCTCTGACCCTGCAGCACCATCCCAGGTTTGCTCAGTTCCTGGGAAAATTAACACAAGCCAACCGTGGTTTGAAAGGATCCAGGCATGTGGATTAACAGCAGCAACAGGCCCCCAAAGAAACAGTTCAAACAACCAAATTCCAAATATTTGTAAGTAGTCAAGAATTTGCAAGCCTCTCATGGGCTGAAATTCTCTCATATGCAAAGCTTCTGTGCAAATAACAAAACAAACCCCCAAAATTCCGCAGAGATGACCCAGGTTAATCCCACCCTATAAATCCTTCCCTGAAAGCCGTACACAAACCCCAGGCTGGTCACAGCACAAAGCAAAGCCCAACATTACCACCTGGTGGAAATCCTCTTCTGCTACAGCCACAAGCAGAAAAAAACACTAAATTGATTCAGTTTTAGGCAGTGGCAGAGTGTTACACCAGCCTCGAGCTCAGTCCTGCACACCGAGGGACCACCAGCAGCTGTGGGTTTAAAACCCACAAGTTTGGCAGCACAGCAAAATTACCTTCTCTGGGAGAAAGGCAATGAGCCCACATGCAGAGCAGTCTCCACGTGCCCACACTGTTTCCCTTGATTTCATCTATAGATGCCAGAGAAGATGCCCGAGAAGGAATTTTTTTTTTTAGTAAGATAAGACAAAATTTACAGATTGATAAATTGTGACAGCCACAGAAGACTCAGTGTTACTCTAAACACCAGCATCAAACCCAGCCACTTAGGAGCCCAGGTGTCAGCAATGGGGATTTTGGACTCTTTGAAGCAATAATTTAATATTCACATCTTTTGTTATTGCCAAATTGTTTGAACCCCCTGTTGCAGAGAGCCCCAATTCCCAGACATTGTTCAGCCTGCATTGCTGAACAGCAGAGCACAGCCCAAAGAGGAAAAACAGGGAGGAAAGAGTGACTGCTGAGGTTGAGAAAAATAGCACAAACAATCCAGCTGTAGCCAAAAAAAAAATAAAAAAGAGGTCATATGTCCCTCAACTTTATAGCAGCCCAGATACAGAACCCTGTTCGGGCAATCTCCAGCCTGCTGAACAGTGACCACGGGGCTCTCTGCTGGACCCCATCAGCATTTGGGAGCTGGTGGATGGCTGCCAGGCTAAAGGCACCAGGAAAGCAGAGAAGAGGGATGGGAGAATGCAGAGCCAGAGAGGCAAAAAGTGAGAAACAGGAATGAGATGCAAATAGAGACACAAACAACGAGTGTGAACTCCGAAAAGAAAGAGGTGGGATGAAAAGGAAAAGGGAAATTTAAATGGTGGGAAAGTAGAGTAATATTTGTAAGAAAAGGCAGAGATATATAACTGGAAGGTAAATTGGAAAATTGAGGAAAGGGAATGACCAGGAAGACCAACGTGTGCAGGTGAGCAAGGTGACCTCATACATCCCTGCTGAATCAGCCCTTCCCCTGGGCTCCATCCTGCTCCACTCTTTTAGGAAGGCAGAGTCCATATGTACCTCTTCAGCACAACCCCCCCTTCTCTCTGACTGGAGACCCACAACCTCACCCTATCTCCCTGCAGACACCCACCCCTGCCCACACTCACCCTCACTGAACAGGCTTCCTCAGCTCCACTCAAACCCAGTGCGAGCCTGGGGCCAGTGGCAGCTCAGCCTCTCTGCCCCAACCCACCCTCCAAGCCAAGTGAAAAAACCAAACCACAAGCTATAACACACACACCCCTCAAATTTCCCAGCACCTGGAAGGGTGGTACGAGCAAGTTTTACTTGGAAGGAAGATAATATTAAAATGCCAGCAGCACAGCCTGTTACCATTGTGCAATGGAGAAATCCCAGAGCTGAAGCAGGGACCTGTCCTACCAGAGCCTGCCCTGTGTGATTTTAATGGGAGTGAGGGAAGTGCCCTGGCTTTTATCAGTGGCTGAGCAGGAGGCAACAAGCTGGAGCTCAGGAATGAACTTCATCTGGTGGCACCAGTTCCCAAGGAGTGCCTGCAAAAGAGGAAGGATCTCACTTAATGGCATTGTGGTTTGAGGCTCCATGTGTGTTACTGCAAATGCCTTGCTTTTGAGAGAAGAGAGGAGAAGAGGGTCCATTCAGTCTAGTCCACTGCTGCTCCTTCTTCAGGAGAGTCCAGTGGAGCACAGACAGCACAGTGTGAGTCTGAGGGGAAGCAGAAAACAAGAGGGAGTGGAAGAGACTGGACACAGACAGTGGAGAAAGGAAAACAACCATAAAAAGCCAAATGAGGATAGAGGAGATGGAGCATTTCTGTGCATAACTGTGGCTCAGGGCAGACTGAGCACTGAGGGTGCATCACTGGCACTGAGGAAAGGCCACGAGAGCATCTGAACTGCAAAAAGCGCAGCAACATCCCCCCAGGATTCTGCACTACAACCCAGTGAGCAAAGGCTGTGTGAGGATGCAGAGCCTCCCAGGGCAGGACTAGGCAGAGCCCAGAGCTAGAGAAGGATCACAACCAAGTCCCTGCTCTCCAAAGAGCTGGCCTGGGGGTGCAGCTACCATTCCCCAGGGACTCAGAAGGCACGGGAGCATCAGTAGCAAAGTACAATTCCCATTTTGATATGGGAAGGTACAAGGCAAGGAGAGGAGTAGAAGTGCCACTGATCCACTGTTATCAGTATTTATATTATGCCAGTAGCTTATGAGCAATAAAAATATCCAAGGACAATTTTATAGGCCAGATTCACTGCCCACTTGAGACACAGCCACAACAACAGTTTGCTGCTCTGTCTTGCACAGAAAGGATCTGAGGTCTTCCAAGTCCAGAGTTCTTGGAGAGAATCTCAGAGAGATTGTCTCCTGGCAGAAGACAAATGCATTGCTGGGAGACCTGGAAGAGATATACAAATGATTGAAAAATATATGTAAAATGGCAGAAGTGATGTTTAATTGTTTCCACATACCATTTAGCAGTGAGTAGTAAAAAAATTAAAGCATGACGAGGCCTTGCCAAACATGAATGAAAAATGAGTGGGGACCTGAAATAACCCACAGGTAAGAAATTAGCGATTACCTGGAACTTGCCATTGTGACCACGTTGCACACAGCAGCCACACTCAGTGCAAAGCTCAGTCCCGTGAACTGGAAGCAAAAGTTCCCCCCCCAGCAGGGAGCAGAATTGTCAGAGAGTGCTGGGAGCAGAGTTCCAAGGAGCTGCGAGCATCACTTTACACCAGGGAATGCAACCAGAGCTCAGGGCACTGGTTTACCCCCCTCAGGGACCCCTCTCACAGAAGTGAGGCTGACCCAAAGTCCTGGTGTGAAGGAGGCGTTTACCCCTTTGGAGCAGCGTCCTGCCCGTAACCCAAGGCCGTGGCACAGCTGTCCCTGCAGCGAGGGAAGGGATCCCCACACATTTGTTGTCACCGATATCAAGGAATTTGGTGCCAGGTCTGCGCCGAGAGATCCCGTGACACAGGACTAGTGACACACTGGTGGCACTGTGGCTTCACACGCCTTTAACCTCAGGCACCCACAGCCATTCAACAGGCACACGTGGTATTAGAGGTGCTGGTAACATCCCCAAATCACAAAACAACTAACAAAGGCAAAATTCCTGTGACTTCCAAGAAAAAGACGCTGTGCACAGCCCCAGAACAGGCAGCAATTTTGTAAATATCACAGAAGGGTTTCAGTTGGAAAGGACCTCAAAGCTCATCTCATTCCAACCCCCTCTGCCACAGGCAGGGACACCTTCCACTAGACCAGGTTGCTCCAAACCCCATCCAACCTGGCCTTGAACACTTCCAGGGATGGGGCATCCACAGCTTCTCTGGGCAATAATTCCATCCAGCAAGCTGACATTGCTCAGGCCCACGACTGTCAGTGCAGTCCTTGATTAATCTCCCCAAGATGCAGAGAAGAAACAGGTTGTTTTCAGAATTCAGGCAAAGGCTGCCACCATCTGCCTCTCTAGACTTCACTGTCACCCGAAGTGACAAACGGGCTTCCTCGGGCCTCTGCCCTTGGATGAGCTCCATCCCAAAAGAGCTCCAAGTCAAATGTTTTTCAGCCACAATAACCTTTAGAGACAAACAGAAAAACTCCATAAACCATGTTAGCCTACAGTGGAGTTGAGATCTTTATCCTTCTGCTAAATGTCCGTCAAACTTTTGCACTTCCATCAGAAATTCATCCTCTACTCCTGCCCTGTTGTATTAGAAAGGAAAAAATTATCTAATATGGAATTTAATTCCATGAGTTTTCACCACCATGGGTGTGGTCAGACTTCTTTTTGCAATAGCCTCTTACAATTTTAATCCCCTCCTCCAGCCTCAATTCAGTCTCTCTCCAGGTTGGATTTAAGCTCAGTTCTTTTAATCTTCCTGAATAGGCCATTTTACCTCTGTAAATCCAGAACCCATGGAGGAGAATAGCTGTCATAACTTATATCCTGCTCGCCTTTGTAACAGGCACAATCTACTACTTTCATGGTTTTACATACAATAGCCAAACCAGACTGATTAAACCCATAAGAGAACACATTTAAAGGAGCCATTTATCACCAAACCTATTACTTTATAGTAGACATTCTTAAATGAGAGACTGGTTTATTAAGCCAGTTCCATCAGGGAGGATGCTCATGTTTCCTATTTGATGGAAAAAATGAATGCTTAAGGAGCAGACACTTTTCAGGGCAGCACAGGAGAAACAGTTAATTGGAAGCAGCTCTGAACACAGGATTGGGCCTCAGAAATACCCTACAGTCAGATTACTTTTTGGGAGCATTCTGGAGAGCTTTCCAGCATGGGATCACTGAATTTGGGTCACACATAGTCCAGATCCTTCCTGCAGGACAGACAGTCATGTGCACAGTATCAAAGGGAGCAGAATTAATTACTGAGGTTCTGTGGAGCTGACAGAGAGGAGCTATGGAAGACGGCTGTGAAAATAAACACTGCCTACCACCAGTAACAAATGGTGTTCCCTTTCTTTCTTCCTTTTTTTTTTTTTAATAAATCAGGAAATTACTTTTGCAACTGCTACTCCTTCGCCCTCATCTCTCATCCCAGAGGACAGTGTCATTACCCAGGCTGTGAAGCATCACAGTCAATGTCAGCCTTCAGAATGTGTGTCATTGATATCTCTATTGTTAGTATTACCTATAATTTCTTTCATTGCCTGCAGAACTCACTCAAACCTGTGAAAACAAGCATTGCAAATTCAGGCCTAGACTCAACCAGGTAATTCATAACTGAGAAAAGAGATCATAAATATGGCAGGCTGTAATAGATGTATCAAAGGTGAAGCCCAAAAGAGCCCTGCAGCACACTTCCAGGGTTTCCAAACCAGTAAACACATTTATTGGAAGGCTGAATGGTGCAGTTCATGGCCATTACACACCTGGACAGGTATGGCATACAGTTATTTTTAAATTTGGACACGTTGCTTTCCAATTTGCACATATATCTGCAATGATTTTGCACACAGAACAAACCACTACTTAACTCTGAAGTGTTAAAATTGCGTTGTGATTATCCCTCCCTAATCAAAACTTTCCTAAATTTATCAAAAGGGAATCACAGGTTGCAGCTGTTTTCTTGCCTTACTACTGGAAACCTCCAGCATGATTGTTATTGCCTTTAAATATCGAATGTTTGAAGGAGGAAGCAAAAGAACATTTTTCATAAGAAGCACATCATAAACTAGGAGGTGATGGAATTCATTTCATCAAGTATTTCCAGAGATGTTTCCCAGCCAGTTTGTTTTGTTTACCTTAAGTGATCAGAAATAGTATCTTCCACTTGTTGGGCACGGGAGGTGTCTGTGAAAGGCCATCTTTGACATTTGTCTGACAATTTCCTATGCTGAAAAGCACTCTGATTCCCAAATGGACCACGTGGAGCTTTTGTGGCACAAGAATCATAACGAGGGAGGAACAGTTGCAGTACAGTCAATGCACTGGAAAAAGCCTAAGTTGTACCAGGGGAGGTTTAGGTTGGACAACAGGGAAAATTTCTTCCCTGAAAGGGCAGTCAAGCCCTGGCACAGACTACCCAGGACAGTGGTGGAGTCACTGTCCCTGGGGGGATTTAAAAAGACATGTGGCCCTTGGGGACTTGGTTTAGTGGTGGCCTTGGCAGTGCTGGGATTGGACTCGATCTTAGAACATATTTCCAACCTGAACAATTCTGTGATTTTACAGGTCACTATTTCTGGCACTCTCTCTGTAAGATATGGCCTCTGTTTGCAAAGTTTTACCACCCCTGGTAACCCCCTTACCAGCTCGTGTCAGTGCAAGCACAGTTTTGCAGAGATCAACCTTACCTGAAACAGGACGAAACCAGTTACCACCAGTTCCTCATGTCCCACCTTTCAGCACGGTGTCAGAGTAAGGTGGTTCTCACTTGCTGTGGTGCAACTCACCCTTGGAGCAGCACATTCCATCTGTTCCCACCTCCCTGTGCATCTGCAGCTCACGGGGTGACAGCCCCACCTCCCACCCCCTGTGTGGGGCTGCTGTGGGGGTTCACCATCATCCTGACAGCCACTATCACAAACCTCTGTGGTCATTTCCCTCCTCACTCTCCCAGAAAGCCCTTCCTTGAGAGACAAGCCAAGATTAAACACAGGTTTGTGTTCAGGTCTCGAAAATGGACTCACTTCCAACATCCCTCCTTTTAACCTCGTCTGTTCATCACTCCATAAATATCAACCTGCAAAGCTCTGGACATGTTGCAGTTTAGATCCATGCTATCCCCTCAGATTTAATGCCTCCCAAATGTCCATTCATCCTGATGCATCCCCTGGGGACAAAATCAGAGTCAGAGCTCTATGAGAAGATTGACAGGCAACCATTTTATGAAATATTTTTCAGAGAAAAATGTCCGCAAAACATCCGTTGGACTTTAAAACAAAAATTGCACCAGCTCATGTGTCCTACAGTTCTGACAGGTCAGACAAAAGCATTTTTAGACATATATGTATACATTATATAAAAATAATATAAATGCCTATAACTTAGTTATATTTAATATTATTGTATGTTGTCACACTGTAGAAATATTTCTACATCGCTTAAATAAATATTTATACATATAAAATACATATCAATGGTAAATATATTATTTAAAGGTCACAGTTCACAAAGCCAGCCAGCTGTGTTGAAAAAGAGAAAAGGGCAATTTTTACAGAGAGTGGCCTTTGCCCAGAGCTGTGTTGCCTTCTGGAAACTGCCTTTTTGGTCTTAGAAAGTTTCAGAAGTTTAGTTTAACTTTGTTCCTTATCAAAAAGAAAAGGAAAAGTAATACTTTCTTGGAAGATAAAGACTGTCTTAAATGATGGTTTAAATCTGAGCAACCTCAAAGGAGCGTTTTCTTCCAGAGAGCCTGATTCTTCAGCTTAACAGGTGTTACTCAACAGAGAAACCCCATTTGTTTTCCCTTTCTTTACCCTGTATCAAACCCAGCTACCTGCTCACACAGTCCTGCCAAATACTTGTGCACCCATCACTCCTCTTTAGCCACAGAGCAGTGCACTTTTCCTTCCCTTCCTTAGGGGTGTTCTCCCACATCAGGCACCTTCCCAGTTTTCCCTGTCCAATTCCACAGCATGACTTTGTTCTTATGCATTTATCCTTTATTACTGCGACCTTCTCAAATTTCTACTCCCACACTCACCTTCCACATTCTCTGGTCACACGTGTTTGACACTCCTCCTTCTGCTGACTCCACGCCCAGTAACTCTCCAAACAGGATTTCTGTGAGGAACACAACACCTCTTCCCAGGAGATCTCACCAGTTCATTCAGGTCTCCTTCCTGCAGTCACACCTCGGATTTTGCTCCCTGTGTTCCGAGCACCACCAGTGCCAGGGCTGCACCCACCCCCATCCGCTGCCATCTCACATTCCAGCTAACCAGAAGTGGTTATTATGAATCTGAAATGGTTCTGTCTCTCCTTGCTCTCTGCATTTAAAGATCAGTAATTCCTCAGCTGTCCTGACACAGCACAGGAGCCCAGACACAAATTCCCTCTCCTCTGCCAGTAACCTGGGATGGTCCCAGCCCTGGGTAACAGCCCACACTATTATCCTCTTTTCCTTGCACCAGTACAGGAATAGAGGCAGGGGCTGGGCACCACCAGACTGGCCTGGAATCTACAGTACAGCCCTCTGAGTTCACACACCAACTTGCAAAAAATACCTTTCCCTTGTGAGCAGCCTCATCCTTGGCAGGATGCTCCCAACTCCCACTTCTGAGCGTGTTCCTGAGGAAGAACATTCCACCAGACTATGAGATGACTGAGTGCTCAAGCAGCCACACTAAACAGCGATGTGATACGACAGCAAGGAAGTTTCTGGCCTTTATTTGAAGGCTTTTACCAGTTACAGTAAGAATTGTCATTGCAAACCAGGAATTTTTTAAAAAACGAATAATAAAAGTTAAAAAAAAAAAACCAAAAACATCCACGAGTCCACCTGCAAGTAAGACATGTTGGTACAGAAAGGAGATGTGCGCTTTTGCTTCTTCCATCCTGTTTGTTTTTCAAATAACTGATAAACTAAGATACTAGGAAAGGTTGGATGCTATTGGAATCATTCCAGCAGGTGAGCATTTAAAATTAACAGCATATACTGTACCAGGGTAACAGAGTAGCTACGTTAAGTCTATGGGTTTGAGTTGGGCTTACTGTAATTTGCTTCCCAAAAAAGGACATTAAAAAAACAGATTATGCCACAATATCTATAACAGAGCCATAAGTTGACTCTATGAGTTTGTCCCCATTCTATTTATAACTCATCTTGGTGGCAAAGAAGTGATGTAAGCAACTGGAAATCTGAGCAGTGTGTGACTGACCAGACTGCCACTGCAATTCAGCTTTATAATGCACGTCCAATATGTCCACACATCCATCAGCCTCCCAAGGCACACCAGCAGGAATTCTGACTCAGCATTCTCCTAGCAGAAAAGGCTGTTTACTTGCTTTGTCCGAAATCAACCCATTTGATGACCTGGGTGCTTCCCAGTTCCATGCACACAATCCTGTTAGAAAGAGATTTGAAGCAACCAGGTCCCAGTGCACAACTTCTGGCCTCTCAAAAGTCATCTTCACCTTCAGCCACATCCTGCTGCCATCTTTTGCTTTCAGTTGCTGGAATAATGGAGTATTTAGAGTCGAAAAAAATATGCTTCCGACTTCAAAGCAAGGAAGTAATGGTAAAGAAGATTTTATGTGCATCAAACCCCAGTTCTATGTCTGTGCTTGTGCAGTCCAGCCCCAGCTGTGCCACACCAGCAGGCAGTGCCAGCAGTGCCTGTTCTCCAGAGTAAGGCACCCACAGAGCCCTCAGGGGCAGGGAGGGTGCTCCCCAGCACAGGAGCAGCCCTGCAGGGATCACTTCCCATTCCAAGGTCAGATAAACCCCACGAGCACTTCTCTGCAGATGCTGGTCTGTGCACACAGCTGTGACAGGAGAATTGAAGCTCATCTATGAAACGCACTTCAAATCAAACAAATCAACTCAGTTTACAGTCAGTCTGCTCACAGAGCCTGTTGACAGAAACAATTAACATCTCATTTGTTTATAACTAATAAACCAGTGTTTTAGCAGTTTTAAAACACGTTAAACACACATATGTGGCAGCATTCCTGTTACACAGCCCCATTCCAACACCATGAGGAGGAGGAAGTCAACACCACACTCACATCCCATCCACTTGTGGGAGGGAAAAATAAAGAGGAGGGGGGAAGAAAAAAAAAAAAAAAAAAGAACTCAAGCAACCATTTCCCCCCAGCACACTCCAAAGAAAGTTCCAAGATTACTGTTACTGAGGTTAGCAATGCCTGGGGCTGGAGAATGGAAGCTGAAATTCCAGGTCCTGCAAGCTTCACCACAAAACTACCACGAGCTTCAGCTCTGCCTAATGGTATCTGAAAGCACGAGAGACTCCAGCAGACATGACACTCTTGAAATACAGAACTTTATTTAGAAACTGCTTAAAATAGAAAAACCCTGTCAAGAAAAATCCAAGTCAAATATGGTTTCTCAGTAAAATGGAGTTTTAGGGCAACAAAAGTCTAAAAGGCCACAAGAGAAATAGCACCACTGCAATTTTAAACAATGGCTAGATACTTGCATTTTTGGCATTCACTGAATTTGGGTTTTTCTCTGAACTTCACAAAGATTCATGCACTACACAATTACCATAAAATGCTCTCCTACACACATTTTAGGACAAGCTACCACCAGAAACAAATGAATACAAGCACAACAGGACTGATCAATCTCAGTAGTGAAGGGGGGTCAGAAGTCTTGCAGGATCTTGCCAAACACAACAGTAATGAGGGGCATGATAGCAAAAAAGGACAGTTAAGGAAAGTACTTTAAATATTAATATTTAAGTTAGTCTCAGTACTGTATTTTCTGCAATAACATTAGCTCTGTTAGCCAGCATCTTTTAGTTTTTACCCCAGAAGACTACTGAACTGGCAAGTATTATTAATATGCCCTGGTTTGAAGGGAAAAAGAAAGAAAACAGAAAAATATCATCCTCATATGCTCAATTCACTTTCATTCAAAGCCAGTTGCACAGTGCAAGTCCTGTTACAACTGTTGGGTGTGATCAGCATTCCTTGGGATGGGAAAGGGAAAAATGAGAGACCAGAAAGGACTCCAAAAGAAATGAAAATAAACAGAACAAACAGAAACAAGAGCCAGGAAGAAAAATCATTTCTGAAGGACATTTTAGGCAGTGAGACTGGATGCCCTTTGCTTTTGTTTTTCTTACAGAAAACACAGTACGTTTTGGCAAAGCCACAATGCCACAGAGAAAGGCTTCAGCACTCTTCAAGGTAATTTATGTGTCTCAGCTGTTCATACTCCCTCTAATCTTGTGACAGGCAACGTTAAGGCCCATTTCATCGAGAACTAATCACTTAGTAAGCAGCTTTACATAGGAATGGAGTTTTGTTTTAATAGCCCCTTTTGAGCACTTGCTGACACAGTGAGATTGCCGCGCAAGGCCTCTCGGACAGCAGTGAATGGAGTTAAACAAACGTCTACCCCAATATGAAGCACATAAAATCTCCCATCACATTACTTCAATTTGGCATATGGAAGCATATTTTAAATACTCTTAAGGCATTTATTATAATTTCTGTGCTGCAATTTCACATTAACTCAATCTTTTCTGTGAGTCAGAGTCTTTAATTTCTCTACTACACGCCACCTTAGATACAAAAAGAGTCTTCCCACAAACCAGTGTTTTACCAGCAAACCATTCTGCAACGAGTTCCAAATATTCAGCCTCTTGCTCCCTAAATATACCACCTCGATGTGAATACTGCTCTGCTACAGCGTGAGAAAGAGCTCCTAACTCAAACCCACTGTAAAAGTGAAACTTCCGCAAAGTGCACTTTAAGAAGAGGTACTTTTTGCTTATGAAAAGAAACCAGTGAGTCCTCTAAGAATAAAGTGGAGTATTTTACAGTTAAGCACATGATCTGGGGCAAAGAATTCTGATGTTGCTGCTCTGCTGGTACAGTATGTGGTCTGTTAATACTCTTCTTGTTCCTCCTGCGGTGCTCCTTCGTCAGGTATCACAAAGCCTTCCTGAAGGGGAAGAAAACAAGTGCTTTAATGAAAATCTGATGTCAAACCAGTTCCTAGCTACTCTGTGTGCCTTTTCCCCCCCCTTTTACTTCAGATAGTTACCCTTAAGTCACTATTTACAGTGTCAAGATGCATTACCAGAAGTATTTTCCTCACCTTTGATCTATTTGTTACACACTTCTCATGAAAGGCCAACCTTGTTTGCTGCCTGACTATAATTATGCTATCTGCTCCTTTATTACAGGAAAAAGCTAGGCCATAAACCTCATGGGGAAAAAAAAAACAGAACTAGAAGGAGCCCTGGAAAGCAAACCAGCTTCCAATTACAAGGGCAGGGTGGAACTGTGCAACCCAATTTATAACAGATTACTTACATCTGTGGCATAAAGAATTTCCACAATCCTCTGCAACACTGGATCATTCTCCCCTTCATTCTCCTGGCAGATCAATTCAATGTTCCTCAATTTGCCAAAGTAGAAGTCTCTCTCCTTCTCCAGATCTTCAACAGTAAGTTTCAATACATTGATCTGCCAAGGGGCATCAATAATAATTTATCCACCAGAGACAGAATTCAGTAGGATCTATGCAAAAGGCGGGTCCCCAAAGTTCTCAGAAGGGTGTTGATATGCAAAGCACTTCAGCAGTAACCAAGATATGAGGGGAGGGGGACTGTGAGAGGAGGAAAAGGGCTATTTCTCAAATTTTAATATTATAATATTGCCACAACAAACATCCAGTTCAACACATGCAACAACACTTGGAAATTCTAAAGGCTGATTCCATGAAATAGGTAAAGCACTGCCTGATCTGCAGTTCTCCTTGCTCACACATTCTTTCACGACAACTCTCCCGCTGACAGCAGTTTCAGTTGTGTTACACTCAGGGCTTCAGTGAAGGAGCAGCTGCTCATAGCTCTGTTGGAATGCTGGGAGAGCTGCAACACAGCTGTGGAAATACTTACCAACCATGCTATGTGTGACACGGCACACACTGGGGTTAAATGTCTGGGCACTCCTGTGCAGGAGGGGTTTCACTCCCATCAGGAGAGCAAGACATTTTAACAAAGGCTTCCAACTACGTGAGTTTAAATGAGCTGACTAGATTCAGACAGTTTTCTGCCATTTGCCCAACACAGACACTTCACACTGTTGGAGGAACAAACCTGCACACAACTCTGCCAAGCAGAGGTCACTGCCAGGGCTGTGCTGTACCCACCTGCTCGATCAGTCCGGCCGATTCATCGTCTCCTCCACCCTTTTTGACCATCCCAGACCCAGCTTTGGGAGCTGCTGGGGTCCTCTGTGCAACAATGGGCCTCTGTGGGGCTGCAAGATTAATTCACCAATTAACTCCAATTAATTCTCCCTCCTATAAAGGTACTATCTCCCCTCCAAACATGCTTAGGCATGCAAGAGAGTTTGAAGATATGTTCCTTCCTTAACTCCAAGTGACACGTGCTTTTTTTTTTGGCATGCCTTGGCACCAGTCCTTGCCATTTTCTCTTTTAGAGAAGACTGTTCTTTCTGTAGCCTCGACACCTGGGTACTACAGCAGCCTCAGTGTTTGAGCCTAACATCTCTGAAACAAGATGCAAAATACTCTAAAGCCCATACACTAATTTTAAATAGCAACCCAGTCTTCATTTCCCCAGAGTTTTTGATGATCTAGATAATCCTTTAACTAGTTTCTCTACCTGCACTGCCAGTTCCAAGAGATTTTCTGGGTTTGTTCATGACTGGAGCAACAAGATTTGGTGCTATTGTGTCTTGGCCTTGTCGAGCAGCAACAGGATCATACTCCTTCCCATCATAGTTTGCATCAAAAAATTTTTTGAACCACTGAACAAATTCAAAGTTGTCCTGAAATTTTCCTTTCACTAGTTTGTCCACAGGAATTATCTGAAGCAGGGAAAAAGGAAAAAAAAAAAAGTCAGACTCATATTAAGGGTAAAGAACCCCTGTACAAAGTTTTAAAATTAATGCACTCAGAAGACATACAAATCTAATTCTTGTCCAGTCTAGAGAAAATCCTCCTTGACCACAACTATGTCAAATAGTAGGATTTTTGCTAATAATTGGAATGAAAAACAAATCAAGCTCACTGTGAGAGTCCAAATAATTTTAAATAATTCTGCAGCAAGGTTTCTGCTACACCAAGCTCACACACAAATCTTCCTGTCCACGTGAAGCTGGTTCAGGCAGTGCTGAGTGTGATGAATATGAACTGCTGACCAAATCCACAGCCTGCCAACACACAGAACTGCTACAAGAGCAAAACATCACCTTTATAGCAGATTCCAGCTTCTCTGGAATGGGATGTGTAACTGAAGATTATTAAAAAGATGCAGCAAATGGTGAAGTCTTGTCTGTAGGTCACGAGCTGAGGTCCATGACCTGGTAGGGACCAGGAGCCACGACTGTTACATGACCACAGATTCATGGAATCATAGAATGGTTTGGTTTGGAAGGGACCTTAAAGCTCCTCTCATTCCAACCCCCTGCCATGGGCAGGGACACCTTCCACTAGCCCAGGTTGCTCAGAGCTCCATCCAACCTGACCTTAAACACTTCCAGGGATGAGGCAGCCACAGCTTCTCTGGGACACCTGTCCCAGTGCCTCAGTATCCTCACAGGGAAGAGTTTTTTCCATAATGACCACTTTCCAAATGACCATTCAGCATTTGGAAGCCACACTGGTTGTCCAGGTGTGGACAGACTGCACAAGTCACTGTCCCCAAGCAGAGACTGACTCTGTGTTGGAGCTGCTGCCAGCACACAACGAGTTGTCTTCTTAAAGAAGGAAAAAGCTTTAACACAGGATGTTCTACATCCTACCCAACACACTGCCTGTCACTATCACCTGGATAAATCCCCCTTCCATAAGCAGAACTGTCATTCGATCTGAACAAGCTTTTTCACAGATCTCATTTTCACTCGCTAAAAATCACAGGTTTTAATACCTGAAGGTATTTAAAAGCTGTGTAGATGTGGCCCTTGGGGACATGGTTTAGTGGTGGCCTTGGCAGTGCAGGGGGCACAGTCAGAATCAATGGTCTTAGAGGGCTTTTCCAACCTTAACAATTATATAGTTCTATATACTGTTAAAGAAGAACTTGAAATCCTTTGGACTATCACAGCAGTGGGTTATGGGAGCACACCTCATATAAACGTGGTCCAAAAAAGGAAGTTCAGGCAAACCTTATCCAATAGAAATTTCAATATTAGTCAACATAAGTTGCACAGAATTAAAATGGAAACATTCACCTCATCATTAAGAACTAGAAACCTGCCCTTGGCTGCAGTAAAGCAGATCATGTCCTAAATGAATTGAGGACCCCAATGCAAACCAAAAACAAAAGTTTTGAGATTTACAAACCAAAAGCAAATTCTGTTCCCAGATTTAGTCGACTCTAAATCTGAAAGTACATCCCATCTACACCAACATTAAGAGCACAGAGAAATCAGTTACAGCCCAGCTTACTTTGTCAACACCCATTCGTTTAAAACCTGCTTGTAGAACCTTGAAGTTTTGAATGTACTCATGTTCCAATTTTGCTTGAAACTTCACTTTCTTGAGTGCTACAGAACCTGGGAAGAGCATGTCCATGAACTGACAGTATGCAGCACCTGCCAAAAGGAAAAGAACACAAATCCTGGGATGAATTAAGTCAGCTCAGCTCACTCACCTTCACAAGTTAGATCAGCAAACTGACCTGACTCCTCAGCTACACAAGCCCTTAAAGGCAAAAAAGGCAAGAAAACAGGAACCTTCAGTCTCCTTTTTTGTGCAGCATGGCCACAGATAAGCTTATGGGAGCTGCAGAACCAAACTTTAGGGCTCATTACTTGAACTCTTATGAATAAGAGCAATCCTGCCTCCACAGTTCAAAGGTAAAAAGAAAAATCCAATGAGTAATTTGACTTGCCTTTCTTCGTGGATATCAGCACAGATCTGAGATGTTACATGTGTCCAACAGGCATGTAATCTCCTCTTAACAACACTAATAGCACTAAATCAGAAAATGCATTATTCTAAAAATCGCATTTCACCATTATCCAAATTTACTTCCTAGAAATAGAAGCTATACACAATTCAAGGTGCCCTCCAAGATAAAAGGCCAATTAAGCTGGATTATATTTAAAACAGGCCTTAATCAAAGAACTGAAATAAGATAGTGTTTCTATTAATTTTAAATCCTTCATGTCCTCTAATTCAGCTCTTGTTGTAATAAGAGCAAGAGAGGGATTCAGTTCAGCCACAAAGAGCAGATAATCACCTCCAAAAATCAGGTTTTGTAGAATATACACACACAGTAAAAAAAATTTTAAACTAGATCATCACTCTGAAGTGATGATGCACAAGCATGTGCCACTGAAAACACCAGCACAACATTTGGAGCATTATTCCCCCACCAGCATGAATTAATTAAGGAGTAATGGGAACCCTAACCTAAACCATCAAACAGCTACACACCAAGCTTTTGGGAGCTATCTGAAAACCAAGAAGTAACATATAACAGCATTGCCCCAAACTACTCTATTCATCTCAACCACATTCTATAATAGTTCACTTTCCATCAAGATATTTTGCAGGGGCTCCCACTTTCACCTGCTACCAGAAGACTGACATCATCCACTGATGCAAATTAAAGAAAAAAAAAAAAACCACACCAAAAAAAACAACTCTTGCTGTTTGCTCTCCACTGTCTCTCAGTTCACTTGCTGCAGAACTCCAATCCCAACTCAAACACAGAGGACTTGCCAGAAACCAGGGGTTTGCTCACTACTGGCAGTCTGAGAGATAAGCATGATCAAAAGAGGGATCACAGCGTAAGTCAAAGGTCATCTTTTGTGCATTTATGCAACCTCAAACTGTTGCTGTTACTACTGCCCTTGCCAAAGGCAGCAAAGCAAGCTTGGGAACTCCTGCTTCCACAGGACTATGACAGCAAAAGCCACTTCATACCTGCCGAGGCACAAAGCATTTCTGCAGACACAGGAAAGGGACGTTACTCAGCGTGTACATCAACAGCTCTCAGTCTTTCCCTCAAAACAGGTGAGCTGAAATTCTGCAGAGCCAGCACTAAATACCCTCACTTCAACACAGGGCTCTCCCAGCATTCAACACTCACACCAGTGCACAACCTCTCTGCTGTGCAAATCAACCCTGCACACAGCAGGCTTTTAACCTGCCCATCCGAAAGCAGACAGTGCTTATCACTTCCCTTCCTTCTGTGGGTGTAGATCTTTAGTTCCTTCACCCTCACAGGTTTTTTATCCATCATCAAACTAGACAAAAGCCACCACAAATACCTGTTCAGATGTCTATCTTGAGTCCTCTGCTACTCTGTAATCTTTGGGATTGTTTTTTCCACGCTGTATTGACAGTCCCAAACTTATTTTAAATTTGTTCCTCCTTTTATTCCACATCTCTCATCCCATGAGCAACACCTTAAGTCAAAGACACTGTATGAGCTACACTTCCACTTTTCACTGAGTGCCTGTTGCAGTCACCCAAATTATCTCCTACTCAGGCTGCATTTCTAGCCTTGGTTTTTTTCAGCTCTACTAACTACTATCTTTTATTCATTCCTACAAGCCTCCTCCTTCCACACTTCCCTCCCTACTATGACACTTGACTCCATTTCTGTACCACAACAACTTCCCCTTTTCTGCCTGTAACTGTACATGAGATTCAGCTGTGCTGAAGTCAGCTCAGGCCCAGCTAAGCTGGGCTGACACAGACTGACGTGCCCTGGGACCAGAAGGAGCTGTAAAAGTCCTGCAGGTGACCCCACAAGTCACCAGTTTGCCTTCCTCACACTCCAGTGCTCTTCTATAATTCACAATTGTCTTTGCTAGTTACACGTGTTAAGACTTACTCTACCCATTGAGACTCAATGCTTAATTCCTCATGGGAAAGCACCCTCTTCCTCAGTCTTTTTTTCACATTATTGCCCATTCCTTATGGCACCTATGCTGTAATGAGTCAGGAGAACATGCCTTTTCATTACACTGCCATTATTAACAACCACTTCAATAACACTCCAACCATAACTGGCTCATAACGCTGACCACGAATCTGTTCACACCAGGAACTAAGCCAGGAGCAGGGCTACAGCAGGGCAGCACAGAGAGCTCACACTGCACAGCTGCACCTCTGCAGAACCAGGGTGCACATCCCATTCGGGACTCTGCTTGGGACACCGACTCCTCACCTGAGCACAGCTGTTCGATCTTGGTCAGCGTCAGCTGCAGAGACTCATTGATCCACGCCAGCATGTCATGTCGGCTCAAGTTATCGCTGGTCACTGAAGTAGAATACACATTCACTGCCATTTTCTGAAAGACACAACCAGAGGTGTGAGTGCCGCAGACGCCGGTCCCCCCACGCTCAGGGGCTGCGTGGAGGTGGAGCCGCTTCCTTTCGAGCCTTCCCGACACGCCAGCCAGCGCATCGCGACGGAGCTGCCCGCTGCCTACAGCTGGGCGGACCCTCCCTCCCCACGGCCGCCCGGGGCTCGGCTCCGCGATTCCCCAGGAAAAATTCGCACCGGGGCGCTCACGTGGGAACCGCTGAAAAGGAATCACGGCCGCGGCAAGTCACTCATCCCCACTCTTCCCCCGCGCCCCCGGGAACGGCCGGAACACTTCCTGCCCGGCTCACGGTATCTCCCGCGGGATCAGCCCCGAGCGGCCGCTCCCCGCCCAGCCCCGCCGGCACAAAGCGGAGCCGCCGCCGCAGCTGCCGCCGGGCAGGGCCGCCGGCACCGCGGGGCGGGGCACGGCCCGCTCATACCCCCCCCACACATACCCCCCGACCCATCCTCACCGCCCCCCCCGCCGGGCGCTCCGCTCCGCCACCGCACCCCCGCCCGCCGAGGGGCGCGGCCCGGCCCTGCAGGCCTCGCGCCGGTCCCCTCACAGCGGCGGCGCCCCTCCGGGCCGCCCCTCCCCGTGCCCGCCGTGCCCCCCGGAGCGCGGGGTGTCCCCCCTCCCTCCTCCCGCGCGGCGGCCCCGGGCCCGGCCCCGGTACCTGCGCCGCGCTCGCCCCGTCGGCCCCGCGTTCAAACCGGCCCCGCCCGCCCTGACCGGGACCGCGTCACGCGCTCGCTGCGCGCCTGCGTCACGCGCGCGTCACGGCCCCGCGCGGGCAGCGCCGCGCGCCGGGACGGGCCGGCCAGAAGGGGAGGGAGGGCGGGGGCCGGTTGCTAAGGGGCGGGGCCAACGGCAGCGTTGCTACGGGGGGTAGGCCACGCCCATCCGCCCTGCCCCGCCCCGCGGGCTCGCCCGCCATTGGCGGAGCCGGTGGCCCCGCCCACACCGAGGGGTCCCGCGTGCCCGAGGGGTCGCGCGGGGATCGGGAACGAGGGAGCGGCGGGGGAATGTCGGGACCGACCCCCGGGGACAGCCGGGACCGACCACCCTGCACCGAGCCCCGGGGACAGCCGGGACCGACCACCTTGCACCGACCCCCGGGGACACCCGGGACCGACCACCCTGCACCGACCCCCGGGGACACCCGGGACCGACCACCCTGCACCAACCACCCCGCACCGAGCACTAGTTACCGACCTCCCGGTACAGCCAGCCCCGACGCTTCGGTACCGATCACTGGGTACCGAACCCCCAGCACCGACCCCCGGGTACAGCCAGGACCAACCACCACGTACCGACCACTGGCCACCGAACCCCCCCCCCCAGTACCGACCACCTGGCACCGACCACCGGGTACGAACCACCCGGTACAGCCAGGCCCAGACCCCAGCACAGCCCAGCCCGGACTGATGGGCTCTTGTATTTCAATCTGAAATTAAGGGCATTTTTTCTGAACTAGTACAATTCTGCAGTCCTGCTGCCACCGGTGCAATCCCTCTAGTGGATGGATGGCTTGAACTTGTAAGATACACATTTATTTTCAGTTATGTGGTAAAAGCTGAGATGTCAAGGAGAGGTAAATTATTATGCCTTGCTGATTTCATGACTGAGTCCTTACTGGTTCCCCAGATCTTTGGATAATGAGACAGATTTCAATTTTTTTTTTTTGAAAAATAACCCTAGTCTTAACAGCTATTGACTGACCATAACTATGTGTTGGTCAGAGCTGATGGGGCTTTGAACAACCTGGAGTAGTGGAAGGTGTCCCTGCCCATTAGGTTATATCCCTATTTGGGATAGACTACATCTTCACTGAGTGGCTGCAGTTGATTCCTAGCCCAGCCAGAGATCAGACTCCCCTCTACAGCCTGACCTCCACCACCCAGCACAGCCAGGGCTGGCCACCTTGGTGTCACTGGGTGTCACCTCAGCAGCAGTGGGGAAGGGGCATCCTGGCTCCCCAACTGTGCCCCTCCTCCTGCTGCAAACCCGCTTTTATTCACCCAGTAAAGACAGTCCCACCATACAGAAATACTCCTTTTTAATCAGACATGATAAATGGTAAACTATCGACATGGATCCCCTTTCTTTCCCACGTGGAAACCAGTGGAATCATGTGGACTAGGAAGAGTTGGGGGTTTCCACACTCTGGATACAAAAAAACATGTAAAATGTGTTCAAAACGATACATTTCTTTTATTTTTAGAAGATTGTACAAAAACCCGCAACATGTTCAACATTAAAAATCCTTAACCTAAAAAAATAGCACCAGGGAGTTAGAAACCTTTAAAAAGTATTAAAAAGGCATTTCTGAAATCCCCCTCCCTTAACAACATTTTATAAACACATAATAAAAGGCGGCTCTTAACAGGGAAAAACATTTCAAGGAAGACTTGTCTGCTACAATTCTCATCAAGTGAGCTTAATGCCAAGACAATTCTCATTCCTCTTTTATCTTTGTTTACTTTCCCCAAGTCCTTTTTTTTTTTCCCCCTCATCTATTTGTTTTCCTTTTGATCAGATAGGAAAGGATGTGAGATTTGGAGTATAAGATCAGGGATGCTGTGGAGTGAGGACACCGTGTTTGCCCAGTTTGGAAAAATCAAACCCATCAGAGGGGTCCAGAGCAGAGGATGTCTGTCACCCACAGGCCCCATGCTGGGCTCTGAACAGGGACTTCAAGGAGCTGGGATGAGGAATTAGTGTTGTGGCTGGGCTCCAGCTGGACACAAGGATCAGAGGTTGGCAAGGGGTTCAAAACCAGCCAGTGCAGCAGTGGCAATGCCAAGGCTTCCCAAACACCTTCAGCACACACAGAACCCACCCTGCCATCTTCCCAGCCCTGGGGCTGGTGACAAGACAGTGCTACATGTCCCCAGGAAGTGACATGGAGCAGCTCACTTGGCTTTCTCCAGCGTTTTCTTGACTAAGGTGTGGGGCTTGAATATATGTCATGGAGAATGAACCCCTCAAGGAAGACTTTAAGAGTAACCTCCAGGTTAAAACAGGAAAAAAAGCCTTTAAACTACCTGGGTTTCCTTTTCTGCCCATTCCCAAGTACAGCCTTGGGGTGGAGACCAAGAGAAAATGATCGTCAGAGCTGGGGTGGAAAGCTGCACATAAGGGTGGAAAATGAGAAGCTGCCATCCTCCACCAGCTGAGACAGGGGTGCCAGGGGGTCCCAGCGTGTCAGAGAGGTAGAAGGAGCTGGGAGAGAGGCTCTTACCTCCCACTGATGCTGTACAACACCTTGCAAGACAGCCTAGCACCAATCAGGGAGGTGGGTTGGCCCATGGTTTGGACCCAATTAATTGTGAGAAGGCACTGAAGGGGCTCTGCCAGAGCCAGGTGACCAGCAGAGGTAGGGGAGGACAGAGGAGAGGGGAATGTCACAAGCTGTTTCAGTGCATTGAAATGTGCATTGGAATTCAGAGTCTTTAGAGATGCCTGCTGAGGCAGCAGCCCAGTGGCTAAGGAAAACCTGGCAGGAACAGAGGCAGGCACCCACACCTCCCTGGATGCTGGCTTCATGGACAGCGGGAGAGTCAGTCTGGCAAAGTCGGGGAGCAGAGGAAGGCAATCAAAAGTGAGCACACTGGTGGCTGCAGGAGGTTCCAGTTCGTGTGCACATCCACGGGAGCCCCCAGGGCACTGCCAGGCTGGGGCTGGGCACACAAGCACCAGGAGCATCCCACCTCTGCCCAGGGATGCACAGGGAGATGAGTGCACAGAGGAGGAGAGGTACAGCCCTGCCTGCATCCCCCCAAAACCCCCCAGCAGTGGCAGTGCCCGCAGTGGGGGGACACACACAGCCCCCACACAGCTTTCTCACCCCTCAGGGTCCACTCCCCCTGCCCACAGTGCGGGCAAGAGCAGTGCTGCACTCCTGGACCTTGCATCCCCATAGGGGTCGGGTGGGATTTTCCCTATAAGGAACCCCCTGCCCCACAGCCAACACCCTGCCACTGCTGCTCAGGTTCATGACATGGTACATGACATTTGGGGGGCTGTGGTTTGAGGATGCCATTGACCACTACGCTGTCCTTCCTGCTGACATACCACATTCATTTGGGAAATGGATGCTCCAAGAACATCTTCCTTTACAGACACTGGAGACCAAATCCTCCCTGCTCCAATTACTGTGTAAGCTTTCAAGCCATTCAGCAGGATTTTAAAATGTAAGGAAAGGGTTTAGATGCTTTAAAAAGGAAGTAGTGAATATCTGTAAACTACAGCCAAACACATAAAACAGTATTTCTTCAGTTCTAGCTAGAAAAGTAATTCTATCACCTCACAGTTCAGTTTCAGCTACATTCAGGTCTAGGAATCTCCACATTCTTATGTAATGCCTTAAAAGCAGCAATAGACATTAAAACAACAAAAGTAAAGTTTATAAAAAAAATAAAAATAAAAAAAGATTTGGTTTCTGTATAATCTTGTGTTCAGTGTGTAACCTGAGCAGGGTCCCCTACACCTGCTGCTACGGTTTGGGGGTTTTTGGCAGTTGCTTCAAGAGGTTTTGTTTGTTTAGGAAAGGCATTAATTCACTGTAGTTCAGGTTTGCCTGCAGCTCCCTGGCAGCTGCCCCCACGCTGACTGCTCAGCAAGTGGTGACTTCCCAGCTCCAGGCTAAACCGGAATAGTTAATGCTGTGGAGGAGACTCCCCATCTCATCAGTGATGCATAGAGCTCCTGTGCTGGGTAATTAAAGCTCCTTGTCCATCATTTCCTACGAATCACTGCCCGTTAGTCCCTTTAAAGAAGTGACCCTGCCAGGTTCTTTGGTTACAGACGGCTCTCCCTGCAGGGCCAGGCTGCCGTCCCGCAGCACGTGGCCGGGGAGGGACGGGGGTCCCGGCAGTCTGGCAGCCGTGCCCGTCCCTCTCCCGCCACAGCAGCGGTGCTGTGCACCTTTACCAGAGAGACAGGGACGCTCGGCTTGCTATTCACAGGCAAAGTAATCCTTGAGTGGGGAGAAGAGGTGCCGGATGACCGGGACGCTCCACGATTTCTCCAGCACCTTCTGGTGAGCCCCGCGGCCGATGTTGGAGACGTCCGTGTAGTGGAGGGGGAAGCCGAAGATCCTGAGGAGTAGAGGCAGGAGATGGTGGGTGAGACAGAGCAGAAGCAGGAGCCCCTTTCGCTGGCCAGCCCTGCTCCTGAGCCACCAGAGACACAGAGCATCTGGAATCTCCTACGGGAAGGGCACTCTGCTCCCCACATGGCCTGAGCAGTGTCACCATTCTGAATGGGGACAGGCAGTGGCAGCCCACCTTTCCCTGTGCCCTTTGTAGCTTTTTTCTGGCAAGGCTTTTGGAGAAGCCCTGTGCCAGTGGTATCCTGCCTGCCTCTGCTCAGCAGCACCTTTGCAAGCACCACCTCAGGCTACTCCATGGAGATAGGAATGAGTAGCTCTGGGTAGCTCTGAGTCATGGGCCGGGCACTTCCCTTACAATCAGATGAAAGTCCAAGAGCCATTTCACATGACAAAGGCTCAGGAATTGTTATTTTACTTTCAAATGCCTTTAGCTCAGTGTTAACTCCAACAAATACTGGCAATTTAAATAAACAAATAAAAATATTTAACCCCAGTCTGTGTTTACTGGCCAAAGCATCCGCTAGGCAAAAACTTCAGGTTCTGTTACTAGGAGTATTTGGTGTGCAGGATTACTCCAATTGGATTTTATCTACTCAAAGTCCTTCTGTTGTTTTTTTGCCATGAATTCAGGGTGTGAATAGGGTTTGGAGGAGCACAGCACTACCATGCTTTGCATCAGCAGCTGCCTGCTGCAGTATGAGCTTCCCCACGCCACTACACCCAGCTGAGCCCCAGTGGCTGCTTGGTTCACCTCCAGCAAACCCCCCCATCATGGCACAGGGCACAGGGCTGCCATACAGCACCCCCACATCAGCCTGGGCCTTACACCAAGGCTGGGGCACATGCACACCCACCACACAGCACCCTGTGCAAGCCCCATCATTCTTCCTTCCACATGCCTCAGGTCCAGGGCACAGGACACTACTACACTTTTCCCACAGTCATTGCTCATTAGTAAGTGCATTAATTATCATGTGCACATCACTGCAGGGAAGCTGCCCCGTGCGGGAGCTGCGGCTCCTCACTCCCAGGAGCTGGGCTTTGAGCCAGGGAGGCAAAAAAACCCACGAGCAGCACAACCCAACAAAAACTACAGCGAGAGATTCAAGAGGACAGCAAAGGACTGATTGATTACCTGTCCATCCCCGGGAGGTTGCCCCAGAAGTAACGAGCTCGGTGGGCAGCCGATATCTTGATCGCATTAATCATAACTGGGTTACACTGGGGGCCAGAGAGGGGGGAAATAAACGTTAAAGGAGATGTGGGTTTAGTCCTCTCCTGCAGGAAAAGCCCTTCCCACTGCACTGCAGGGACTTAAAAGTCTCCAGCAAATCCTCCTGAGGATGTAGCCCCCACAAACCCTGTTCCACACCACAGCACATCTTGGTTGGCCACATGGGCTCCCAGGTCATGGCCATGGCCAGCAGCTAATAACCCTCTCAGGGTGCTCAGTGCTGGTTCCCCTGGGCCAGGATCAGAACTGTCAGCCTCTGATGGGGCTTTTACACCAGGGTCCCTGCTGACTCACAGCCTGTCCTGGCTACCACAGAGTTAAAAACCCTTCCCAGTCCCTGACCTCCCTCTCCCTGGAAATAACAGGCATTGCTCTGAACAGATGCTTTCTTCAAGGCTGGCATAACCCCTCCCCCGGAGGACTAGTGCTTGGGTTTGACCTGCTGAAAGCCAGAGGGGAGGATCCAGAGCCAAGACTAAACTTGATTCCTCGGCATGTGCACCAGGCAGGGGGTTTTCCAGCATTGAGGCCACAGGAAACCATAGCCAGACCCTCACAGCTGGCACACCCTGCACAGCCCAGCAAGTGTCACCTGCTGTGACGCCTTTCCTGCAGCCAGCAGCAATCCCTACCTCCAGAAACCGGGAAATGTCCCTCTTGTCATTGACCCTCATGGCCACCACATTCTCAAACATCCAGAAGAAGGGCCGCTCCTCGCCTTCCTTGGGACGGGCGTAGTTGAGCAGGTGGTAGAACTCGAAGAACAGCCTCCCGCTTCCTTCTGCAGGGAAAAAGCAGAGCAGCAGGTTGGGACCAGCTGAGGCACCGGGAATGGGGTGTCGGGGTGGGGCCTGGCTGCTCTCTCTACCACAGCAGGCATGGAAACAGCCCGTGCTCTGCAGGTGCCACAGGGAGCCACCACCAACACAGCCTGGGGCTGAAACACTTCCCTGGGCTGTAAGGTGGCTCCATGACCCAGGAACACCCCGGGGTACCTAGCTCAGCAGAGGTGAAGCAGCCTTACCAAAGAGTGCCTTCCTGGTTGGGTTGACAAGGGAGAGGTCGTCACAAGGGGTTCCGCCGATCACCAGGTCAAAAGGACCCCACTCTTCAATCTACAGGGAACAGACACACCAGCCCATTAGGAAATGCCACGGAAGTGCATCTCTCCTCCCCAGTGGGGTAGGGGACGAGCCCATCCCAGGGCTGGTGGGGTGAGACCCACACACCCACGGGGCCACATCCCCTGGCTCCCCACAGAAGTGGAGCTCACATTTCTCTTGGTTATGTTCCTGACATCATGCACATAGGTGATATTGCCCTCGGGCCGCCGCACGGTGCCCGGCGCGATGGGGTCGTCGCCGATCTCCGAGGCAATGTACTTCTCCACTTGGATGCCCAAGTCCTTCAGCACCATGTACCCTGCCAACGGACAGAGGTCTGAGGTCGCACTGCTCTCTTTGGCCTCCCGGTCTCCTTCGTCAGCAGAGCTTGATGTGGCTGCTCCTGGATGTCCTAGGTGGGGGCAGTCACACAAGACTTCAGGATGAGCAAACTTTTTTTTGACCCATTCCTCCAGTTTGCTCCCAGAAAGCAGAATGCCAGAGCTGAGTGAACTGAGCCAAACCAGTTGCCCTCAGGCATTTCACCAGAGGGCAAGTTGCTGTTCTCCCCACAGCTCTGGCTTCTCAGGGGAACCAGCCACCTGAACCTCTGTGAGCAAAACTCCCATGCCTCCCTCCCTCCTTCCATCCATCCTTCCCTTTCTCCTGCTCTCGACTCCTGCTGATGGGGATCCCTCCTATCTTCGCCCCCTTCTCCCCAACAAGCTTTCAGAGACAGATCTGAGTCCATGGAATGATTCATCTCTGCTGCCCAGTGCTGAAAAGCCATCAGGCAGTGCTTCCCTACAGCCTCACCTGTTGCTATCCCATCGAACAATGAGAGCACTCGGATTGGTCTCCTCTTTGCTGGTGGGACTGTTGGGTAGATTTTGGGTGCAGCCTGCAATGGAAACAGCCATGAAGCCCCAGCCCTGGCAGTGCTGCATCACCTTATGAGGCCAAACTTCAGCTCTGCAGGCATCACCTCTGCCTTCAGGAGGGCATCTGCAGGGCCAAGAGCCCAGCACCCTTGGAGAGGGTGAAGGAACAAGACCGAGGCAGAGGGAAGAGGAATTCCAAGCCACTTGCCCTGACCTTCATGACCCTCTTCCCCACACCCCAGCATGCCAGGCTCCCTGCCCACAGCCCTTACATATTCCTGTCCCTTGTCACTGGTGAAGAAGTCCAGCAGACGGGCGTTCCAGTCCTGCCGGCGCTGCAGCAGCCCGTAGTTCTGCTGGGGTGAGCACATGTAGCAGTTCCAGGGCTCCTGCACTTTTGCTTTGGCCGACGTCCCTCGCCCCACCAGCACATCCAGACACTCCACACAGAAGCACCTGCCCAAACCACAACACCTTGTGCTTGTCACCTCAGGGACCCCTCTGGGTCACCTCAGCCTCTCCTGGAATCTCCCCCGCCATGCACCAGAGCCCCTGCCCTGTTGTACAGGATATTTTTCCAGGCAGTACCTTGGTTTTTAGGGCTGCTAACACAAGCCAGTGACCCAAGGCATGGGTAAATCTCCTGCCAACCTCCCCAGGGCTTATTCAGGTGCTGCCTGGCTCAGCAGGGAGAAGTAGGCTGTGCTGGGACATGCTGCATGGCAGCCAGCTGGGGAGCAGCATAGCCCCTGCACCCAGGGTCATGCAGGACCCTGCTCCCCACAGCTCCCTGGAATGATGTCAGGGCCACAGCCCCAGGAGCAGAGACACGGGGCCCACCTGCAGCAGCTGGAATTGCTGCAGAGCAGCAGCTCCTTGCCCGCACAGCAGACAGCACAGTAGGACTGGTAACCATCTTCATCATACATGTAGAAGAACTCCAGGAATCTATCCTAGTGAAAGGACAGCCAGGAGGAGAGAAGGACAGAGAATCAGGAGCTGTGCTCAGAGGGTGAAGAGAGAATGCAGCTTTGGTCCATCCCTGGTACCCGCCCAGCACTCGGAGATGCACATCCTTGGTGTTTCAGGTGGCAAGAACATGCCAAGGGACAGCCCCGTGGAGGACACAGCATGGCCAGGACCTGGTACAGCCACTCCCTGTCCCAGCAACACTGGATGGATCCCGGCCCCATCCTCCAGCCCCAGCATTTACCCTGCACGTCTGGCAGAGGCCTCCTTTGAACAGTGGGTGGAAGGTGGCCGGGTTCCTCCTCCCGCAGGACAAACAGCTGTCTGTGGGACAGAGAGAGCTGTGTTCACCCAAGGCAGGGAGACGTCGGGGCAGGGAGTCCCCAAACCCCCAGAGGCTGGAGCCTCCCTTGGAACAGTGTCTGGAACAGCCTGCCCTTGGAACAGCATCCAAATGGGGTCTGCCCTTGGAACGGCATCCAGATGTGGCTGTGGCTCCCCATGGAGGATCTGCACAGCACCCTGTTCCCCTCAGCACAGGGGGACCCCCAGCACCCTGCAGTCACAGCGTTTTCCCCCCTCCTGGATGGTGCTGTTAAAAAGGAACCCACAACCCTTGCTGAGCACTGCCAGCCAGGATCCCACATCACCCCACACCTCTTCCCAAGGGAGACAGGACCAGTGATTACCTTCCAGCTTCCCGCTGTTGTTCGTAACTTCGGAAACCATTTGTTCTTTATAAAATTAAAAAAAAAAATTTATCATTCCTTACATTAGAAACTCTAAATGAATTCTGCTTACAGCTGCTTTTTTTCTTGCATTTAGAACTGCTCCAGCTTTGCTGAGCATCACACAGAGAAGGTTGGCCATGGGCATATTAGAAATTTTGGGGCAAAACCCACATCCTTTCACTGAAGGAGATATTAGAGCTCAGCACAGCAGCTCATGGATCATGTCCAAGCTGAGCCATTAGTGAAGCCCAGCCCCTATCTTGCAGCTGGGTTTGCTGGTGTCTAATAAGGCACAACTGAGCACCATGGGATCACAAAAGCTTCTGCCCTCAGGAACCAAGCTCATGGCCACCAGGGAAGAGCCAACCCCTTTCCCAGAATGGTTTTCCAGTGCTCTCAGGGTGCGCAGCCCAGGCCGAGCCACTCCCCAGCTCTCTCTGTTGGTTACCTCGGGTCTGGTCCTCTTCCATGCGCTGCTCCTTGCCATTGTTGCAGGGGTAGCTCTTCAGCCTCTTGGTGGGGGGATACTGTTCAAGGGACAGCACCTCCTCTGTCCCATTCCTCAGCACCCCATTTTCTGCAAGAGAAAGGCAGCTCCCTGGGCACGAGCCTCCAGCCCCAGGACCACCTCAGGGCAACGGGAGACATCTCCTGCCAAGCCCAGTTACAAGAAGAACCCTTCCTGGCCACCCGGGCTCCCCACTCATGGCACAAGGCTCAGCCAAGTCAGATTTCCAGGACCAAGGGCACAGAGAGTGCTTTGCTCTGGCTTTTTGCAAAGTCACTGTCAGGGACCCAGTGAGGAGCTCCAGGACCACTTTGGGACTGGAGTGGCATGGCCACGGCACAGGATGAGCAGGCTCAGCTGGGGCCAGATACTGGTGGCTGCTGACCACACCAGCCCCCTGCCAGTGCCATGCCAGCCCCCATCCAGCTGATGCCACTGCCTCACCTGAGGTTTTGGGTGGCTGCAGTCCCTTGAGCCCCAGGGGTTTGAAGCCAGTGATTGCCCAGTCAATCATCGGCTTCAGCTGCTCCTCCAGCGAGTCCCTGGGGCCAGTTGTAAACGTCTTCCCTGACCGGCTCCGGGCAACCTGCCGAGAATGGACAGCATGGGATAGGGTGACAGGGTGGTCTCTGTCTGGGAAGCAGCCACACCCCTGTCAGGGCCACAGCCCCAGGCCCCCTCCCCATCCGACACACACGGGTGTGGGGTTTGGTGGCCCTGGGATGGCAGCAGCTGATGGATTCCTGCTCTGGGTGTGCCCTCGGCTGTGCTCTGGTGCCCCCATCCCTGCAATGAGCCCATCCATCCTTCACCAGCCTCAGTGGAGCCAGGAGCATGGACAGCACAGCTCCAGCTTTTGCCCAGACTCTTGCTCCCTGGCAAGCGACAGGAAGGCAGAAGAGGTGCCTGTGGATCTGCAGCCCTTAATCCCGGTGTGTGATGCACCCCCTGGATGTGGACTGGACACATAGGGTGCTCAGCACCACCTTGACTCCAAAGGGCACCTGGCACTAGCCCGGGACACCTCAGGCCAGCCTGGCACTGCCCTGCTGCTGTGATGCTCCTGTGTCTGAGACAGTGCAGGGAGCCTGGCCTGGGGATCTGGAGCAGCAAACCCTGGAGCAGGAGCAGTTACCCCTGAACCCCGATGATAAGCAGAGTTTGGCCCCAAAGCTGCACTTGCAAATCATCCTAGCAGAGAAAGGACTATTTTCCTGAGCCCCATCCTGCTGCTTTCAAGTCCAGCTGGTTTAGCTGGCACCTCACCCACCCACCCACCCACCCCTGGTGGTTACCTCCAGGGCATGGTATATGGCACGGCGGTAGGACACCAGCTTATTGAACGTGGAAGAATTGAAATGCTGCCTAAAGGCCATCAGTCCCACCAGCTTGTCCGCAGAAACCTGTGAGAGAGTGACAAGAGCTCACCAGCGAGACAGGACAGGAATGTCCTGCCCAGCCACTTCCCCTCCGGCACCACATTCCCAGCCCCGACCCTGCGGCACTGCAGCCAGGGGAGGAAGCCCAGCGGCAGCATGACAAGGACGGGTGGGTTGCACCCTCTGCTGGCACTGTGACACCAGGCACTGTGACACCAGCACGGCACTTCCCTCCCTCCCGCCTGCAGCATGGGAGGGGTTGGATATCCTGGTTGCATATTAGAAAAAGGTTTTTCACTCAGAGGGTGGTCAGGCACTGGAACTGGGTCCCCAGGGAAGTGGTCACGGCATCAGCCTGCCAGAGCTCGAGAAGCAGTGTTGGACAACACTCCTGGGCACATAATGGGATTTCGGGGTTGTCCTGAGCAGGGTCAGGAGTTGCACTCAACGATCCCCATGGGTCCCTTCCAACTTAGGATATTCTGAATCTGTGTGGGGGGTGATGGGTCTCTGATGGGACATCCTTAACCAGGCAGGGCTCCTGGGCAGCCCTGGAGCGCAAGACCTGGACAAAACCCTGCGTAGGGGCCAGGCATGTGTTCCCACTGCTGGATACTGTCACCGACCTACAGTGTCCAATTATTAGTTACAGACACCAGAGCCATGAGAGCCTGCCAAGGCCTGGCTATTGAACACCAGGGGCCTGCCCAGGGAGGCTGCAGGGAGCACACACCCCACAGGCAGCCCCAGGAGCGGGGCAAAAATGTGCAGGGGAGGGGGTTTGGGGCTGGGCACAGCAGGCAGGGGCAGATAACAGGCTTACCTCAGAGAACTTTCCATCTCCAAACCACTGCACCCACCGCATGCCTGACACAGCCTGGCGCTTGGCCGTGGCTTTGTGGGAGACAACAATTGCAGGCCACCAGGAGAAACCTTTGATCTTCCCCCAGACGAGCTCCCCAATTCCAAAGTCCTTCCCATCCTGAAAGCAAGAGATGACAACACAGATCTGCCAAAAAGCACAAACGCCCTATTTTATCTGGGCAGCTCTGCAGGAGAGCCCTGGAGCACAGGGGATGGACCCAGAGCGCCTTGAGGAGCTGCTCTGCCACGTGTGTCACACACTTAGACGTCTGTGCAGACAGGCTGCACCCCCTCCTTCAAGCACATGGCCCAGCACCTCCTGGCAGCACTGGCTCCCAGCCCTGCACCATGCCAGAGCTCAGTGGGGAGGTCTGTGTGTGCCAGCCCCACGCTGAGCCCATGCCTGGCACACGGCATGGTGCGTGCTCTGTCCTGCACAGCCCTCCTGGCACCAGGCCCTGTGCATGTCCACTCCTGCCTGCCCTCCCAGGGTCTCTGCAAACACTGGGAAGCCTTGCCCCGAGATTGCTCCCTGGGTGCCCCGAGGTTCCTCCTTGGCACAGGGCAGCCCGTTCACAGGGCTCACAGCTCAGCCCACCTGGCTGCAGCCCAGGGAGAGGGTTCCCACCCACCCATCCCTCTTGTTCCCACTGGGGAGAGCAGGAAACAGGGCAGAGTGAAAACAGGGAGATGAAAAAGAACCAAGAATTTTGATGTGACCCATTGAGGGCCAAGCTGGGTGCTTTACATGGGGAGGGCACCTCGCACAGAGCGGAGTCACCTCCGCCTGCAGAGCCCTTCTTTCCAGCTTTGTTCTGCAATTAGGCTCCTAATTATGCAGCAAGATGCAATTGCCCAATTCCTGCAAGTCTGGGGCCTTGCCCTGTGGCCTGCAGGCACTGAATCCCGCTCTGCAGCCCCAGCAGCTTCAGTTCTCTCCAGCATCCCCAACAGAAATGTTTTCTGCACATGCAACTGCCTGTCTCAGCGGGGCACAGCACGGCAGGGCACATGCCACGCATGCGTGTCTCGGGGGCCTGTGTGTGGCACTGGAGGCAGCTTGCCAGGACTGATCCCTAAAGTGTCCCTCGGCAGTAAGCTGCCCCCACAGCCTGAGACATCACACCCCAGGCACACAGGGAAGGGCAGGCAGGGAAGGGGAGACAGGAGAAGCAGCAGTGAGGTTTCCAGAGGTTCCCCACGCCTGCAGGCTTGGGACAAGCCAGGGAGGTTCATCCGAGCCCCACACCACCGTGGATCCAAGAGCAGAGTTCAGCCCCTCCGTACCTGGTATTCCAGCGCCATCCCCACATCTCTGCTCTCTGACTCCTCAGCCCCCAGCTCGGCAGAGCCATTCTGCCCCTCCTGGGAGCTGCTGCCAGAGAGTGTGCTGCTGCTCTGGGATGAGTCCCGGGAGTCATCCTCTGTCAGGTCGATGGTCAGCGGTGTGGACACGGCTGAGCGACGCCTGGAGCCCTGCATGGCAAAGGGAGAGAAGGTCAGTGCTGCAAGGAGAGGGGCAGTGGGGAACAGAGACCTGCTCCACATCATCCCCCAACCTCACAGTCAGGACTGGAGAAGGGGAGCCAGCGATTGAGGGCACTGCTGCTGCCACAAGCAGAGAGGAGAGCCCTTAACAGGAGATTCTGCAGGAGAACTGCTCGGCTTTTACTTGTCAGACCCAAAGCAAATGGCACACCACTGCTCTCTCCCCTTTTACTGTCCCAAATCCACTCCAGAGTGTTCAACCCACCCAAATCATAGAAAGGGCAAGAAACAGCAAACTCACTCCAATCTACACAGGGGAAACTGAGGCTCTGAGAGTCTGCACCATGTCCAAAGCTGCTTGGCCAGGGTGCAACAGGAGTGCAGGTCTCTGGAGCCCCAGGGAAGCCCCAAGGAAGCCCCAGGGAAGCCCCAGGGAAGCCCCAGGCAGACCCGCAGACCCTCACCCGCACAGGAGTTCGCAGGTCCCTGAGAGCTTCCACACTGCTTCGATCCTTGATCCTCGTCACGTGCCGGGCCTGCCCTGCCTGGAAGATGAGGTGGACTGTGGGCTTCTGCCTGAGGCTGCTCTCCCACCCAGCACTGCCCCGGGGCTGCACCTGCCACCAGAACAGAGAGGTGCCATGGCAGGGGTGCCCTCCCCATGCAGGACACGGACAGCCTGTGCTTCACGAGGCCGAGCACCAGCGGCACTGGAGCCCTGGGGAGGGCAAGAGGAGAGCAGACGGCTGCTGGAGGCACCTTGTGCTGAGCCCCTCTGGGCAACCATGCACTCCACAGAGTCTCTGCAGGGTTCAGGAGCACCCATTGCTGCAGCCCTGCATCCGGCGTGACTGACAGCAGCAGGAGCCACAGCCATGAGCACTGCATGCCAGGAGAGCCACAGGCCCCAGCAGAGCACCCCTCAGACCCACTCACATACCCATGGATGCTTTCACACACCCGTGAGTGCTTCCTCTCACAGCTGGCCCTGCAGCAGAACCCTGCAGCACCCTGCAGCAGCCCTTCCCCAGCAGTCACAGACACAGTCCAGCCCAGGCATGTTTCCTGCATCCGGCATAACGAGGCTCAAAATTAAACGAGATTTTGCAGCGAAGAGCCCCTGAACCAAACACAGTGGGAAAGCTGAATTTTCACCCACTGGATTTATGGCTCTTTCTTTTGGAAGCTGCCTCATCTCAGGCAGATCTCCAACCTTGGGGTTTGTTTCTAACTCAAAACAATAAAGCAAGAAGGCAAAAATGCTTCCAGATCCTGGAGGTTTGTCAACCTAGTCAACAAAAGAGGGTGGGTAAAACTGGGGTGCAGCCCCGAGGCAGCTAAAAGCAGCCCAGCCCAAGAGAGGGAGACACGAGATGGTTCAGTCCATCAATACAGACAAGACTTTTCAAAGAAAACATCAGCATAATAATTATGATAATTATTAGGCTGCTGCAACACATAGTGGGCATCACTCACACCACCCCCTCCTGCTGCTGTGGTCTCATGTAAATCAGGAATTTAAAAATTACAATTTACACTGGTAAATGAGTGCTGCATCCACCACTGGACTGTTCCCCCAGCACAAGAACAGCTCAGAGGGAAAGAGATGAGGATTCTGGCACTGGATGCCCCCACAGACAGTCCCTGAAGAGCAGCCTAGGTGATATCTTACCTTCTGCACCCCTGCCAGGCCAAGTGGCCAGGCCAGGTCCTCCTTGGAGAGGTCTCCATTGCTGTCCTTGTTCTGCAGAGGCAACAGCGCGAGGTCCATGGGATCTGTGCAGGGACAAGGCAGAGCAGCTTTAGGCTCTGCAAGCCCTCCTGGCTGTGTCCCCACATGCCTCTGCATGTCCCACTGCTCTCAAGAGCATGTCGTGATTTGGAGAGACAGAAATCTCATCTTGGAGAATTGTGGCCAGGAGCAGAGACAAGTGGTGTTCCCAGGGCTCCCCATCGTGGCACCACACCCCCGGATCACCCATCTGTCCCCAAAACTGGGAGGGACTAGCAGCAAGTGTGGTGACATTCTTATCTACTTCTTAGTTCCTGAAAGCTCAGCTATTCAGGGCTTGTCACCAGGTCATTTAAAACAGGACCTTGTTTACCCAAGAGGTGGGATTTGGAAAGCCCAGACTGGAGCATCTCAGGAGCAGTGGCACCCCTCAGGCTGGTGGGGCTCCCCCTCTTCCCTTGCTCCAGGGGATTCAACTATCAAGGGGCAGAGCCAGCCTCCCTCTGTGGCACCCATTTCCACAACCAGGTCATGGCCTGGATGGGCTACAAGACTGCAGAAACCCAGTGGACTCACATCATGAAGGGACCCTGGCCATGGCTGCAGCACTGCAGCCACCCCCCCAGCCACAATGCCTCATACAGTGGCTGGGAGATCCCAAACCCTGTTTATCCTTGCACATCCCAGGCAGGGTGCATTCTGGGCACACCATGGTGACCCTCACCTGGAGTACTGGGCTTCCCATTCGCCTCCAGTACAACGCTGGGCGTAGCAGGATTGGTGCAGTCCCCGTTGAGGAGGATCAGCTTTGCCCTGCAGTCTGCCTCATCCTGCCCGTGGCTCTTGTCCTGTTTCATGGTCGCCTGTGGAAGCCAGAGTGGAAAGGAAATTCAGCCATGAAGGAAGATTCAAGGAGGGCAAAGCAGACAGTGTGAGCTCCTTGAGCCAGCCACAACTTCACACCCTTAGCAACGGGGTCTGACTGGAGACGCATCTAGAGGGGTCCTGGGAGCTAAATAGCACTTGGACAAAACCTCCCCACAAATGTGGTGGCCTTAAAAGATCCACCAGCTCCAGCTAACAGAGGCTCCAGACACAACTCGCTCATCTTTAGGGAACACGAGGTTTTTCCCCACCATCCATATGCTGTGGAACACTCCTGGGCTCGGTGCTGCCCAGCCCCACCTCGCTCTGCTGGACCCAGTCTGGAGGGGAGCTGCACTTCCCTGCCACCCTTCAGAAACCAGGGGACAGCCCACCCCAGGGGACAGCCCACCCCAGGGGCACCATTACAGCTGCCCAGGTGTGGGTGGGCTGTGCCAGCAGCAGCAGGACAGGCAGGCAGCCCGCCCGCCATGAGGGGCAAAGTCCTGGAGCCTGCAGCCAGTTAAACTCCCCCAAAGGGAGAAAACTCCTCCTGCCCCCCACTCCTGGCCTCAGCTTCCCTGCCCCAGGGCGAGGGGGCAGGGCAGGGGGCTGTGCAGCAGCACCCCCTGCCCTGGTGTCCCCCTGCAGAGCTGGGGCTCCCCTTGCCTGAGCTCAGACGCCTCCGCCTTCCCTTGGGTGCCCTCCCCGGATCCTGTTTTTGGAAGTGGAAGGTCTGGCTCTCCTAGAGGCACCGGGATGCCGTGAACAACACTGCCTCATTGCTGGGCTATGGGTCTGTGCTGCAACTTGCCCCTTCGGCAGCACAGTCATTTCAGGAGCATGCAATGCAAGAGCTGAGGAGCGCACAGGGCTTTGCCCACCTACAGCCCTGTAAGGAAGCCAAAGCAACACCCCCCCCAGCCTCAGAGAGACTCCAGCTCCAGCCCACCACCCCTTTTGCGTCACTCTCACTCCACATTGCCTCCAACCACTGCCCTAACAATTGAGATTACTGCTTTGAAATCATCTGTCAGCACCTCTGGCTAACAAAGACCAGTTGGGGTTTGATGTTTTGGATGCCGAGGGCAGAGTTAGAAAACCTGCAACACCCAGACATGAAGGAAAACAGGTGTCTGGCGCCCATCTCCCCAGGCAGAGTCCCCCATGAGCGTCCTGCCTCCCCCCTCAACCAAGGGAGAAGGAGAGAAATTGCACCAGACAGAGTCTGAAGCTGCATAACCCCCTAACAGCTGCATGGGGGATTTCTGTGTGCAGAAATCCCACTGCTGCAGCACATCTGCTCCCAGACCCGGCAAACAATTCCTGGGAGCTGCCCAGACTCGCTGCCTGCCCCCAGTCCAGGTGGACGGTCCCACATGGCCCCGGATGCAGCAATCCACCCCAGCACAGCACAGCCGGGTCAGCTCCTCCTGGTCTGCTCTCCTTTCCCAGCCCACAGACGCTGCAGAGCAGCAGCAGCCACAGCCAGGGATGATGCTGCCACCAAAACCAGCAAATCTCATCAAACAGTAGTGAATCACCCTTGGGAATCCCTACAGGGAGGTGTGAGAGGATATGCTGCTCTCCCAGCATGAGGGTGACCCAGAGGGGACAGGCAGATGAGGCAGCATGAGGCAGGTAAGATTCAGGGAGGGTAGGCAAGGCCACTGCCCAGCCCTGCCAAACATCTGCAGCTACAAAACCCCAGAGGACCCCTGCATTCAGTCCTGTGTCAGGAGCCTGAGCCCAGGAAGTTCAAACCCGCACCTCAAAATGTCTTTTCCTCTCTCAGCTCCGGGGCTGCCCGATGCCCAGCATGGCCAGGGCTCGCCAGGCCACCAGGTGAGGGTGTCCTGCCAGCCCCTTGCCAGGGAGGCAGCAGGGAAGGGTGACACAGTGGCCAGGTTTCCCCTGGAATATGACACAACCAGGACTGAGCACCCAACACATCAAGCTCGGCTTTGCCACGTGCTCAGGGAGCTCCCACATTGTCTTTGTTCCCATTATAAAGTGGGGGAAAAGGAGTTATCCCTTTGGAAGGAACTGCCCCCTGGCAGAGCAGAGACCCACAGGCCACAGCTCTGCAGGTCCATGGCACCGGGCTGGAGGCTCTGCTGTGAGCAGAGGCAGGTCAGCTCACTGTTTGCTGCTGTGTTCTCTCCAGCTGCACCGCCCAAGATCACTCGAGGACATCCCCATCACCATCCTCTGACGGGAAAGGGAACAGCACACCACAGCCCAAGCTGCTCGTTAAAAGTCTGGCTTTCCCAAAATCCCACACCTATGCAGCAGGACTGTAACTCCCATCCTTTCTCCTCCTACTGCTGCCGTTCGCACCAAGCACTGAAGCCTCACGCCCAAGCCCGTCCTGCCGCTCACAGCCCACCCCAGGTCCCCCCACAGGAGCCACGTCCTCCTAAGCTCACCCACTCCTGCTTGGAAGGCTCGGTTCTTTGTCCTCACCTCCCCTTGCAGAAACACACCAACATGTGCACGCAGGGCATTACGAAAATAATAAGAAACAGAGCACTGCCCTCACATGTGCTGCCTCACGGGAGGAGGAGACCAGCCCTGCAGTGTTTGCATTGCCCGGCGCCCTGCAAACACACCGGGTGCTCCACGGCCATGCGCTCCAGATGGGAACCCACGAGGAGGAAAACAACGCAGAATTCCAGAGTTGCCGAAAGCTCCCCAAGAGCCTGGCGCCAGCGGCAGCCCCGGCACTGCCTGGTGACCAGGACGTGCCCTGCAGCCAAATCCCACCGAGGAGACAATGAACCCGCTGACTCTGGAGCCCGCCCTCATTTTGCAATACCAGTTTCTTTAAGATTTGCCAAACTGGTTAAAGACCATGCCACAGTATTAACTGCTTAGAGAGAATTCTGGTCCCTGTCTGGCCATGCTTGCCAGAGACCCTGGAGCAGGCAGAGCAGTCAGAGTGGGCACGACAGCTGGACTCACCTGGCAGAGAGGGCAGGGTGGGCAGGGAAGGCAGAGCTCACCTGGCCGGACTGTGCTCTGGACTGGACCCCTGCCCCTGCTCCCGGGGCTGCTCCCCCAGCCTGGCCCAGGCTGGTTTCAGTTTTCCTTGCTGGGAAAACAGGCTGCCCTGTTATCAGGTGCGTGTCCCCAGGAGGTGGGGAGGTTGCGGACTTTGCCTCCAGACAGGGGCATGCATATCAAAAGGCTGGAGGGAAGCTTTGCCGATGGCTGGGATGGAGCCATCGCCCAAGCCCTGTTTGAATAACAAAAAGAAATAAAGGACCCTAATGGCCGGGCTGGCTCTGGGCTGCGGCGCACACTAATGGCCTTTAAGTCTCCCCAAACCGAACATTTCCCTCTAATCCTGGAAAGAAAGGAGTTGCTGGGTTGGCAGTTCCGTAAGAAAGGCGCCCATTTCGCAGATGTGCTTGCTGGGAAGGGCAAGGGGCGAAGGGCAGGCTCCCCCTGCCCGCTTCCTGTGCCTGGCCCCTCCGCTCTCCCGCTCCGGCACTTCCCTCCATTTCCCCCGGTTTCCTCCTGCCCCGTTCCGCTCCCCCCGCAGCCCTCGGCGCCCACCCCGGCTCTCCCCGCTGCCTTTCAGCAAAGCTGGGCTAAAGAAAAGAAACAAAACACAAACCAGCCCCTCCTCTCCCAGTGCAGACCAGGCTGGAGACGTCTCCGGGGCAGCCACCATCCCCGCCAGCCGCTGCTCCAGCCGCTCCCGGCTCTTTACCATGCTCATCCCGGTGGGATCCCGCCGGGCCGGGCCCCTCCCGAGCCCCCCGGCGTGGGGCAGGGGCTGCCTTCGGGCAGGGCTGGGGGTTGCAGGCAGGGAGCTGAGGGCAGGGCTGGCACCTTTTGGGGGCTGTGGGGGCTCCGGCGCTCAGGTGGGTCCCTCTCAGCAGTGGCAGGTCCTCTGTCCGGAGCGGTCACTGCTTCATCTTCCCCCTGCACAAGAGGACGTAAAGCCATGACAATGACACCTCGCTGTCCCCATCGCCCCTCCACCCGGCCCCGCACAGCCCCAGAGCCGGGGCTGGGATACCCGGGCTCACTCCCCCACAGTTCATTAAAAATTCTCTGGAAACTAGAAACTTAGGCAGGAGAGGCGAGTCCTGCTCCGGGCAGCACGTTCCAGCCGCCCCGCTTTTTCCCTGTCCCGTTTCGAAGGAGGTCGGTGTAGGACCACTGCTCGCCCCACTTGCCATGGAATCCCCCCGTTCCCCTCTCCCGGCTTCCCGGTATTTGTGCCCCACGTTTGGGCCACTCCGAAGTTCATTCCTCCTTCTCCGATGCTCTACTGCCCCCCGGACTCCCCCCCGGGCTCTACAGGAGGCGGATGCCAGCAGAGCCCTCCGATCGGTACCTGCCCCGGCCGTCCCGTCCCTCCGGCCCGGCCCCGGGGAGGCTTCGCGCCTGAGGCTCCGCCGGGATGTTTTCCTGCCAACAGAGAAGGAAGATGGGCTGTCAGATCCCCGACCGAGAATCGAAAACAAAGGTGTTCGGCCCGACCAGCAGCGCCACCGCGTCCCGGTACCCCCGGCAGCTCCCCCAGAGCCCCCGGCCTGGAGGCGGCGCTGCCCGGGGCCGCTGAGGCGAGGAGGGGGACCCCGGCCCCCCCGAACCATCCCCGCCCCGCAGCCATCACTCGCCGTGTCAGCGAGGGGACCCTCCCGCCCCAGCCTCTGGCTCGGCCCCGGCCCGGCCCCGCGGGTCGCTGGGGGTCCCGCACCGGCCCCGCTGTGACAGTCCCGGGACGCGCCCCCGGGGCTCGCGGCGCCGCTGCGGGAAACTCCGAAAGTTGCGACGGGACCGGAGGGGTGGGCGGGACCAGGGGGACCATGCCCGGGGCTGTAGGAGCACCGCTCCCCTCAACTCGCCCCGGAGCCGAGCGCCGGCAACAAGTGGCGGCAGGACCCACCGCCCCCCGCCCGCTGCCCGAGCTCCCGGGGCGGGGCCGCGAGCCCTCGGCTACCGGGCACCGGGGCCGCCGGACCGGCCGGGGCGCTCCCGCCGCCGCGCTCCGGTGCGCCCGGTGCCGAGTCCCCGCCCGCCCCATTGTCCCCCACCGCCTCCGCGCACAACAAAGCCGCCCACGAGGATGTTCCGCGGCTCCAGCTCCGACCCCCCGGTCCCCCCGGTCCAGCGCTCACCTGCGCCGCGGCGGGACGCGCCGTCCAGCGGGGCCGCGCCGCCGCTCGCCGCCTCCCGCGCCCCGGCCGGCCCCCGACAGCCCCGCGCTCCGGTTACATGGCGCTTTAACCCTGCCCGTGCTGGGCAGCCCCTCCTCCTCCTCCTCCTCCTTCGCCGCCCCACGGCGGGGGAGGGGAGCGCGGGGCCCGCACCGCAACCGCACCCGCCCGGCCCCCCGCGCCCCCCGGGCCCGCAGCCCTCGAGGTCCCGCATTCCTTCAGGGCCCGCATCCCCCGGGGCGCCGTATCCTCCTCCCGCCACTCCGCACCCTCAGCGTCCCGGTGTGTCCCCTCCACTGCCCCGCATTATCCGGGACTCCTCATCGCCCAGTGCCCCACATCCCCCCATGCTCCCAGTTCCCCTCATACCCTCCCCGGTGCCCTGCATCTCCTCCCCGAGGCTCAGCATCCCTCTCCCGGGGCTCCACACCCTTCTGATGTCTCACACCATACCCTGGTACCCGCCGGTGTCCCGGTGTGGCCCCCACTGCCCGGCATCCCCCTAAACTTCAGTATTCCTCCGGGGCTTGGTCCTCGGAGCCCCCCGCAGATCAGCCCCCGAGGCAGAGGAGACACCCCCCCTCCCCGGAGAGACAAGGGGAACGCCGGGGCCGGGCAGAGCCCTCACCCACCCAGCCACCCCTCTGCCCACCAGTTTCCAGCAGCGCCATGCCCTGCACAGCCCCGTGCAGCACAACCCCGCGCAGCCCAGCGTGGGCAGACAAAGCCTCACAAGTTTTACACTCAGTTTTTGTTTGTTCTTCCCCTTTCCCGTCCAGAGGGGAGACACTTGCGGGGCTGTGCCGGGGCCAGGGACACAGCCCGCGCCTCTCCTGCCCCAGACAAAGCATCCGGAGTCCACGTGGGGTATAATCTTCTCTGCTCGTTTGTTATTACTTCTAGATCCAGCAGAAGAGTATATACCAGTAAGGAAAGGAATATGATTATCCTGGTGTGACAGAAATGAGCTTTCAAGGTCAGGAGGAAAACTTAGTTAACCAAAGTGTGTGAAATCTGCAGGAAGCATGTGGACCAGCCCCAGGCCTGTGCAGCAGGTTCCCCCAACCCACCCCTCCATCCCTGCAGAACACAAGCATGAAAAATTTGGCAGCAAAGGCAAAAAAAATTCTGCAAATGAACAGGAGGAGCTGAGAAACCTGCTCTGGATGAGCCCTTGGGAACACTGGACATCACCGTTCAAACAAACATGTATTGCATAAACCTAAAGGCAATTCGCAGCTCAGGGGAGGAGATTAAAACAAACAGACAGATTTTACTCCTGTTTCTTTTTCCAGATTTGGGAAAGGGAAATGCTTTTTTGAGCTGTGCTCATTAGAGTTTCCAGGGCACTGTGAGGCTGGAATCAGCCCTTCCAGCATCCATGGGCTCCTCTCCCTTTCTGCGGAAACCTTCCTGCTGCTGTTGGCCTCGCTGACCTGCCATCAATCTCCTGCCGGCTGAAACGCCCTCTTTCCCTCTCTGCCCCTCAGTTATCATTTAATTCAGGAGAGGATGGCTGTGCAAACTGCTTGTGGGAAAGGCCTGGTACCAGACAAAGCAGCTCTGGCAGAGGATGAGACAAACCCTGATTCTTTCCCTGTCTCTGCTAAACACACCACAGAGAGATGCTGTGAGTTTATTTCTTAACAATCAAGTGAATTTGTATGTCATTTCCTGGGAAACAAGGTACCTCTACAGAGGATTTTATATCCAGGCTCCTGCCAGACATTCCCAGTATCCCACACCAGGCTCTCAGCAGCTCCTGCTGAGCCAGGGCTGGCAGCAGCAGCCTCTGCCAGGTGAATACCAAAGCAGCTCCCTTACTGCTCCCCACCAGCCCTATGGCTCTCCAGCACGGACTAGGAATGGGACATGGCCATGGCGGCAAAGCCCCTCTGCTCCATCACTGGAGCAGCTGCAAAGAGCTGGGCAGCATGGCCAGGGCTCATGTGAACATGGAGGGAGAGGTGGGGAGTCCCTCCCTACCCCTGGGCTTAGGTGGCATGTCCTCTGCACATCACATCCCTCCCCATGACGGAGGAACTCCCACCAGCAGCAAGGCTGGGCTGCCCAGCTTCTGCAGGAAATCATTCCAGCAGGAACCATTCCCCCATCTGGCTGGCATCTCAAATCCATGGAGCTGGACTGACCAGCTGAAGAAGCCATTCCCTGTCACTATCACACAGTTGGGATTGGCAACACTCATTCACATCAGAAATGACTCCTCATCTTTCACATGCTTCCCAGCGACCATGCCAGCCCTTCCATGCAACCCTCAATCCTCCTCCTCACCAAAGGCTGCTCAGCCAATGCCTTTTCTGAAGTGCACCTGTGTTATGGCACCAGGCCCAGTTCCTCCCTGTCCACCCAGTTCCCCCACTTCAAATTTCTTCCTAAAATTCTCTTGGTCAGGCAAACCAACACCAATCCCTGACTGCAGCTCTGCTCTGGCTCCCACCACCTCCCATCTCTTGCTTTGCACCCAAGGCTTTGAGTCAGGACCTGCTCCATGTGTCACACCAGCGTGCCTGGACACCCTCCACAAATAAAGCAATTGAGCAAATATGTGTCATTACCTACAGCTGTCAGCAGTGCAACCTTGTCACCTCTGGATCTGTGGGTCCCGGATTCCCAGGTCTCAGTAACAGCCGAGTTCTTGTTTAGTCTTCTCACAGGTAGGGACGAGCACCAGCACCATTAAATCACCTCAGACAGTTGTGAGCCAGGACTGAGAGCAGGAGGAACTTCTCTTTTTGAAGTCAGTGGTGATGCTCGTGCTGGGTTCAGGCTTTGGGGTCCCCATGTCGGTGCACACACAGCTCAGTGGCTCTTTCCCAGCCTGAAGTAACATCATTTTCTCTGCCTGGCATTCTTCTCTGCAAGACCCCATAGGATCATGTCCCACAGGATGTGTCCTCCTCTTCCATGAGCTTCTCCATGGTCTGAGCCCTTGCCCCAGCCCTGCACTGGCCACCCATCTCTCCACCAGCTCCACCAGTGCTGCTCCATCACAGCTCCCAGAGACCATCCGCTCCTCACCACGGCTCCTCAGAGCAGCTCTCCCATCCCCAGCACCTCTCCTGAGCCTGGGGAGAGCTGTGCCACCCAACAGGGCTCTGGCTGTTAGAAGCAGGGTCTGTCCCTGCTGTGGGAGAGCCTCATCCTGCTGCCATATGTGGGAATACAGCCCCAGCTTCCCTTACAGCTGGGCTGGCTTTTCCCATCTGGGGGAGAATTGCTGTTTACACAGAGATAGGAAGTGTTATCCCTCCTACAAGAAGTTTCTAGCCCTTCCTGTGGGCTGGCCAGGCCCACATTATACAAACCTCTAATAAAAATAAGGTTAAAAATAAGTGTCATCCGTGTAACCAGAACATCTAGAAAGTCTGCAGCTACCCGTCTGTAAACTTCAAACGTGAAGGCACACAAAGAAAAACCTTCAATGCCTCTCTAACAAAGCTGGCCACAAAATCCTCTTTTTCCTAGAAAACAGGATACGCCTGCTACAGCCTAATCTGAAGTGACGAGGCCTCCCCAAACCACTCTCCTAAGCACATATACTTTTATCGAGAGGAACGTTGCTCCTGGGGGGTGGCTGCCAGCAGAGCCCCCTCCCTCCGTGCCACCTCCAGAGCTGCTCCTGCCTGCCCGGGTCAGGGATTATGGTCCCTGCTCAGGGGCAGGGGAGCCAGCGGAGGGAGGCAGGGTTTTGGCCAGTGGTTGCAAGGCCAGGAGTGTGCCAGAGCCCAGCAGAGGAGCTCCCAGCTCTGCTCCACCTCCGCATGCAAGGCTGGCAGACAGTTGGTCTTGCAGCGGTGCCTGCCTGGGAGCAAAGGGTGAGAAGCGTGATGTGGGAGAGGAAGGGGCATTAAACTGGAGGAGAAACTGAAATCCTGGTCTCAGAGGTCTCATATATCCCATGGGAACAGAACTAGCTCCTCCAAAGTTTCAGCTGAGAAGAGTCACAGCATCCCTCAGACTATGTCCAGAGACCTTCTCTGAGTGCTTCCAGCCCAAAGCAGACACTGCGGGTGGGCAGAACACCCAGACAGCGGGTGGGCTCAGACCAGCCTGGTGAAAGCCTTCTGAGTTTTCCCCCTGGCTCCTTCACACACTCTTACCTTTTCTAGGCCTTTCTCAGGCTGGCAAGTGCAGGCAATGCTCCCCACATCAACTTCAAGGCTGACCTGGGAGCAACCGCAAAGGGCTGGGAGAGCTTGGCATAGGGAGGGGCATCAGAGAACAGGATGGGGACACCCGAGGATTTGATCTCTTGGGAACACATAATAAGGACCCTTACCCAGCTAACACTCTCCAAGTACTGAGGAAGCTTTTCATGTTTGACATGTGAAATGAAGCTAAAAAGGTACATGATTCCTCTGCTCAGACAGGTCAGCACCATTTTCAGACCGTAATTCCCTGCATGTGTGTCTGTGTATGTGTGTGTGTGTGTTCCCATTGCTTTATGTTGCTGCTTTTATGCTGGTATTTATGGTGAACAAGGGCACATACCTGCAACTCCAAACTGTCCTTGGCCTGTCCTCAGCTCTGATGAGTCCATCAGCGACAAGTTCTGCATGAGAATGGCCTGGCAGGAGCACCCATGGACTGATGGCTGTCTGCACCCCCAGAGCAGCCCTGGGGCTCTGCCTTGGATGCTGGTCACCATCTCCCATCAAGCGCACCCATAACTGTGGCCATCACTCTGCAACTTTCTCTTTTAATCGAGTAAATCTTTCTTGATTTAAGAATTAAGTTAATTCTGGCATCACAGAACTGCCCGTGCCGTACCGGGGCTCATGGCACTCACATGCCACAGTGCAGTCAGCTCATAGTCAGCTCATAGTCAGCTCATAGTCAGCTCAGGAGGAGGGACCACCGAATTTCCTGATGATTGTTTGAGCAGGATGTTATGATCGTGCAATTCAACTGAGACTCCTCTTCTTCTTGGATCCTGTCACTCAACTTCCCTCAAGAATTTGGTTCGCTGCCTGAAAAATTGTTCAACAGCGTTGGCGTCACCGTCCTGCCGAACCTCCGGCGTGCTCGCACACGCGAGCACCCAGACCGTCCTTAATTAGCTCCTAAAGCATCACCCTGGGAAGACAGGGAAGTAGAGATCCATCACAGGCTGCTCCTGCATGGCTGACTCCAGGTACAAACCGGGCACAAAACTGTCTCTTGCCTGGTTTCAGATTTTTGGCCGCATGATACCGGGGAAAAAAAATTCTGGTGGCTATGAAAATGTGCGATAATTAACTGCAATTACTAATTTGCACTTAGGAAAATTTTAAAGCCAGAGAGGAATTTCGTGCTCACACACACTGGCATCTTGTGGTACCTCCTCCATCCATCTCCCTGAAGGAGTTTTAGCTCAAATTAACACGTTTTTAGAGACAAGAATGGTTTAAGCTGACTTGGACTGTTCCTATTCACCACAGAAACGGATAAATTTTTCCAACATGAAAAACCTGCACCACGTTTTAAGGTGTCCTAAATATTTAGGGTCAAATCCTCCAAGCACATCCATAGCCAATTTTTTCACCTCAAAAATCGAGGTGCACCTGGGTGTATGAAACAGAAACTCTCCCAGCTGGGCTGCGAGGTAGAGGGGGAAGAAAAGGAAGCTGGATGCTATTTCCAGCCAGACCACCAGTAAATATCTCTTAACTCCTCATCATTAGTGGTACTTAGCTGCTTATCTCCTTGTTTATAAACTGCTTCTGGGATAGTCTTACAATGAAAGGGCTATAAAATTTCCTATACTCTCATTTGCAGTTGCAAGTGCCAGTAATAAACCAGAAGCCTCGTGTGCTGCCGCAGTTTTACCTCCACAAAGGCTTTTACACTCTGTCCTCTGCCCCGACAGCCAGGGAACACCTTCCCTGATAAAATGGATCAGATGCTTTCACACTGAGAGTGGAATCCTGGGAAGCTCATGCTCCTGCCCAAGGAAAGGTGTAAAATACCAGCTTAAGGTAAGGGAGTCCTGATGGGATCAGCTTCATTGTTCGAGAAGGTGATTGCCTTCCTACACGTCTCTGAGTCAAGGAGACCTCCTGCATATGGGTTATGGTGAGAATCAGGTTAAAATCTCCTGATGGAACCCTGACCCCATGGACATCTGGGCACTTTCTGCCCATGAGCTGGCTCATCCCAGAGCTGCTGCTTCCTTACCCAACCCCTGTCCATTCCACGGAGCCCACAGATCCCTGCCATGGGACCTGGGATGTCTGACCCCGGGCCACCCATCACCCCCCAGCCCGTGCCAGGCTGGGCAGCGGGCAGCGCTCGGGAGCAGGAGCTGGAGAGGGAAGAGCACACCCAACTTTCCGTTCCCAAGTGGAATTTTCAGGGGAGAAAAAGAAAACCACTCACCTTATTAGCTATGGGGTTTAAACATTTTTTTTTTTTTTAATGGTTTTTTTTGTACAGCAAAAAAACTTAACGCTACTCAGCTGCCAGCCGGACCCCCGGCCCCGCTGGCCACCCACCCCCGGCCCCGCCGCGGGCTCTCGGGCTGCGGCTGCAGCCGCCAAAGGGGCCATCCCGGGGTGCCCCGTGGCCACCGGGTGCCCTGAGCGCGGGTCCGGGTCCGCGGCTGAGCGGAAAGTGCGGCCGCCAATGCTCAGGCTGAGGCGGCGGCGGCTCCGCCCGCCCGGCCCGGCCCGGCCCCGCCGCTGCCGCCATGGGGCTGCTCAACTTCACCCGCGACCCGGTGCCGGAGGCGGTGAGCGGCGACATGCACAACCTCAACCAGCTCAGCGCCCAGGTGCGCCGGGCCGGGCCGTTCGGGGATGGGCGGGCGGCGGGGGCGGCGGCTCCGGGGGTCGGCCTCAGCCGGGCAGGGCGGGCCGGCACCGGGGAGCTGGACCGGACCGACACCGGGGAGCTGGAACGGACCGACACCGGGGAGCTGGACCGGACCGGCACTGCATCCCCGGAGCGCCGCCGGTACCGGGCCTGGAGGTCCCCGCGGGCCCCTCCCAGAGGTGGCCCCGTCGGGCGTGTCCCGGTGCTCGAGGCAGGGCGGGGACCGTGGCCCCGCTCCCGGCGGGACAGCCCCGACCCAGCCGGGCGAGCCCCGCGCACGCCAGAGCTGTTTGCGGGGTGTGAATGGAATCATGGGATCCCAGAGCGGTTGGGACATTCTGGAAGGTCCCTTCTAATCCCCGGAAGGGACCTTAAAGACCATCCAGTTCCTGCCGTGGGCAGGGACACTGGCGGAGCTCCTGGTGGGGGGCTCAGATCGTGCCCGGTGGGCAGGGGGTCTCTGTCAAACACTGGGGTTTCTGGTGGGGGCCACGCAGCCTTTGGGTTGTGATCCCCACCCCACACCTCCTGCCCCAAGCTGATGCTCCCAGTCGTTGGTATCGTCTGCTCCCAGATCACTGACACACCGGGTGTGCTTTTGGGGCTGAGCAACTGGTTCAGTGTGGGCTGAAGTTGTGGAAGCGCGGAAGCTTTTCCAGCCCAGCTTGCCCAGAACTGAGGATACCAGCCCAGTATCATCTCCATTACATGTCTGAGGATGAGGGCAGGGCAGGAGGAGCCATACCCGAAAGGTCACAGTTGGTGCTGGTGCCAGCAGAGGAGGGTGCTGGTGGTGCTCTGCCACACAGGCAGCCTCTCCAGCCCTGCCAGCTGCACCCTCAGAAAGCTGAAGGCAGCAACTAGACCCTTAACCAGTTCTCTTCCTTTCCCGAGTTAGTCTGGTTACCCCATGGGGTTTGTGAAACATGAGAGTAGATGTTCACAGCTTTTCCCACTCACAGTTTTTGGATTGCACAAGAACAGCAGCTTCCGATTAGCCACAAGTCACAAAAGCCCTGTGCAGTGCCAGCTACCAGCTGCACAGACCCTTTGAGAGGCTCTGAAAAGCATCCATGAGCAAATCCCATCCACAGGCATCACAGAATGCCAGGGACTGGGTCACCCCATCAGCACGGGAGGTCCAGCTCTGGGACCAGTGTGCTGGAGGCAGGTGGAGCTGGATCAGGGTGGTACATCACCACCTAATCGTGGTGGTGATGGGGTGGTGAGGTAGTGGGTGGCTGATGCCCGGCTCTAACACTGCCCTGTTTCTTCCAGCAATTCTCAGAGCTGACTGAAGTGCTTTTCCGCTTTCTGACGGAGCCCAAGGAGGTAAGGCAAGAGCTCCGGAGGTGTGTGAGTGCAGAGCTGGCCAGAAAAAAGATTGTGTCACTGCTCTTTTTCTTGAACAGGTAGAAAGGTTTCTGGCTCAGCTCTCAGACTTTGCCACCATGAATAAAATCAGCTTGGGCCCCCTGAAAAACATTGTCAAAAGTATTCTTCTGGTACCCAACGGTAAGTGATGCATTTGCGTATCCTGCCCTGAGGCCAAACTGTCCCATCCATTCCTGCATGCTGCTAAGGTGTGTCTCAGAACTGTGGGGGCTTGGTTTGCACAATAACTACCTAATACAGCACTTAACACTTAAGAATCAAAACTTCCCCTGTTTGTTGACTCTTTGTATTCTTTATACCCTGCCTGTACACACATTTCACAGGCTTAACTAAATTCCCTTAAATACCTGTGCATTAAATGCAGCACAACACTGTGACAGAGCTTGGTTTAACCTGTACCTGTAAATCCCTTTGCCAGACCAGGGCAGCCTCCTGTTAGCACTGAGTCTCTGCAGGAACTTCCACCCAAGTGACCCAGTACTGTAATTCCTCCAAGGACAAGTGCTGTTGGAGACAGATAAGACAGTGTACACTCATTTGGAGTGGGCTGGGGACTGGTGTAGTTCTAGGCCATGTGAAGGAGACATCTGACCTTGTGGTCTGGACTGAATGTGTCCAGCACTTTCTCATTCATAAACAGTGGGGAAGAGGTTTGGGGGGATTCCCCTGGAATGCCCCAGACTCCAGCACTTTATGAGATTATTGTGATGTTGTGGCCACCGTTTGACATGGTAATGCATCAAACACTCCAAGGCATTTTCATCCCATTGATCCTTCCTGTTATTAATAGTCCCTTGCTATTACTCTTCAGCCCTGAGTTCCCTGTAGCTTCCTTCACAGCCCTGATGCTGAGCACAACTGTTTTCTGAATTTGTTCTAAACTTGTTCTGCTACTTCAAGCCATTTTTCCTATCCAGGCATAGTAATAAATAATTCCCTTTCCTACAACCATCCCAGGGGGATTTAATGTGGAATCGGCATTTTCTGCCATCCCAATTCTGGCCTTGGTGCCCTCATCTCATCATTCCTGTTCACATGCTCTGGCTTCAATCCCTATTGTGACTTTTCCTTACCTCTGGGATGCCAGGGACAGTATCAGAACGGATCACAGCAGATAACTTTGCCTCTGTGCTACACAGCCGGAAAGCCACGTGGGGCTGGCAGTCTCCTTGAATTTATGAGATTCCTGCTCTTGGCTTCAGAGAGCAGAATCCTTGTAAAGGTCCCTGAGCTGCCTGTGCCCCAGAACAAAGGGGAAAGGCGCAGCGGGGGAAAGTGTTATATGCACACGTTCACACCCATCATCCCAAACACAGCAGGTAGGTCAAATTAGTAGCCCGCCAGCCTTAACAGTTCTCCTTTAACAAGCAAAGCGGCTACAGGAGAGAAAGCAGCAGCTTCAAAACACAACCGCCGCCGCTGTTCCCATGGATACCTGCAATGGGATCTCGCCCTCTCCCAGGCACTCCCAGAGCCCGGACTTTTAAAGCACTGGGCATCTGCAAAGATACCGGCAGGCACGACTGGGTTTCCGATCTCTGAGGAGCTGTGGTTTGCTTCAAAACACAGCCTAGGAACAGAAGCTTTCCATCGCCAGGCCCCGTCCCTGCCTCTCTTTGACTCGGTAAAGATTGGTTTGACTCAATAAAAGTGATTTTTCTTCTTTGTGTTGTTTATTCAGGTGCCCTGAAGAGGAATTTGTCTTCTGAACAAGTCAAAGCAGATTTTATTGCTCTAGGTAGGTCACCTGACTTTCACAAAATAAAAGATAATTAATATTTATCACATATAGTAATCTCATATGGTCTCTCCCACAGGCCTCAGTGAAGAGAAAGCCAGTTATTTTGCAGAACAGGTATTCATATATTTTTGCTTGTTTCTAAGCTAACAAAATGTCAGTCTCTGAGTGGGAACTCATAAAACCCTACTGTGCTCCTGAGACATGTTGGCACTTTGGGTATTTTCTTCAAAACCAGCTCAGGATTTTGAACTGAAGATCCTCAAAAAACTAATAAGGAGCAGTTTGTCTGATGATTCCTCTCATTTGCCGTGGCCTCTCCCTCATCAGTGTCACAGTTCCTGCACTGCTGTGTGGCTTTCACGTGATGTTTTTGTGCTTCCCATGCTTCGAGCCCTGAGGTCATGCAGTTACATGAACACATGGCTTTTTGCACAGATATTGTTACACTGAACCAGCATTAAGACAGAACCAGTGAGTTTCCTTTACAGCAGTGCCAAGGCAGATGGAAATCCTAGTAGGACTCAAACACCTCTGAAAGCCCTCCCAGCCACATTAGTTCTCCCTTCACTCTGGGCTTTGCCATCCTCCGCCTCAGTTCTGACTCTCGTTGAAATTTCAGATACAAGCAGAGGCCTCTCTGAATTGACTGCTGGTCTGTCTTTTGCTCCTGCAGTGGAAGGTGAATTCCCCCACCCTGACACGCCTGGCTGTGGGTCAGACGCTGATGATTAACCAGCTGATAGATATGGAGTGGAAGTTTGGAGGTAATAGATCTACAGCATAAACTGAATGGGTTGGGAAGCCCACCAGCAGCTCTCAGCTAAATAACTTTTTATTTCACCGTTTAACTAACAGATTATCTGCCTTCTCTTCTTTCTGACTCACAGTGACTGCTGGGAGCAGTGAGCTGGAAAAAGTGGGAAGTATCTTCTTACAGGTAAATCTCCCACATCAGAGAGTTCAGGTTGTAGTGCAGTTAAGGAACAAGCTCCAACCAGGCATGTGGGAAGCGCTGGCTGTGAAGGGAAGGAGAGGGAAGCTGGGTCTCATAGGAACAGGCTCTGTCACTGTATCTGCTTCAGTCTCCAAGTGCCTCTGCTGGCAGAGAGCAGGCACGCTGCTGTTTGTTTCTCTTCTGAAGACATGAGGTATCACAGAAGTGTGGCCCACTCTGAAAAGCTGTTCAAAAACCTCAGTCTAGCAGAGGTCAGGCTGTCTTGAGGAGGGAGGGAAAATGGGATCAAGGGCTTCCAGAGATCCTCCCAATGCCCAGGGAATCTGTTCCTACACTGACACTTCTTGAAAAGCCCGTCAAAGATGTGTGTGCTGTGTGCAGTCTGAAACTCACAGCAGACTCCTGCTCCTGGTGCTCAGATAAAGGTCTCTGAACTAAAATACCTCTGTTTTTCCTTCCCCCAAGCTGAAGCTGGTGATTAAAAAAGGGAGCCAGTTGGAAAACGTGTATGTTGGTGAGTTGACATTCTGGACAAGAAGGAAGCACAGGAAAGCTGCACGGCAGTTCAGGGCTCTGGGTGCTGCTGGAGGTGGGCGAGTCTGGGGGCAGAACCTGGGGGGAATCACTGCAAGAGCATCACTGTGGCCACTTCTGCCTTGACCTCACCATCACTCCTGCCCCAGTTTCTGTGTCGCCATGGCCACTATTGCCCTGGCCTTTCCCTGCCCCAGCCCCTCCATCATTCCTGCCCTGGCCTCTCCCTGCTGCAGGCACTCTGGAAGTGTTTAGGAACATCTGGGCATCTTCACATCTGTGCCTCAGTAAACACAGATCTGCCATGGAGCTGTGCAGAGCGGTCAGAGCAGAACAGCGGAGGAGGAAAGTAAATGATTCCCAAGTGTGGAGTGCTGTTAGGAGATCCCAGCCCAGCTAGTGTAAGGAACCAGCTGCTGGGAGTCAAGGTGGCTAATTCTGCCCAGCTTAGGTGAATATGAGTTGCTCCATAGTAGCACTGGAATGGCTTTGCCAATGTTGGAAGTGCAATCTGAAATCTAAGAGGTCTCTTTTTTTTTTTTTTTTTTTTTTTTTCTGCAGAGTTAACTTTGCCCCAGTTCTACAGTTTTCTGCATGAAATGGAACGGGTCAAAACCAGCCTGGAAAGCTTCAGCTGAAACTGCACAGACCTGAGCCGACATCTGTCCAGGATGTTTAATTCCTCCTCGTGGGCCTGCAGATCTGCTCTTTCCCAGCTGACGCTCACACCCTGATAAGAGAAGACAAGCTGTGCAGTGAGCAGCAATGTCATGGCCCAGCAGGACCCATCAATCCTTCAGAACTTGAAACTGTGGCCAAGTTTCAGCTTTTTCAAAGCACCTACAAGTCCATACATCTCCTTTTTTTTATATACTATTATAAGAAATTGTGGTCAGAAATATGTGCATACCTGTACTAAAGTAGCAAAGAAATAAACCCATTCCCATCCTGCTGCGTTTGTATCAGAATTTGATTTTTGTAAGAAAAACAGAAACAGAAGTTAGAATAATTTTCAAACTTAGAAGAATTAAGCAGGGAGGACAGGGGAAGCAAGGAGAGCATCTAACGTGGAGAGTCACTTAGTGCTCCCTTCAAGCCTCTCCATTCTCTCATATTAAGAAATGCCTTGATTAGCTCCTTCCCAGTCGTGCCTCATTATGGAAAAGTATCTCAGTGGTAGATGATTTTAAATCTTAAACAACCAAACATCTGCCTCTGTGCACAGGGGGAAGACATCCCGGGGGGTGACTAGATAAATCTCGTTTGGATGTGCTGCTCTTTAATCTGCAGCTTGTGTGACATTGCACAGTCAGATCCAGCCCGTTTCCCAGTGGACATATGTCCAAACCCCATGAAGTACCATTAGCTCAAGTCTTCAGTTGTCTGAGGGCGAGGATGAGCTCTTCATCAGGAAGCAGAGGGGTGCCCAGACCCAGCCTGGGGCAGTGGGTGATGTTACAATCACCAAGATTCCTCCCACGTCCAGACTGCTGAGTTGTCCAGCAGCCTGAGCTGGCTGAAGCCTCCTCCCATGGCACAAGGCTGAACGAAACTCCTCTTTACAGCTCCTTCCACCTCCAGGATGTCCCGAGGCACCTCTGTGTCCCTGGCACACTCGGCAGTTGCAGTGGAGGGAATAAACCACATCACCAGGGAAGATCCCAGTAAGAGATTCACTGTTTCCAGCCTCCACCTGAAGGGATTCACTGTCCTATGGTGTCCTGCGAGTCTGCTGTGAGCCTGCAGCTGCTTCCAGCTGAACCCATCCCAAGCAGACCATTCCTGTGAGAAAAGCTTCACAAAGCTCCCTGCAACTCGCAGCTTCACCCGTGGGTTTTCAGCTGCAGCAAACCCAGCGTGTCCCTGCATCACATTTCCTGCAGTGCTGTGGGAGTGACGGGGACCGACAGCGAGCACAGGCTGAGCCGTGTTTGGGAAATGGGGAATCCTGCTGGCAAACCCGGGTATGGGATTTATTCTTTTTCCTGCATATCAGGCCGGTCACAAGCATTTTGAGCTTTGTCATGTGATTACTGTAAAAATTGTGGAAAAAAAACCCCAACCCTCTGA